>NW_027184085.1:2403081-2713081 GCF_041296385.1 Aphelocoma coerulescens | reverse complement strand
CCCAGTGGTGGGGGATTCACAGTGCCTGACATGGAGTCAGGGGCTACAGAGTGCCTGACATGGTGGTGGGGGATTACAGCCGTCCACGTTCCCAGTCAGGGGACCCCTCCCGCCCCGGGGTGGGGGTGTCAGTAGCCACAGAGAGGGGAAGGGGCCTGCCGGGGCATTTACATCCTTGTAGAGGGGCTGCTCCTCGGGCGCCGGGTGATGAGCCGGGCTGCTGCCGCCGCTGCCCGCCCGCGGGGCCCCGGCAGGCGGCTGCGGCGGGGCTTGACCTTCCCCCGGCTTCTCCTCGACGGGCGGACGGGGGAAGGGGCCGGCTGCGGGGCGCTCCCGGCCGCCCTTCTCCGGCAGCCCCCGGGCAGGTGGGAAGCGGCCGCCGACCGCCAAGGGATCTCCGCCGCGGGGCTCTTCCTCGCCCTCCTCCTCCTCATCCTCTTCCTCCTCCTCGGGGGGCTTGTGCCCCTCCACGTCCACCTCGGGCTCGTCTTCCTCCTCCTCGTCCTCCTCCTCCTCGCTGCTCTCTTCGCTGGCGAAGCTGCAGCTGGTGCCTCCGGGGGAGAGGAGGCGGTGCGTGGCGTGCGGAGGATGCGGGTGCCTCTCGCATCCCGCATCCTCGGGGGGCGGCGGCGGCGGCGGCGGCAGCAGCAGCTGCAGGGGCGAGGCGGAGCGCGGGGGGCCGCCGCCGCCGCCGTGCAGCTTGGCCAGGCTCTCCGAGTCCTCCTTGCCGCCCACCGGGCGGAAGGCGCTGGAGTGGTGGTACCCGCCGCCCGCCTTGCGCCCGCCCGCCGCCTCCAGCAGGTGCGGATGGTGCGGGGGGACCCGCCCGCCCCCGCCGCCGCTGCCCCCGTCGGAAGCGGCGGGCGAGGCGGGCTCGGCGCTGCCACCGGGGGGCGACTCGAACAGCGGGTCCCGGGCGGCGGCGGCGGCGGCGGCGGGCGCGGACGGGGGGGCGGCGGCGGGCGGCGTCCCCAGCCCCGCCGGCCCCGTCCCCAGCCCCGCCGGCCCCGCCTCGCCGCCGGGCTCCGACAGGTCCAGGAAAGCCTGGCGCAGCAGGCCCGCCCCGTCCCCCCCCAGCGAGCATCCCAGGGCGCCGGGGGGCTGCGGCGGCGGCTGCAGGTAGGTGGGTACCGGCAGCCCGCCCGGGGTGCGCGGCGGCCAAAACATGCAGAAGGGCGGGTAGAAGGCGGCGTCCTTCCTGCCCGGCCAGAAGAGCCCCGAGAGCCCGCCGCCCGCCGCCGCCGCCCCGCCGCCGGCCTTGTGCGCGGCCGCCCCGCCGAGGGCATCGCCGCCGCCGCCCTCCTCCTTCTTGTGGCAGAGCCCGAAGGCGGCGGCGGGGAAGCCGTAGGGGTGCGGAAAGAGCCCGCCGCAGCCGGGGAACTTCTGGAGCATGCCGCCGAAGGAGCCCTTGCTGGGCACCGGGATGACGGGGTAGCTCCGCGGGCTCTTGCCGCCGTGCGCCGCCGCCACCGCCTCCTGCAGCTCCTCGTCCTCCTCAAAGCGCGGCCGCTTCTGGTGCAGGTCGGGCGGAGCGGCCAGGAGGTGCGGGCTCAGCAGCCCGCCGCCCACCACCGCCGCCGCCTTCACCGAGCCCAGCGGGTGGCAGGCGGCGGGGGCGGCGGCGGCGGGGGCCGGCGGGGCGGGCGGCAGGGCGCGCTTGCGGCTGCCGCCGTTGAACATGGCCTTGACATCCTCCCAGGCGAAGACCAGCTCATCCTGGGGGCTCTTGTCGGTCAGCTTCAGGTGGCGGCGCCAGGAGTTGAAGTTGGCGGCGTCGGGCTGGGTGTACTTGGCGTCGGGGGTGCGGTGGGAGTGGAAGATGAACTTGTTGGGCGAGAAGTACATGCTGCAGTAGCTGCACTTGATGCACTTGGCCCGGGAGCTGTTGTAGCGGGCCGGGATGAAGCTCCCGCGGCATCCCCAGGCGCACTCGTGGGATACGTCGAAGGCGAAGTTATCCGGCAATTTGGGGGGCCGGTTCTCCCCCAAGAAGGACTTGCAGAGCCGTTCTGCCTCCCTCTTGGTGATCATGCCGCAGCGGCGGGAGGAGATGGGCATGGCCCCGGCCCGCCGCAGGATCTCCAGCTGCACCGGCGTGCACTGCACGCAGGTGATGCCCAGGGCCACCCGCCGGTTGTGGATCTCGTTGTAGCTGAAGTTTTTGAGGAGGGTGTTGGAGATCTGTGCCAGGCACAGCCGCTCCTGCCCGTCGATGACCAGGGAGACGATCGGGATGCCGTAGAGGATCACCTGCCCCACCTGGTTGGGCTTCATGGCGGCGTGGCCGGCCCTCGGCTGGTTCATGGGGTCCGGCGGGTACGCGCTGGACGGCGACGGCAGCAAGATATCGGTGGGGCCGGGCAGCGGGCTGGTCGCCATCGTCTCAGCGCCGGGGGGGCTGCTCTGCTCTAGCTGCGGGAGGGGAGGGGGACAGAGACAACAACGCCGTCAGCCGAGCACTCACGGGGATGAGGGTCCCCGCCGCACACACCCTGTCCTCCCCCCCGCTCCTCCGGTCTGCCGGCATGGGGAGGCGCTACCCGAGGGGACGTTTGCTCAGCGACCCCCGACTCGCCCAAACCTCCTCTGTCCTCGCCGGGGGTGTCCCCGGAGCTGTCCGCCCCCGCGCATCCAGGTTCTCCGACATGCGCATCCCCCCGCAGGTGTGGAGATGACGGTACACGAGCGAACCGGACCCGTTTGGAAGAATCCCTGAACCACGGGCGCTGCGAGCCCCGAACACGTAGCGGAGACGCGTGTCCGTCTCCCCGTCCTGGAAACCCGCCGCTCCACGCGGAGCCTCCGCGGGCAGCACCGGTGCACGGCGGCCGATGGGGGTGTCCCTTCTCCGCACGCCCCGGGATGGGGAAAGCGCGGAAGAGGAGCGAAAACCCCGCAAAGTTTCGGTGCTCCCCGCGGCTGCCCGAGCATCCTCCCCGCCCGGCGCCCGTTACCTCCGTGGCCGCGCTCCGGCCCTGCCGCCGCCGGACCTTCCTCCTCCTCGTCCTCCTCCAGCAGCCGCCGGGAGGGAGGGAAGCGCATCCCCGCGCCCGCCGCCGCGGAGCCGCGCGGCCGGACAGAGCCCCCCGCCCCCGGTGCGGCGGCCCCCGTGGGCGCTCTGACGTCAGCGGCCCGGGGGGGCGGACGGGGCCGGACCCACCGCACGTCCCCCTCCCAGACGGTGGGTGGTGAGCGGGGCTGGGGGCGGCTCCCCCATCCCTCTCTTCCTGCCTCTCTCCCTCCCCGCACCGGGAGGGGATGCGGGCGCCCCGTCGGGGCCCGGCCTCCCGCCGCCCGCCCCCCGATCGCTGCCCCGCTCCGCGCGCGGTTTCCCGGCGAGAGGCCGGAACGGTGGAAGGTGGAATGCGCTTTGGCCATTTTTTGCCTATTTTCTCACCTTCCCCTCCTCCCTCCGCCCCTTCACGGTCTGAGACAAATCGCTTCCAAGGAGCTGAATATTCTCGTTATGTACCCCGCGTCTTTTCGGAAACGGTATTTTTTAAGGGATCTGGAGAAATTACAGCGTAGGGGAGGAGAAAGAGAGAAAAAGTTGATTTCTCGCCACAACCATGTCCTCAGGAGCACGAACAGCTTCTGTGTCCTCACTGCCATTCCCAAACACACCGGAGTCATTCACTTTCAGAAGCACCTGGACCCAAATTCTCGATCCCACTAAGACAAACACGGCGCAAATATGTTCTGCTTGTTTGTTTTTTTTTTTTTTTTTTACTTCTCCCCCTTCCTCCCAGTTGATTTATGCCCCCAGTTAAGGAAAAAAGAAAACAAAAACACCCCAGCAAACAGACTGCAGCACGGTAGCAGTGTCTGCCTTTTTTTTTTTTTTTTTTAGGTGAATAGAGTGAACTGAAAATGTAGATTTTTTTTTATACGGATCACCTCCAAAAGGTTGTGGGTCCCAACTGCCTCTCCGCGCAGCGCGGGGAGAGGACGGGGCAACCCCCTGTGCGACCCTACCCCCTCCCCCAAGGCAGAAGGCTAATACCGCTCAACGCCGCTGCCTTCCAGCGAGGAAAACTGCGGAAAACCGGCTAAAACCCGGGAAAATTAAAAACTCATTCCTAGCTAAACGGGGGAGACAACTGGCGTTTCTTAATATCCGATTTATTTTCTTTTTACAAAAGGTATTTTCATTTCTCTTTTTCTCTGCACGCACATGACCAGTACTTAGTATTTCTGCACATTTAGCTATGAGAACTTGGTGATTTTTTTTTGTTGTTGTTAGTCAGTTTGTTGGGGTTTTTTTGTTTTTTTTTTTTTTTCCTCGGGCTTCACAGATCCAGACGAGAATCTCCGCACCGACCTTTTCTGGGACATCCACCCTAAAGCTCACACGTTCTCTCCTCTGTCCGGGTATTGGTCGGGTTCTCGCTAACTTTGATAGTAATAATAGTAGTAGTAGTAGTAATAATAATAATAATAATAATAATAATAATAATAGTAATATCACACCTCTCCTTATTGCTGCTGTCACTTCTTATTAAACCTTGCTCTCCCCCGTGTCGCAACTGTCACACGGAGACTTCCCCCTTTCCCCTCCCTCCTGCTTTTTCCCGATCCTCTTCTGCACGGAGCCTGCTGCTTTCGTGTGAGCAATGGCTATGAGCCTCACATTGGTGACATTTTAATCAATGCTTCCTAGCCAGACTGACATGAATTTTACACTTCAAAACTCTCCTCCGTCAGCTAATTGATTCAAATTGTTTTATTGGTTAAACCCGTGTCACACATTGTATGATCTATTACCACGCCTCGGAGAAAATCTCCCCTCCTGTCTTCGCTCCCAGGTCGGCACCAGGAGGGACGGGGGGGTTTTTAGGGAGAAGCCGCTTGATCCTGAGGATGCTCAGTGCCTGCATCCCCGGAGCGGCCACCGGGCAGACCGCTCCCCTCTCTCGTGGTCAGCCGGTGGCTTTTCCCTGACCATTCCCGGGAGAACCGGGGCTGGGCAACTTCGCCCCAGGCTCTGAGCCCGGCGTTGGAAGAGGACGAAAAGCGGATGCAGGAGGCGGAAGGGATGAGAGGGTTTTGCAAAGCGCCTTCTGCGAGCTGACTCACCGGACTCGCAGATCGGGAGAGGCGGAAAACTCGGGCTCGGGACAGGGTCGTGGCTAGCCCGCGACTACGTTTCATTCTGTAGTGACTAAACGAAACGAAAAGTAAAACTAAACTGCTTTTTTCTTTTTTTTTTTTTTTTCCCCTCACCTGCTCGGTGCTGTTGACCCTCCTGAATTCCCTTGAAAAAACTGAGTGGCTTCCTCCATTCCCTTTAAAGGGAAAACTGAAACCCACCTGTCGGGGTGTCTTAGTTCTCGCAGAGGGAGGAGGGTGCAAGGGCCACCGAATTTGGGGCAGAGACTGACCCGCACCAGCACCATGAAGAAGCGGGACAAGAATACACCGTTCTCTACTTTTTCTTGCTTAACCCTTTTGGGAAATCTCATGGAGTAGCACGACCCCAGCACGGGCATGGCGGGGGTGGTTTGGCAGAGAAAGGCTGGCCCGCAGAGCCTCCGGGAGGATCCCGCAGGTGTTCGCAGGCGGGCGAGGCCCGGCGGGGCTGCTCCGGCCGCCGCCAACCCCATCGGTGTCTCCGCGGGCCGGATGGAACCCACCCTGACCACGACGAGGGGCGGAAGGGAGTCCCCACTAGAGGAGGGGTGTCCACACTCCCCCTCACGGGTAGGTGCAGATCTGGGCTCCTGTCCTGATGTCGACTCCAGTTTCTCCCGTTCATTTCGTTCTTTGCTGTTGCCATTTGGCTTGGAGTCACCTCCTAGGAGAGGAGTGAAAAAGGTGGACAAACTTCTCACAGGAGCCTGGAATGGCTAAACAGGAGTCCTGACTCCTTTTCCCTCTTCCTTTCTCTATCGCGATTCTGCCTCGGAGAGGCCGAGCGGGAGGCGACAGCAGCTCATCCTCCCGCTGCGGATCTCTTCGTGTGGAAACGAGCAGCGGGGAAAAGCGGCCAAGTTTAAACCACCCCAACACACCCTCATGGCCTTTATTTACCTCCAGAGCGCTTAAATATTGTAGCAGAGAGGCCACGAGAAGGAAGATAACCTTGGTGCGTTTAAAAAACCACAAAGAAAACCACCCCCAACGCGAATCCATTCCCTCCTCCCACCCTTCCACATCCCATTGAAACTTCCAGCCGTGTAAGTAGCAGACACACAAGGTATTGTTATAAAACCTCTTCTCCTAACAAAATTTAGACAGCAAAGTTTGGGTTTTTAAAAATACTTTTGTGTAGATTACGCTTGTATTGCTTGGTGTAGAGCGAGGCTCTTATCTAAGTAGGTTTTGTTTTTTTGTTTTGGTTTTTTTTTTTTTTCTTTTTTTTTAAATCGCACTTTGTTATATTAAGCAGAAAGGGCACTTGGAATAGAGGTGGTCCCATCTGGAAAACCCCGGAGCTCATTTAGATCACATCACTTCGGGCTTTTGTCTCTGCTCTTGAATAACCCAGCTAGACACAACAAAAGGGCAGAGATCTCTACGTGGAGTTTTTCAGTGGCAAAAGGACGGCTCGGAAAGATGCTTCTATAATCGTAATACGGAACGGGGGAAACGACTCAACGGGATCTTCTCTTGGCTCTCGAAAGACGCCGGGAGAGTTCAGGGATGGGGCATTTTTAGACAGTTTTTTACCCCACCGGTAGCTGAAACCCAGCACGCGGGCTGAAAGAAGGAACCGAGAACGGCACCTTTTGTCTGATAGAGGTCTCTTAAATTCTCAGTTTAATATGCTCGGAGCGATCCAAACGCGAGGTGGTCCTTGCCGGAGGTACAGACCTTAGCCAGGAGGCGCGGATACCCCCGCTGGGGGAAGGCTGCCCGCCAACCCCCCCAGCATCGCTCACCCGAATAGAAACAGCACCCCCAAAAAAAAAAAAAAAAGCGATTTATCATTCTATTTTATCCTACGGGAAGGGACTGGCAGCCCGGGAGGAGATGGGTGCTCCCTAACCCTCCATTCCGCTCTTAAAAACACGAGGGTGGTTATTTCTGTTCTGCCTGAGGATGGGGTGGCAGGCAGGAAAAGAGCTGCAAGTTTAGGTGTGCATGAATTAACACCCCGGGGGGATGCTGGACTAGGAGAGGGGAAAAAAAAAAAAGATCCCAAACGGAAAAAAAGCCACCTCAGCTATTGATTTTTTTTTTTTTCTTCAAACGCATAAATTAAAGAGCTCTGAACATCTTGCATCAGAAACATGCGTGCTCCGAAGTACTTAAACGAGCAACAAATTTCCACGGTGGCGAAGCAGGGCCCCAGTTGGGCTGTGATGGGGAGCAGCGATCCCAAACTTCCGAGAGAAACGTGACGAAGAGTCATCACGTCAGTAAATAATTCAATTTTGCGTCTTTCAGAACCCAGTAACCTTGGGTGTCTTAGAAAGCAGATTGTACAAACAGGCAATTAAGATGAGCACAGAGACTTTCAGAGGAGATATAATGAACCAGCTTTAATTACTATCTTGAAATTAAAAATGTAATATACAGATTTAAATTTATTTTCACCTAAATTGTGTATAAAATTATATGGCGTTCCCCGCCCCCGCCTTTTCCCAGGCTAAGAAACGAATTGCCACCAAGCTTGCCACTAAAAAGTCTGAAGTACTTTCCAAACCCTGCTCCCCAACCCGCAGTAATAATGATACATTTATCATTACTGATGACCGCCCACTGGTTTATTATTGCTTTGTTGCAACTATTACAATCAAGAGATTTCTTTATTTACTGTTAACATTCACTTAAAGCTGAATGTTAATGACTCTTCTGAATTCACCGAAGACTTTTCCGTTATATTTCAGGAGTAGTTACGGTTTGAGTTTCAGAAACGGCAGAAAATGAGGAGAGATGCTAGGTGGTGGTTTGCTCCTGGTTTTTATTTTTTTTTCCTTCTTAAAAGGCTGTTTAAGAGGATTTATCTAAGTCGGATTTTCAACAAAGAGTTGCAAAAGCCTTGGCGTAATGTACGTACTTGACTGTAGCTAATTATGAGTGTATTTTATTACAGGAGATTCATTCATTATTGATAAATGTTTGCAGTAACTTCCTGCTATGTAGAGTTGTATTTTACGAGGAATAAACAACCTGTGGGGATTGGGAGTGTTTGGCTTTTACGCTTCTGCACTCTTTGATAGTTCCCATTACCCACTTCGGGGTCTGGCTTGCCACCTTCCCTCTCTCTACACCCAAAAGCAACTTCTTTCCTCTTCCCTTACCACCACATACCTCTCGCTCCCTTACCCCTTGCCACGATTTTAACATTATCATTTAAAAAAAGTGATTTGTATAGTACCGGATTTTACTATACGCAAACTTCCCTAAAGCCAGGTCCATATGGATGTCTCCAAAGGGTTGTACAGATCGGGATGAGCTCCTGTTTCGGGCCAGCCGACGGGCAGGAGCTGTGCAACAAGCAGGCAACACACTGAGGAAGAGCTTGGAGGGCGGGGAAAAGGGTTTCCCCGAGGGCTCCCCGCTTCGGCTCCAGCTGTCGGACCCCCAAAGCTTTGGAGTTGCCGCCAGTAAAAAAAATACTAATTAATAATAATCTAAAATATTTATTATTTCCTCCGGATTTTAAACATCGGAGCCGTTGATTAAGAGGAGACGCCTCTCACAGGCTGGTGGTGGCCTCTCTTCCCACCTCTCCCGCAAAATCAGCCCATTCCCGGGCAAGGAGGGTCTTTCCAGGGGGAAGAAGCCGACCTGTCTGGGGCAGAGGCGCAGCACTGTGCACACACCCACACACCCCCACCCCATCCCGGTGCCGGCAGGACGCGCAGCGCTGCGCGGGCGCCGAGATCTCCGTGCACTCTCCTCCCCAGGGGCCCGGGAGGTCCCCGCTTTGGACTTGGGGCCAGGCAGCCCCGCTCGTCCCTTCCGATCTCCACACCTGGCCCAAAGTTCATGATTCGTAGGGAAAATTAAAAACTCTCTCTCTCTATATATACAAATATACATATGTGTAAGAGACACGGGAACGAGGAGCCGCGCGTCCGGAACGGATGAGCGGCGCGGCTCCGAACCATCGCCCCTTCCCTCCGCAGCTGCCCAAACTTGCGGGGGGCTCCTCTCTCCCATCGGCGCTCTCCCACCAGGCAGCGAACAGCGCCTTCCGCTGCCCTCCCCGCGACGGCCAGCACGACCCTGCGACCTATCGCGACAGAGAGCGACATTGCTATTTGCTCCGGCAAGAGATGGATACACCCAAATCAAAAGGTTCCCACTCACCCCACCCCGCCCCAGCCCCACGCTTACCTGGACACCCGGGCTCCATGGGCTCTCCGGGGGTGCGGCCGGCGCGGGGCCGCTCTCGCTCCGCGGTAGCTCCGCGGTGCGTAAGTTTGGCTCCCGCGTCTGCCGCGGCGGCTGTGCCGCGGGTGGGTCGGGTCTCGGACGCCTTCTAGCAGCCAGGCAGCGCCTTGCAAGCGGTGCGGGGAAGCCGCCCCCTTCCCCGGCCCCCTCCCCTCGCTGGGGGGAGAACCGCGGCCGCCCCCGCCCCGCCGCTACCCCGGGGCAGGTCCGCCCCGACGGCTGCGGAGGAGGGGAGGAGGACACCCCCCACATTCTCCCCGCCTGGAGGGGGGGCAAGAGGGACCCTGTTGCAGGGGCGGACTCTGCTTCCCCAAGCTCCCCCCACCCCAAACTTCCCCTCTTTCCCCAAAATTTCCTTTGCCTCTTCCCTGTTTTCCCCACAAAAACGAACGCGGGCAAGTCCCCGGCCCCCCAAACTGTGAGTGCTTTGAGGGACAGAGGGAAGGGTGTCCCCCCAAGCAGAAGTCCCTGAGGGAGATGAAGGGGTGGGGGAGGGGGGGGGGGGCACTGCCACCTCCTCCAAGCCTTCGCACTCCCGCAGAGCCCCCGTCCCCAGCAAAACGCTTCCCGCAGATCACTCGACGTGCGGAACAAGGCGGCTGCTTAAAAACACAAAGCCGGAGCCCTAATGAGTTCAATTACAATGTGGTAAACACATTGCCTCTACGCTTTAATTAAGCCGGCTGTCCAATTTTAACTCATTAGTAATTCATTAAGAGAACAGCCTTTAGCTGGCTGCGAGGAGTTCCGAAGTCTGTGCGGTTACGCGCCGTGTACATCCCAAGGTATGCGAGGACGGGAGAGTGGTGTGTGCCCGTCCTCCCCAAGCAAAGGGGGCTCCTGGACCCCAAAGGGAGATCACCTGTTGTCCCAGCTGCTGTGGGACACCCTCGTAGGGGAAGGGAACCCGAAGGTGTCGGGCTGGGGAGGAGGAAAGTAGTCCTGAGGTTACCCGGTCCCCCCGTCCCTCTTCTCTCGGGAGAAGCCGGACCAATTTACGGGCAAGGGGAGGGACGCTCTAGGGACTGCGGAGTCCCCCGTGCCCCGTCTTAAAAAAAATAAAATAAAATAACAGAGAAAGTGTTTGAAACCTATCTGGGCCAAGAAACAGGTCAAATTTGCCCAATAAGCGAATTTGGTTTGATGCGTGAACCCAGGGGTTTGCAGGGCCGGGTCTTGCCTCTCCGCCCCGAGGAGCTGGAGGGAACCCTGGGCACCGGGGCGCTGTGTGGTGCCGGGAGTGGGGGTGGGAGCTGCCCCCCAAAATATCCATGTTGAAGCTCTCCCTACGCCGCCGGGGAGGCTCACCCCGCTCCGCGGCACCCTGCGCGTCTCTCCGCTCGATGTGGCGGCTGCTGCGGGGGCACCGCAGCAAAACGGTTTGGGGAGCCCGTGTTTCCTTCCCTTCGCTTTTCTGCCGAGGAGCGGCGAGCCACAGTGTCCCGCATGTCCCCAGGGTGACAGTGGTGGAGCAGGGATTTAGGGTTTCCTGCTGCAGCTACTGCCCCGTTAAGGATTAAAACATTTTCACTTCAAATTGCAAAGTCTGGGGGGCGGCTCTGAGGTGGTCCGGGCGGTACACCCCCAACCCTTTCCCAAATCCCATCCCATCAGAATCGCTGCTTTTTAAATGTTTGCATTATGAGCGTAGTTATGATTTTAGCACAGCTCCAGCAGGCTGGAGGTAGCATTTATTTTTTCTAGATCGATTGAAAGTTTCTTTTTCTTTCTTTATTTTTAGCTATCTTTGACATTTAAAATCTGAATATGGAAAAGGATTTAACAGACAGGAGCAGGTTTGGTCTAATCCCGCTTCACTGGTGCCGGGTGCTTCAGAGAAACACACACACCACCACATAAAATCTTTCAGAAATAAGTTTGGGTGGGTTGTTTATTATTTGGCATTTCATTTGTTTGCTTGACCACAGGCATTTATCTGATCCTAAACAGCTTCAGAAATCTTTTTTTTCCCCCTCTCTCCTTGGCTGGGCTTCTTGCAGTGTCCCCAGCCTAGCATGGGTACTTGTCACCTCTGCTGTCCCCGCTGCCCAAGCTCAGCTCCATCTCAGTGGAAGGAGGTAGGAGCAGGACCTCTGAGCTACCATGCAGTAAAAAGGGGGCTTCAAACTCCAGATCTGAGTTGTAAATGACTAAATCCCTTCTGAAGAAGCCTTTAGGCAGACATCTCAAGAAGAAGCCCTTAATAAGAGTTGTCTCCTCTGGGGAGTATATTGGGAGCAGTTATCTCTTTAAAGCAGTTTTTCCTTTTCCACATCATGGGCCCTCTCTGCCATAGTCTTGATTTTCATTTGGCTCCAGGCTTGCAAAATCGGATTGTCTGGAATGAGGAGATTTGAATATTGTTCCTCTTGATGTCAAAGAATTTTTTTTTCCCACCAAGAAGGAATATCATACATGCAGGATCAGGCCCCAGTGGAAAGCAAGTCTGTGGGCACCCCACTCAGGGCTCAAAAGCAGTGCTATTTAACCTGTTGCGGTGTTGCCATTGTCACCTTCTTTTTATTGTCAGATCTTTTAAACAATTGCCCCAAAAGTGAAAAGAATATTGCTTATCTATTTCCAGAAACATCCTCCACTCCTTTGTCTTGACAAGCAAAGCACTGGTTTCTGGACACCCAGGGGACGATCTTCCCCCAGAGCCTCCTGGTATAAATCTAAAAATAATCTTGAAGCCAGTGGGCTACAATTCATTTTATTACCCCAGTGTTAATCTAGAATAGGTACATAAAAACTGTTAGGACAATTAATCTGAATTAATTTCCAAAGTGAATTAAATTAAATTGAATGAAGACCACCTGAATTCTGAATAAGAACAACCTTCACAGGGGTTTCACGCAGTTTAATTAATCCACTTTTAAATTCTCACCTTCAGCTAATTTGGGTTATTTTCCTGAGTGTCCCCACGTAGGCAAAATCTTAGAGGTAAACGTGGCTCAGGGGAATTCCTCTGGATTTACCCAGATGTAATTTAGAACAGAAATGTATCCTCTAATACTCTTTGACCACGGCACAGAAATGATGCAGAAATGAGAGATATATAAATTGTGCTGCTGCATGGAGCTCAGCTTTATGAAGGAAACCTTTCCCAAAAGTTTTTTTTTTTTTTTTTTTTAATTGTTTTTCTGTCTGCTCTCTCCCTGTACCTGTGTGTGTATAAATGCAGGTACAAGTGTACGCAGACGTGCACGTTATGGATGTGTGCTCTATTTGACTTTGCTCTATTTGTTTAATCCATTAAAGGTTCTCCTCTGTGCACCTGGGACTCCCATTGAAGTTAAACTGGGAGCTAAAGAAACAGCAGGATCGGCTGGCTGGGAGAGAGCTCAGTGCTGCACCTTCACAGCTGAAATAGGACGGCAAACCCAAAACCCACAGCCACTCAGGGCCCAGCAATCTAGGACAAATTTACAGAAGCAAGGTTGTCTTTCAAGGAGCAAAACCCCTTCTACTGGCTGAGGAAGTGTCATCAGCTTTGCAAATGTTGTAGGCACAAGTGATATTGTTGTGATAACAATACGTTATCACAACATTGCAATGCTGCTGAGATAATTGTACTCCACTTTTAATGGTGCTTGGTGAATTGAGGAGAGCAACCAGAGCAGGCACAGGAAGGTGTCAATTCTCTCCTCCCAAAAAAAGCCATTTCAATGGCTTTTTTCACCCCAAGACAATGGCAAATAAATGATTTATTACTTCAGCACATAAGGTAATTATACCAGGCACCTGCTTTTTTTTTAAAACAGCTATTTTAAAAATCACGGGAATTATTTTTTCCGTCTGAAACCAGCGGCTGTAGGACTCAAGGGTTAAAGCTCCCTAAGATGCATTTCATGACTGATATCGAAGAACCGTAGAATGGTTTGGTTTGGAAAGGACCTGAAAGATCATCTGTTTCCAACCCCTCTGAGATGGGCAGGGACATCACGAGTGGCTCCCTGGTGCCTCTGAGGTGAGATTCCCCAGGTCGGAGCAGTCTTCTCCAAGCAGATACTTGTGCCAAACATCCCAGATTGTCACAACAGAATCTCTTAAATAATTCTTCAAATAACCATATCAGTGGGGCAAAGTATAGCAGTATGATCATGCCAGAGTGCATCCAGAAACCTGGAATTTTAGTCCTTAGTACAATGAATTACGGCGTGACCTTGCAGAGAGCCATTTATAGACCAACGTTTTAAAGATAAGCTCTCAAATAAGAGTGCCCTGTGAGTAATCTGGTGTGCTGCTCATCTGTCCAGACTGGGCATTTCTGAAAATCAATCTCCTTTGGATTGGGATTTCTCAGTTGACATATCTAAGTTGGAAAAATACGATCTCTTCTTCAAGCCTCAATTTATGCACCTGGAAAGGATGCTTGTATGTGTGTGAATGTGTTTAGGGAACATCATTCATCTACCAGCATCTCAGAGAGATTTTATAAAATGTAGTTGAGTTAAAAACTCAAATATACCCTAGCCTTCATTCCCACTTTTTCATAATGCAGTAGAAAATAAATAAATAACCAAATATCATAGCTAAAAACATCTCTGAAAAGCTGCATAAAATGAAAGATTCCCAAGAATTTAGAAACTATGGAGTAACTTCATAGTTTGAGTCAGGTATTTCCAGATTCATCAGGATAGAAGATTGCTGCCAGTCTTTCCTCCTAGACATCCAAATTTTAATTTCATGCACCATAAGATCAATCCACCTTCTGACCCATTCCTTTCATAAATTTGGATGCGTTTTGGAAAAATTCAAGGCCAGGCTAGATGGGGCTTGGAGCAACCTGGTCTAGTAGAAGGTGTCCCTGCCCATGGCAGGGTGTTGAAATAAGATGGTCTTTAATGTCTCTTTCAAACCAAACTATTCTATGATTCAAAGGACAATGCTCCTAACGATTTGTCAAATTTAAAAACGTAGCAACGACCCAATGGAGTCAATCTTTACGTTGGACACAGGGGATTTTCAAAACAGGCAGCAGCAAATTTTATGGCACCTACACCTAATACAAAAGGTGAGGATATGGCCTCAAGTTGTGCCAGGGGAGGTTTAGATAGGATATTAGGGAAAATTTCTTAATGGAAAGGGTTGTCCAACCCCACAGGCTGCCCAGGGCAGTGGTGGAGTCCCCATCCCTGGAGGGGTTGGCACTTGGGAACATGGATTAATGGTGAGCTGGGCGATGCTGTGGGAATGGTTTGACTCAATGAGCTTGGAGATCTTTTCCAGCATAAATGGTTCTGTGATTTTTCTGCCTGATGCTCCCACCACCTCCTGCTGGGGATGGGACCACTCAGGCAAGCTGATGGCTTGGCTTCTGCCTTGACATCAGCTCACCTTGTCACCCCTACTCCTACCTTGCCAATTCCTTTGTTGCTGCCATCCCCACAATTATAATTTAGGCATTTCCAGAGCCCAGGACTTCATTGGTGTCATAGAAGTTTCAAGGGCTACTGAGTTTTGACCAGTGGCAGGAGCAGTTTAATTCCCTTTCCTCATGCCCTCCCTACTTTTCCAGTTCCTCCACTATGGTTCAGCTTCCCTTTATGTGTGATAACCCCTCTGTCTTCAGGGTCACCTTTCAGCCTCAAATAGTGAAATGCCACTCAGAAACCAGAATTTTCTATCTCTGCAAGAGGAGTGTACCTCATCATAACAGAAAAATACTGAGAAGAGGCCTAAAAATATCTTCAGCTGATTTTGACACCAGGGAAAAAAATTATGAGGATTTGTCTCTAGCATAAACTTGTAAGTCCCTATATCACATACCTAAAAAAGGACTTTTCTTTCACAGCAATGCTAACACACTTTGGTGAGCTGATGTTTAGAAAGCACATAACTGATTTCAAAGGAGCACCATTGCAAATTAGTTTGGCTCAGAAATTAAAATCTTTCCTATCTGCTTTCACTCATGTTTGTTAATTAATTGGTAGGTAATAAACACAGACACCAGTTTTGCAGGAGTAGAAACATAAGGATATCATGGACTAGCTTTCCTGGTGTTATGCTATTAAGTCACAGTCCAATTTCCAGGAACAAAAACCAACAGAGAAGACATGAGAGGTGTTTTTGAAGAGGTGCCTACAAGCCACCTGCAGCCCAGCTGCTTTTTGCACAGCACTGCACCTTCCTTTGAGCCTGACCTTGCTGGTTTGCCTCTTTGACAGTTCCAGCCCCAAGCTAAGGTGGATGGTTGAAGTCCTTGGTCAGGCTTGGGGTGCACACTGGACCTACACGACAGCTCAGTTCAATTCCTTCCTTTGCTACCAGCTGTTACTCATGGCTGTGTGTGAGCCCTGTGAGTGATTCTATCTCTCTTTATGAATTCATAGGATCCCAGAATGGTTTGGATCAGATGGGGCCTTCATAATCATCCAGTCCCATCCCCTGCCATGGGCAGGGACACCTTCCACTGTCCCAGGTTGCTCCAAGCCCCGTCCAACCTGGCCTTGGACACTGCCAGGGATCCAGGGGCAGCCACAGCTTCTGTGGGCACCCTGTGCCAGGGCCTCACTACTCTCACAGCCAGGAATTCCTCCCAATGCCCAATCTAAACCTATTTTCTTTCAGTTTAAAATGATTCCTTTTTTCCTACCAACTTCTTCCCAGGACAAACCTAAGTGCCCACAATTCATCATTGCGGGCTTAAGGAGGCATCTCTGATACCTGGATCGCTGCTGGATTATGCAACCACACCTGCACATGAATAAATTTGAGGGATATGAATTAATCCATAGGACAAATCCTCAAGAAAATCTTTAGAAATATGATAACAATTTTGGAGGATCAATGTCTTAATTCCACCCAACTCCAGTCACACTAAGTGCACTAACAAGTGGGTAACCAGTTAATAGTTTTTATAAATAAGCAGAAAAGTGAAATAAAAGTTACTGGGGCCCTGGGATGCAGTGAGAAGAGAGGTGCATGGACCACACACTGTGCCTTTACCCCATGAACTCCTGTCTCAGGAAGTAAACCCCATGTACTACATCACACCCTTGCACACCAAACCCACTCTTCCCAAGCTCTCTGGTCTCCACTCTGCTAAGTGCCACTTCTGCTGCAGATGAGGCAGACGTGTCCCCCTCAGGGCAGCAGGACATGTGAGTGCCAGTCCCACGGGGACAAGCTCAGAGACAATCTCCTGGACACGCACTCAGCCACCTCTTGCTTGAATGGGTGTCAGTTTTCCAAACCTCACTAACTGAAGCAACACTATAAATGTGCTCCTTTGGCCGAGTTTTAGGAAGGGAGGAGTTAGAGCATCTACTTTGCCTATTTATATTTGCTGCTGCCAAAGGAACTGAAAGGCCATTAGCAACTCTGCTGGTCTTTCAGCATTGGAACTAAACACCTTTAGCCCCAGAGGGCTTCACAGCAGTAGGAAAAACCCCACACTTGTAAGGTCTCCAGCCCTTTATTACTTTTTTCCATCATGATTACCTTGGCTCCAGAAAGTTTTAATACCATTCAAAATTCAATCCAGTTTTATTGACATCTCTAGTTTTGCCAAACAGTTAAACTGAAGCAGACGGCATGAATTTCAGTCAATCAATATTCATTTAAAACTGGACACCCATATGTAAGCATACTCTCTCCTTGGCAATGAGTAGGGAGGCTAAACAATCAATCCAGACTTGTATTTAAACTCGGCGACTGCATTTTCAAAAACCCCCACATAAGGCAAAATTGAATGGTTGAATAAGGCAACATGTGATTTCTGTTATGTTATTATTAATAATTAATAATTCACTTAATAACACAGCGGGAGCCTAATCCAAAACCCACTGATGTCAATAGATTTCTTTCCAGTGCACTCAGTAGCACAAAGCAGACACAAAAGCTCAGGTTTTTAACAGCATTTAAGCACCTACATCCTGTGCTGGACTCAGGCACCTTCTGCTTCATGGCCTCTTGGCTCAGAACAAGGCAGTGAAGTGGTGGTGATATGGTACAGTGAGCAATGGGGTGTGGTGGATGTGTGGTGAGCAACAGAGAGTGGATCAAGAGCTGTCCAGGTACATGTGGCAGGGCTAGATTTAAATTTTGGCCTTACAGCTCTGGTTGAATACTCCCACCTATTCTGTTACGGGTGTACACCATGTAGGACTGATGTTTATTCTGTTGTACTTCAATATAACAAGCAGATTGCATCCATTATTGACAGGCTGGGAGAGCTGGGGACGTTCAGCTGCACAAAGGAGGGCTCCAGGGAGAGCTCAGAGCCCCTGGCAGGGCCTAAAGGGGCTCCAGGAGAGCTGCAGAGGGACTTGGGACAAGGCATGGAGGGACAGGACACAGGGAATGGCTTCCCAGTGCCAGAGGGCAGGGACAGATGGGATATTGGGAAGGAATTGCTGTCTGTGAGGGTGGGGAGGCCCTGGCACAGGGTGCCCAGAGCAGCTGTGGCTGCCCCTGGATCCCTGGCAGTGTCCAAGGGCAGGCTGGATGGGACTTGGAGCAACCTGGGATGGTGGAAGGTGTCCCTGCCCATGGCAGGGGGTAGGAGCAAGATGGTCTTGAAGGCCCCTTGCAGCCCAAACCGTTTTGTGATTCTATGATTAACAGCTGTCACACGTTATCTGCATCCCTGATTTAGGCTCTGGCTGGGTGCAGAGTCTGATGTGTAAAAGATAAGAAGATCCAGGGAACAGCAAGCTGTTAAGTTTACTTAAAACTTTCCGTGGCCTTTTCCTGGCTGCCATCAACATCTTTGAGGCAGCTTCTGAGAAGTGCTGTGGCAGCCAGACACCCAGGCCTTGGACATCTGGACCTTAAAGCAAATATTATGGTTGTTATTATTACCGTTTTGCCTCCCTAATTAACCAGCTGGGCACTTGCCAGCTCTTTCTCTCTGTACTGCAAGGGTTGTTTCCATTGGGTTTAGGCAGACAGTCTTACTTTAAGATCCCTATTGATCAGCTGCCATTCTCACATGGTTAAAGCACTCCTCTTGGGGAACTCTCCAGTGTTTTAAGTGCACACAGTTACTCTCATGACTGGCTTGTAAACAGGTTCTAATGGGGCTATTAGCGTAAAAGGACAGGAAACTTTCAAAAACAGCCTTTTAAATATTCATGAAGATGTTTAATCTGGTGCTTAATCACCACTGTTTGCATATCAGAAAAGGGGGGGGGGAAGCAGTGCCTCGCTGTTAACTTCAACAGGACATTAATAAATGCTCTTAGACCCACGATTAATGCCCAAAGGGCAGCCAAACTCTTAACAAAACACTCCCCACCTTCCGTAGAAGAGCTTCCCAAAACAGGTGTCCAAGAGAGCATTAGGTCCCAGGAGAGGAGGTTCTGGGCCAGGCTCTGCTCTTGCCCATGTTGAGCATGGCATGACCTGTTCTTTCTACACTGGCTGTGCCCCATTGGGTCACAGCGGCATCAGAGTGGGCTTTTCTGCGTGAGTGGAGGGTTCAGAGCCTCAGGGGGTCTCCCAAAAGCAGCTGTGCTCAAGTGGGATGCACCATGTCCTGTGTCTGTCCCTCTCTGGGGGTGGATGGGCCCTCCAGGAGATGCCAGTATCTCCCCACTCCCAACAATGTGTTCATTCACTCATGCTTTCCTTTCAGCAAAGCTCTGGCTCAGACTTTCAGCTGGTTTATGCTGACTGAATTGCTGCAAGTGCATGAAAGACCCACTATATAACTGGTTTAAGCAGTGATTTTATCCCAGTGTCCCATTCTCTGTAACCTCTGCTGACCTTTCCTGGCCATTCATGTGGTCATACCTATCCACTCTCTGCTCTGACCTGCCCCAGGAACCTCACGACCTGGGTAAAGGCAGAGTGAGCTAAACACAGAATTCCAGCTTCTGTGTTGCTTTGGGTGTGGATTTTAGCCATTTCTGTGGCAATTTTTGTAATACATGTTTTATTTTCGTTTAAAAAGTAAAGGCGGAAAGGATAGTATTTCCCCAGTGGGAGAGACTTCATGCAATTTTAAAAACGTGCATTATTTAATCCAGCAGGCATTAAGATGCCTTGAGCTGTTAACACCTGTTGTGGAAATCCATAATACACAGGCTTAAAAAACCAACAACCCTGAGAGACCCATAAAGGTTCCTGCAGAGCTGTCGTCGCCTCTTGTGTCAATGAGTACTTAAGGGCCCTGAAATCTGTGGCTGAACTCACTTACTGAGCACGTGCTTTCTCTTCAGCTCAAAAAAAAAAAAAAAATTACTTAGGATAATTTCATTGAAGAAAAAAAAAAAATGAATATGAAACACCAGTGAACTGCATTTCTTACACAAACCTCTCATGCATTTTTCATACATTTCCCCACCCAGGCGCCTAAATGCACCAGCTTATAGTCTATGTTACTACCTTGTAAAACTCCACGTAAAACTCCAGCCAACATATTTTTTAGTGCTTTGACACGCTGTCATTTAACATTCATCAAACCCAGGTAGCCTGCCCTCGTCTGGGGAGGTCACCACTGTCTCCCACAGAAGTGGATCAAAAAAATTATATTCCCAATAGGAAATGCAAAGGCAGAGCAAAACTCCCTGGGGAAAGTGTGGAAGAAACTCTTAGTGTGATTTCACATTAGCAACACCTGTGCTCACTTTATCTTCATAATCAGCAGAATCACAGTTGTGCTGTGAAGTCCTGGCTGTGCTGGAGCCAGTGGAAGTTTTCCCATTTAAACATTGAGACGTCTCTAATGGGACCACCTAAAATTTAGATAGCTGCTGTCAACAAGGAGCTGAGTGTCTGGTGCCATTTGAGCCCTCCAGGGTGTGTTTCTTGGCCTGTCACTCACCTTGTTGGCCCATGTCAGATTGTTGACCCTCATGGATGCTTCTCCCATGCTGGGGTGACTGAGGAGTCCTGGGTGACAGAAAAAGGGAAAAATAGTACCCATTTTAAAAAGGGGTGAAAGTAACACCCTGTAAGGTACCATCCTGTCAGGCTGACCTCTGTGCCTGGGAAGATCATGGAAAAGAAGCTGTGCTAAGGGACATGGAGGACAGGGAAGTGATTGGAGACAGCAGGGCTGCACTAAGGGAAAATCCTGAGTGACTCAACGTAGTGGCTTTCTTGGCTGAAGCAACTGTGTCAGTGGATCAGGGAAGAGCTGCAGCCGTCATTCATCTGGACCTCTGTAAAGTCTTTGTCATGGTCTCCTACAACATCCTTCCTTCCAAACTGGGGAGTGATGGAGTCAAACTATTAGATGGATTAGGAACTGGTTGGATGGTGGCATCCAGAGGGTTGTGGTCAGTGGCTCAGAGTCCCAGGGGACATCAGGGACAGGTGGTGCCCCTCAGGGCTCCATATGGGCACCAGTGTTATTGAATATCTTCATTAATGACACAAAGGCATCAAGGGCACCTCAGCAAATCTGCAGATGACACCAGGCTGAGAGGTGCAGCTGACACCTGGAGGATGAGATGACATCCAGAGGGGCCTGGACAGGCTGGGGAAGTGGCCCATGGGAGCCTCTGAGGTTTAACAAGGCCAAGTGCTGGAGCTGCACCTGGGTCAGGGCAACACCCAGGGTCAATCCAGGCTGGGATAAGCAGAGGGAGCAGCCCCAGGAAAAGGGGGTGGGGGGGGTGCTGTGGGGGAGAGCTGGACCTGCCCCAGCCCTGAACCCCCCCTGCCCTGGGCTGATCCCCAGCATGGGCAGCAGGGCAGGGGGGATTCTGCCCCTCTGCCCCGCTCAGGTGAGACCCCACCTGCAGAGCTGCCCCAGCCCTGGGGAACAACAGCACAAGGACCTGGAGCTGCTGCAGCCAGTCCAGAGGAGGCCACCCAGATGCTCTGAGGGGTGGAGAACCTCTGCTGTGAGGAAAGGCTGAAAGAACTGGGACTGTTCATCCTGGAGAAGAGAATCTTTGGGGTCATCTAATTGCAACCTTCCTGCACCTGAAGGGAACTTACAGGAATGATGGAACAAGACTGTTTACAAGAGCCTGGAATGACAGGACAAGGAGGAATAGCTTCAAGCTAAAAGAGAGTAGATTTAGAGGGGATATAAGGAAAAAATCTCCCCTGTGAGGGTGGTGAGGCCCTGGCTCAGGTTGCCCAGAGAAGCTGGGGCTTCCCCATCCCTGGAAGTGTCCAAGGCCAGGTTGGACAGGGCTTGGAGCAACCTGGGATAGAGGGAGGTGGCCCCGCTCACGGCAGAGGTTTGGACTAGATGACCTTTAAAAGTCCCCTTCCAACTGAAACAATTCTGTGAATCTGTGATCCTGTGATTCTGTGATTCTGTGATTCTATGATTCTTTCTAGGTGTCCTGGGGGATGGAGGCACACAAGTATCTACAGGTGCACTGTACAGGTGTACAGACACTACAGGTGTCCCAGCTCCCAGCAGAGTCTGGAGATTGAGCTGGATCAAGAAAATTATCTGTGAGATAAAACATTAATGTCTATTGCCATGTGAGGTGTCCAGGGCTATCTGGAGTATCACATATGAGCAGGTTATGAGGGGACAGTATCCTTCTGGAGGAAGAGCTAAGGCCAGCTGAGATGATCAGGGTCCCCTCAGACGTGGCTGGATTTCCCTGTGTGGTGTATGGGGATGTTCTGTGCTGGGCCAGAAGCTTGTGGGTCCCTTCCAACGCAGGACATTACATGATTCCATGATTCTGTGACCTGTTTCAAGGAAGCTGGATTGAGTCCTGTGTGTTTGCACCGAATTCCCCCACCCATGGCCAATCCTGCACAGCCTCAGCTACAGGAGACAGGTCCCACCTTGCTGCGGGGTAAGACAAATCCTACAGCTTCAAGAGAGTTTTATCACAGGAATAATTAGAAACTTTCCTACCTGCCTTTATTAACTAAATAATTTTATAATTAGTCTGCAGCACTCAAGCCATTTCAGCAGCAGGCGTAGAAATCTCTGAGGAAGGAAGGGAATGCCAAGATTGTTTATCCATGGATCCTAGCAAATTTTTCACTGTGGCTGTCTCCTGTGGTGGACTCCTTGGGGACAAGTGAGAATCTCAGCAATTTTATGAAACTTACTTAACAGTCTATCAATGTTCAGACGAGGAGAACAGAAAGGCAGGAGGACAGGTGACATCATCCTGGAGAAAGTCACAGGCAAAGCTGGCACAAATATGAGGAAAGCTGTGGCCAAGCTGAGACTGGGAACTCGTGCTGGTTGTGGTTATATGCCTGGCAAGTGACCAGTGACCTGGGGACTGCGACCTGGAGTAGTGACCTGGGTGAAACTTAAACTACTCCAGTTTAAGTTTCCCTCTGTTTCTCTGTTGGAATCAGAGGATTTATTTTTTACACCAGAACATAAATTAGATGTTTTCCAGCATTATTCTTGATATCTAGACATCTCTGTCTTAGCAAGGCACAGATTAAGTCCCACTTGGCTTTTGCCTGATTTTTACAGCTTGGCACTTAAATGATGATGCCTTTCTTGAAAGGATCTCATGGCACTTAGAGAATATGGCTTTTGGTTTGACAACACAATTATACAGGACCTTATCTCCAAGTAAAGCTACTCAAATTTATTTAGGCAGAAAATTCTGAGGCTGGAAACATAGCTGTTAATTCTGTTTTGTAAAATATATGTAGCGTATTTTTTAAATAACATTGGTTGTAGAAGATTTATTTAATTTATCTTAAAATACTTCTCTCTCCCAGACTTCGATATATTTCAATGAATTGTTTTGGGAAATATTTCAGTAACAAATATAGGAAAAATGCAAGAACTGAGTCTATTTTGAAAAGGTGAATTTTTGATATTTTTAACAAAAACTTATGCTTTCCCCCAAAAATGTAAAGAAAAAATCGTAAGACATGGAGTAATCCTACTCAGCCAGAGAGGCATATGATCACTTCTGAGATCGGTCCTGAAGCTACACACTGCACTGGAACAACAAAAAAGAGAATTTTCAAAGTTGTTTTCCTAGCATAGAAACATAGATTGGCTTGAATTAGAAGGACCTTAAAGATCATCTCATTCCACCGCCCTGCCACGGGCAGGGACACCTTCTGTTAGATCAGGTTGCTCGGTCTGGCCTTGGCTATCACTCCTCAGAGATTTTCTTTGCAGTTGGGTGCTTCAGACCAACATAATTTCTTTGGCTTCTGTGGTTGTTTCTGGCAGATAATTGTGGGGCTGATATCAAATCTTTCATGATCAACCTTGTTTCCTCCATCCCACATGCTTTGGGGTAAACCCATGGCTCACTGCCCTAGCTCTTCCTCGTTAAATGGGATCAGCAGCTCATCACAAAGCCTGCAGAAGAAATGACAATCCTGGGTTATTTTTGTGAGGAAAAAAATAAATACCCCAAGTGAGAGGACAACCTCATGGCCATCCTTGCACCCACAGTGGCAAAGGGCACCAATGAACAAAATGAACCCAAGAAGAGAACACTTCTGGAGACATCCCTGAATAGATGTTTATTTTTAGCCCTCACGCCCAAGCCTGGAAGATCCTATTCTTTTTGCAGGAGTCCTGTATTAGTGCTCCAGCTGAGGAACATGCATTAGCAACTCTTAGTCTCTTGTACTGAGCATTATCATCTTTGAAGTCAGATTAATGGAGATTAGTGGTACCACTTAAGAGTTTAAACATCATTCTGACCCAAATTGGTTGTGCAGGCCCAGTGCACAACATTGCACATGCAAGGCTCTTACTGTCCAGAAAGTGATTTCACTAATTGTTTCAGGGAAGAAAGCTTGTGTTACTTTCTGCTCTAATCCTGAGGTACTGCCCCCTACGCTTTCCACATCCACTGTCAAACACATCTGGTTGCCTATCTACGTAAGTATCCATTTAATAATCAAAGATCATTTTGTTATAGCTGCAGTTGGCCTGTCTGCTTGCCTTCCATGAGTGATTTCATCCATGCCTCTGATCTGTTGGATGTCTGCTCCAGTTCCCACAAGGAGTGACACAGGAATTGAGGAAAATGGACAAAAAATAAACAGGCACAGCACTGCAGAAACTGCTGCGCTGTATTAAAACAAATGGTTTTAATTATTTAAAATTAGATGCCTTGGCAGAAGCCATGCAGAAACTAAAAACAGAGGAAGCAAAAATATTCTTGTTTAAGACTACAGAAATGGAATTGATCCTAATAAGTCAAGTTTATTTTTGTGAAATAATTAAAGCAAACCTCTTGCATTTCTCTGGCTGTGTGACCAAAACCAATTTGGAAACATGCTGAACTTTTCAAGAAATCATTCACTTAGTTGGATTTGGTCCTGGTGTTATAAAAAAAACCAAACCCAAAGGAATAAAAGAGAAGCACTTTCCCAGTGTTGCTCTTAGCATTTCCCATGGGACTGTCTACTGATGTCAGCTGTTTTTTGGATGGAGCATTAAGAACAAACTCTAATTTCCCTGTTCCCAGCCCTGGCAGCCCCTGGCTGGCTTGTAGTCTTTGTTCAACCTCAAGGGTCTGCACAAACATGTGAGACCAAGATCCAATTTACTCCCATGTTTCAATGAAGTGGTTGTCCTGATGTGTGTGACCAGATTCTCTATCCAGCCAAGGGAGGGACAGAGGTGTCTTTGCAGGAGATTGAGCACTCGAGGCACGCAGACATTTCCTGCCTTGGTTGGCTTTCAAGAGCACCTCCACTTGGCAGAAGAGGAATTTATGTGGTTATTTTAAGAAGTCTCCCCCTTCCCTAAATAATGAAGATGGAGGTATCTGAGTTAGGCAGGCTAAATCACGGGAGTGACACGTCTCCTGGCTCTGCTGAGGAGCAGCAAGTGTCAGGGTGCCATGGTTTACTGTCTCCTCCCAGTGACTGGCCAGGTGTGTTCTCCACTCTAAATTAACCCAAGTCCAGGAGACAAATTCCCACCTCTCTCAAGAACTGCTCAGGCAGCACTTTTAATAACTTATGTCTATCTCTCCCATCACGTGCTAGAGACACTATGCCTTCAACACAAGGAGCAAGGAGAGAGCTACCTATTAACCACCACACCTTCCTTCAGCACCCTGGGTTCTCCCTTGGGGTTTCTCATCAAAACACTGACCCACCCTGACCCTGTTTAGCTGTCGAGATCTGACAAGATCACAGCCTGGGGTGGTATGGCTGAATTTACATGTGCTTAACAAATTGCCTGTTCACTCAATTACATTTTATTTAATCATCTGTAATCATATAAATTATGCCTGATGGTAGTAAATGTTCGTGTCAGTTCCTAATTACAGATTGATTAATTGACTGTGGTGATTTGTATTACTTATATAAGAATATATGAAGATGATGATAAATTATTATTAGTAGTATGCAACATTTCATATGAAACACAGGGGAAACTTTCCTTTCTTTGACGCTAACATTCAGCGTGTCAAAGATGTTTTGCACTATCCCATGCTCCAAAAAGGGACACTTTCACTACATTAAAAAAAAAAACAAAAAAACAAAGAAAGGAGAAATATGGTGTGTGTTGCTTGGTGCCTCAAATGAGGCTTCAAGCAACTAAAAGCTCTTGAAGATTCCATCCACCAAGAACGTGCCTGTTGCTTTCCATTCACTTCAATATTGATCTGGACTGCACATCAAGTCAGGTTTCAGCATGAAATTCAAGGAAGTGAGAAAAAAATTGTGCTGATGTCACATAGGGATTAGCCCTCTTGCTTTATGGTTCAGCATGGTCACTCTACCACCCTGTAATTGCTCTGAGTTTGGAGGGCACACGGGGTAAGCCCAGATTTGTTATTAAGAAGGACTACTGTTTGCTGAAGAATGTCTAAGTTTCCTGGATAAATATTCCACTATCCCAGGTTGCTCCAAGTCCCATCCAGCCTGCCCTTGGACACTTCCAGGGATCCAGGGGCAGCCACAGCTGCTCTGGGCACCCTGTGCCAGGGCCTGCCCACCCTCACAAACAGCAATTCCTTCCCAATATCCCATCCATCCCTGCCCTCTGGCACTGGGAAGCCATTCCCTGTGTCCTGTCCCTCCATGCCTTGTCCCAAGTCCCTCTGCAGCTCTCCTGGAGCCCCTTTAGGCCCTGCCAGGGGCTCTGAGCTCTCCCTGGAGCCTTCTCTTGTGCAGCTGAGCACCCCCAGCTGTCCCAGGCTGGCTGCAGAGCAGAGGGGCTCCAGCCCTGGAGCATCTGGGTGGCCTCCTCTGGACCCACTTCAGCAGGTCCATGCCTTTCCACGAGTCTGTCAGTCATGAATGCACCCAGCACCCAGAAGATACCAGGAACTTTTATTTTGTCTGCCAGCACTACTACTCCATTTCTGCTAATCCATTTCTCAAGGTCACCTGGCTCCTCCCACACAGCGTGTCAGTCCACCCCAAACTGATGATTTTTGTGTTTTCAGAAAGCATAATCAGAAAATGTCTGCCTTTTATACTGAGGTGACTCACAAACATCTTAAATATGAATACTGAAAAAACAATCCTTGAGGAGCCCCACTAAGAAACTATCCCCAGTCCAGCACTTCTTCTGTCACTAGAGACTCTTATTTCCCCTACAGGTAAACACCTCACAGTTTTCTTTCTAAGCCCCCATTTCTCCAGCTCTACTAATCCAGCTAATCCCTCTCTGAAGCAAGGATAAGCAACACTTTTTTCATTCCCTTATCTAAAAGTTAGGTCTCTTGTCAAAGGAATATGCTAAACATAAGTGACTTTGTGTCTTTGGAAAACCCCAGTTATACTTAAGATCACGGCTCTACATCTGTAGCCATTCTTCCCTCCAAATTTTGTTGCAGTTTTGCCACCTTATTGAGGTTAAAGCACTTAATAAACTGAAAAATTAAAGGTCTAATTTATTTTCAACCTCTTTGTGTCTGGGATGAAGGCTGCCCAGTGCCTTCACCTAGACCGAATTAAACGCTCCGTCATTTTCTTACATCTCAGAAGTGGAAATTTCCAGTTTTTACTGACTTCTTCCTAAGTGTCCACCCGGCCTGTGCTGCCCTGCCCAGCCGTACCTCCCTCCCTGAACACTGAACCAAAGTGTATGGTTGGATGTTGAGAAGTAAAACCAGTGTGCATCTGACAGTCATCTGATCAGAAGATTTTCTTTAAAAATGTCTCTGCTCCCCTGCATTTTCCAGGAACCCATGGACACAGAGCTGCAATGTTCTTCCCGTTTTGGCAAATTAAGTGTCTATCCTTAGATCCAGAGGGTGGGTAACCATATTTTGGCCCTTACTCATTCAAGGAACCCTTCTCTGAGCTGTTGCTGTGACGATTGTGAGACATCAACTCTTGGGAGTGACATCTAGATAATTATCCTTTCACAGTCTGCTTCTGAGAAAGGAGATTCTGGACTATCCACAAAGAATAAGAATTGAAGCCCATCTGAAAACTCTGAGAGACAAATTCCTGAGAGTCAAATAACTCCATCAGCTTCTTGTTCAGCTTGAGGAGAAAATACAGTGATTTTGGTTAATATTAGCAGGCATGATAAAGGCAACATGTTTCTTACAACAGATTTTTATCCTCTACCTACCCTTGTTCAAACAGGGTGGGTAGCACGAATCAGTTACCCAGAGGGTGAGGGTTTTACATGGATGTATCTGTTTGTCTTCCAGTCTGCCTGTCTGTCAGTGCTGCCAGGCGTGGAAGATGTGAGGTGTGGGATATGTCTCAGCATCCCTCTGGTTTGACAGAAGGCCTCTCTGTAAAGATGAGTGCTCCTGCAGCATGGGCTTTCTTTCTCCCAAGCTTCTGAAAGAAGCTGGACAGTGCAGAGAGGTATTTTAGCAGCTGTCACTATTATGATTCCTCTCCCAAAACCAGGAATTCTCTCAGTTTTTTCTTGTTTTTTTTTGGTTGGTTGGTTTTGTTTGTTTTTTTTTTTTTTTGTTGTGGTTTGGTTTTTTTGGGGGGGGATGTTTGTTTTTTGTTTTTGTTTGGTTTTTTGTTTTTGTTTTCTATTTTCTTCCCTCTCCCTGCCATGGAACCATGGCTCTTTCTCAGAAGCCCCTTGTAGCCCCTCTGCAGAAACTGTCCTGGTGGATGCCTGCCTCTCACTGCAAGAGAAACACTGCTGCCCACGAGTATGTGAGCTTGGATAAATTACTTACCCATCACTGCCTTGGCTTCCCTGCCAGAAAAATCGGTACAAAACCGATTACAGAGTGAGGTCTGTTTAGCTAATGCTGATAAAGAGCCGAGGGACTGGGCACAGAGCATGCAGTAGAAACATCTACCATGTTGCTGTTGCTAACGTGGTCACTTACATTCCTGTGTGTAAATAAATCTTGAAGGGGAAAAGCCTCTGGGATGACCAGGAAACACATAAACGCTGGAAATGTCTCATCCATTTATGGTGATCTGACTTTCTAAGCTGGAGAGGAGTGAATGGAGTTGTTCTTTTTTCACACTCAGGTCTTTAGGTTTTGTATTCAGGCTTGGCTGTGCACCCTTTGGGCTGGAGAGAATCTTTTTGCTCTGTGCTTCTGCCCTGCAGGCCATGGTAAATCTGCTAGAAGAAGGGGTGCCAGGGAGGGACTGGGAGATTCCTCCCCCTATCCATTCACATCCCCAACCACTCACCTCCTGGCTGATCTGTCCACTCCCATGCAACAAACTGATCCAAAAACCCCAAAATTATATTTCTCACTCCTCTCTGAGTCTCCTCAGCTCATGACCTGCCAGCAGACTTGCCATAATTAGCTGATTTTTACAAGGTCAACATGATCCCCCCCTTCTTTTTTTGACAGCCCTCTAATGCTTTCCACGATCAGGGCGGAAAACGCTACCCGGCAGCTCGATAGACATTTCCATAACCAGCTGTTTAAATCATGATAATTGTTTTTACAAAACTAATCTATGTGGCCAAACAAGCAGAACTATGCTGGTGCTTTTTAAAAATGCAGTAGATCTGTAGTTGATGCGTTAGTATCAGTTAATTCTCATAAAAGGTCATTAATGGTGCGTACAGTGAAGTGCAGGACTGGGCAGGCTGGGGCAGAGAGAGATGGTATCTGCATGACTGATGTGCAGTGCTCAGGGTCAGAGCATTACAAAATTATTCTCTTCAATTATTTACATCCTTCCATCTACTCTGTGGTGGGCTTGGGCCTGTGCAAGGAGTTTCTGCTGTCCTTGCAGGGTTTTTCCTTTTCCTCAGGAATGGCATTCATTTAAATAAAAATTACCTGGTGAAGTCCTGGGCTGTTTCCTGCGGCTGACAAAAATGCAGGAAGGAGAGTGAGTGGTACTGCTGCAGTCATTCAAGTCTGGGGAACCCTGTGCTCCCTGACATCACAACCACTGCACATAAATCCTGTGAGTCCGTCCTGCCCCTCGCGAGGACATCCCACAGTCAGGTACAAAAATGAGGCTGGGAAGAAAGATTAAGGCTGCCAATTTCGTAATGGGTGATATCCTTGTTAACATCATTATCAACAACAATGAAGTTTAAATGCTTCTCTCTCCCCACCTCCAAACCTTCAGCAAAAGGAATCCAACCTAATTTTTTTTTCTTTCTTTTTTATTCTTTTTTATTTTGCTGATGGCAAAAGCATCAGGCGTGCTATATATCAGCCATGATATATAGCCTTACAAGCTGACTGTTGACAACTTATGGCTCTTTTGTCTGGGTTTGCCTACTTGGCTGTTTAATTACGTGAAGTGCCGGTTTTCCGCGCGACGCTCATTTCATACC
This sequence comes from Aphelocoma coerulescens, assembly GCF_041296385.1. NCBI lineage: Eukaryota > Metazoa > Chordata > Aves > Passeriformes > Corvidae > Aphelocoma > Aphelocoma coerulescens. Next base: position 2,683,152 of record NW_027184085.1, on the reverse strand, counting down.
AGCGGCTGCTGGAATTCATGGGTGGTGCTATGTTTACACCAGCCATCAAGCTGATGTTTCAAACACATTAACATGACCATGCTGCAAAATATATGGTAGGAGGAGTTGCTGCTGCAGCTCTTTGGTTCATCTGCGTGAGCTAAATCAGCCAGAATATTTCTCAGAATAAAGTGATAGATTTCTGTGGTTCTATGAAAATGTTTCTCTTCATAGTTTCAATACCTCCTTGCATCCCTTTTCTTTTTTATTTTTTAATGTTAATGGAATTTAAATTATTGACAGTAGCAATTTAACTTTTGATGAAAATAGCAATTAATAGAGAGGGCATTAGAGAGAAGAATCCTGAGACTTTATGAGTATGGATTACTGTAAGGCTACATAATAAAATGATTACAGCATGCATAAGAGGTCATTATTGCTGTAATAATGCTGTCCCAAAGTACCTGTTTTGTTCTGCAGAACTGAAACTTGTTACCGAACCTAAATGAAAAGCAAAAAGTTATGTCTTAGACCTCTGTTACTGTGAAATTACAAAAATTAACCCAAAAATCTGGCAACTATTCTCCCACCCCTTTATCTCCTAAAAGATGAAAAATTAAACACAGAAAGGGGCAGAATTTTTAAAGGATGAAATCTGGAATTTGTGATATAAGTGTCACAGGTGCTTTTAATGAAATCCATGAAACCATAGCCTGAGGTGCTTATTGGGATCCAGGTCTTCTACTCTTTAAAGTAACAAAAAAGCCCGAGTCAGAAGCTATATTCCATGTCTCTGTTCTCTTTAATCTACAGATGGTGCTTGTGAAATAATACTGAGTGGAAATCTTGTCTGAAGAGCTGAATAAAGTGCTGTCCTAGGTTTACTCAAATGAGCATATTTGCTTTTTTTGACATTGTTTGAACCAAAATAAAATTTTTGGTTTGGCTTTGTATCTTTGCATACTCTTCTAAAATGAAATGGAAGCAGTCAAAATTAAAATTTAAAGAAAATATTTCGCTAACCACACTTGAAAAATGAAAGATATTGTTCTAATCCTGAAATTGTGTGCTACGTCTTCTCTGGAAGACTGTCTGGAGCAGTCCCTCAAATGCACCATGAATGTGCCAATAGTCTTGGTTGCCTTCCTGTGGGGCTGTTTCTGTATTAGATCTTAAAAGAAATTCTTTCTGCTCCACCTAGGACACAGATCTTTCCCATCCCACTTCCATTTAATATTTCTCTTCCCACCTTTCTCTCTTATGCCCTCCCTTGTGTCCCTCCAGCTGAAACCTTGCAATGGCTGATGGCTTTTTATCAACCATCCCCATGGTAGCACTTCTGGTGAGGCCAAAAGTTGAGTCCCCACTTTGGAACATCCCTGTACCCACTTTAGTGCACTTAGAAACACGATTCCTATTAACCTGTAACAGGATTTAGGCCCTCAAATCACTTTACCCTAAAAGAACTTAGGAGAACCACCACTGAACATTGCAGAACCTGAGCAATTTGCCCTTTTGGAAGAGACAGAGGTGCTACGGGATTGTTTTATGGAAAAGGAATGAGGTGTAAATCCCAGCAGCCTCATTTACCTTCAGGGGCTTGATTCAGGCCTTGCAATTCTAAACAAAGCAATGCCCAAAGACCATCAGAAAAAATCCCACCTTGTATTCTCATCTACGTAGATATAAATGCTCATTTCCCATTTTAATCTCTGTCCAGAGGATGAGTAGGCATAAGGCATATAATTTCAATTAATCTGAGATCTGCAAGTATAAGAAGCTATAAAAGAGCTTATTATTATTTATTTCTCCAGGCATTTTATCTGTGTACCATTAGAGATATATAGCTAAATGTGCCTTCTATGTCAATGATAGTGCTCTGTGAAATAGCAAACATTAAAAACCCATAGGAGAGGTTATTCTTTCCCATCTGATGGAGGTTTCAGTAAAATGTTTGGGTAGTATTTCACCTGGATGCCAGAGAGCTGTGTACAGGGACACAGCTATACATATATTCATATATATACATATATTCTCTTCTGCTGGCACTGTTGGGACACCTCCAGTGCTGGGGACAGCTCTGGGCCCCTCAGGACAAGAGAGACATTGAGGGGCTGGAGCGTGTCCAGGGCAGGGAATGGAGCTGGGAAGGGGCTGGAGCCCCAGGAGCGGCTGAGGGAGCTGGGAAAGGGGCTCAGGCTGGAGCAAAGGAGGCTCAGGGGGGACCCTGTGGCTCTGCACAAGTCCCTGACAGGAGGGGGCAGCCGGGGGGGTCGGGCTCTGCTCCCAGGGAACAGGGACAGGAGGAGAGGGAACGGCCTCAGGCTGGGCCAGGGGAGGTTTAGGTTGGATATTGGGGAAAATTCCTCCATGGAAACAGCTGTACAGCTGTCCAGGGCAGTGGTGGAGTCCCCGTTCCTGGAGGAATTTAAAAGCCGTGTGGGTGTGGCCCTTGGGGATATGGGTCAGTGGTGGCCTTGGCAGTGCAGGGGAATGGTTTGAATTGATAATCCTGGAAATCTTTTCCAATCTAAACAGTTCCGTGATTCTCTGCGTCACATGGGACGTAGTTGGGTCTTCAAGATGACCAAAAACTCCATCCATGGATGTATTCACCACCCAAAGAGCCATCACCTCGCTAGGAGTGGCAGCTCTTCCTTAGCCCACTCCTGCCAGGAGGAGCATCAGCAGGTCCCCACTGTCCCTTGGAATGTCCATTGCTGGCGTTGCTGTGGCTGTGGAGCGGAAGCCATGCAGGAGTTACGGATCAATGTCAGGGCACTGGGGTCCCCAGGCTGCCAAACCAGTATCAGCTGTCCAGGGACGGGGGCCTCCTGAAGAGCTGAGTCATGGAGATCATAGAATCATAGAGTCAAAGCATGGTTTGGGTTGGAAGGCACCTTTAAAGGCCATCTAGTCCAACCACCTTGCAAGGAGCAGGAGCACCTTCAACTAGATCAGGTAGCTCAGAGCCCTCTCCAACCTGGTCCTGAATGTTTCCAGAGAAGGGGCAACCCCTACCTCTCTGGGCACCCCCTGCCTGTGTCTCACCTCCCTCAGTGTAAAACTTTTCTTCCTTGTGTTTTCTTAATCTTTCCTCTTTTAGTTTAAAAACAATCCCCATTGTCCTATCACCACATGTCCATGTCAAATCTCCTGTTCTCCTGGAGCTCATTTATGGACTGATAGGGGCTCTAAGGTCTCCTGGAGCCTTTTCTTCTTCAGGTCAAACACCTCCAGCTCTCCCAGCCTGCCTCCAGAGTGAGGCGTTCCAACTGGAAGAGCCGCTGAACCCTAAGCAGGGTGTCCAGAGACCTGGCAGGGCCCCTCAGATATGAGGCACTGGAGGAGGGGGGGAGCCCCTGGATGCAGGGATGTTGGGAATCTCCTTGGGGAGTGGTAAGGAGATGCAAACACAGTGTGGTGAGCATGGATGTGAACACACCCCAGACAATACAAGAGTGACAGCCAGAGCGATGCTTCATTCCTGGAGACTCACTGCATGGATATGACAGTAGCTGCTGCCACCCTTCATCATGCTTTCCTGCCCCTGCACCCCTCCTTCCTCTTTTTAATGACTAAATGACTGCATTTGGTAAAGGCACAATAAGAAAAAAAATTAATAGAGGCTCCTTCATCTCCTCCTGAGGGGGGCAATGGCACAGAGGCATCTGTGTGCGTGTTTAATGGGTTCAATTTCCTTTCCCTGCCATGGTTTGGTGGGTGACTGGGGAATGCAGCAAGATGGTGGTTACTGCTGCTTTATTGAACGGGACTCCATGAACACTCACTTGGGTATAACGCGAGCTGTGCCCAGGCTTCCCTCTCCTCAGCATCTGTGCACGTGGCCAAGGGCAAGTGTTTCTTTGAGAATGATCATCCCCCTTTTCCCTTCCCTCCCCCTCACCCCTCTCAGAGTAGCCAAACTGACACAAAGGATGCTGGCAAACTGGATGTGCTGGAAAAGCAGAGCTCCCGGAATGCCTCTTGGAGCGCCATAAACGTGTGTCGAAGGAAATTAATTGAATGCTGTGTATCGAAGGAAATAACAATAACAATAATCACGCACATCCCTAGCAACTAGGGAGGGAAAAGATCTATGTGGTTCTTTCATCTCTTCTCTGCCAAGGAGTGATTATTCTCTTCCCCAGTTAATCCCAGAGCCATCAGGCGGATATTTTGAAGAGGGGAGGTGTTTTTCCAAGGGCAGGTAGGTGCTAACATCCGAAGAAGAGGCATGACCCTTTTGCATGTTTCAAAGGAGCTGCTGGAGGTCTCACTGAGGTGCTGATTAGTAGAGCCAGCAATCCTGATCCACAGTGGTCATGAGGACCAGGATGGAGGATCTGGAGCTCAACCATTGGGTGTGGGCGGCACAGCAGTCAGAGCTGTAGAATCCCAAAATGATTTGGGTTGGAAGGGACCTTTAAAAGCCACCCAGTCCAACCCCCAGCCACGAGCAGGAACAGCTCCCACTAGATCACGTAGCTCAGATGCAAGTTTGGAGTGGTTCTGCTGTCATGGACTGAGATGCCATTCTGGTTCTCTGCTTGGGGTGTTTTTGAGGCCAACAAGATCATATTTCATAAGAGAACTTCAGATCCCACATGCATGCAGTTATCTGCCTGTTGGTTGAGCTGCTGTCCTCAAATTTGTTTTCTCCCACAGAGCCACCCAGCTTATACTGGGCTGTGACAAAACAAGGTTACCCCAGAACCCAGGCAGGATTTTTAGCCACACATGGTTCTCCTCTCCTTCCTTTGCAGGATGCCTTCTTCATTCAGAACCGCAGACCAGCCTTGAGCTGAAATATCCCTGCCACATGCAGGAGGTGATGAGTGGTCCTTCCACTCCTGGGCAGGGAGGCTTGGAGGAAACTTATGGCCATGAGAGACTCTGGTACTTGCTAGGAAGAGCTGTGCACACTGGGGATGGGATTGGATCTACAGGATGGCCTTCCAGCTGTGGCTCACATCGAGGAGTGGGAGGTGTCTGGCTAAAAAAGTACCTGTGAGTTGGATGGAATAAATCCAGCTCTTACCTTGAAACCCTGACAGCTGCTTTGCCTCTCCCTTTGCTCCCCATTTACAAAGAGCTGATAAGAATATGCTTCTGCTCTCTCACACCGAGGCTTCATTCATTAATAGTTACAAAAGGTTTTGAGATCCTCAGATGGCCAGTGCAAGAGAAGTAATTATTTATTAACAGCCTCTGTGAAGGTGTGGGCAGCCATATTACATCTCTCCAGGGTATTTAATTTAGGTGCTGAGCATTTATTGTGAGTCTGAGAAAGTAATTGCTGATCTGGGCAGTGGGGGGTAGTAAGATTTTTTTTTTAATTTTTTTTTTTTGATACCTGAATGAAATGCCTATAAATGCAAATCATATTTTTATAACAGAGATAAAGAGTTGATACCAAGGGACCAACAGTCTTTGAGACTTTTCCTGAGGCTGAGATGTGTCTTTGTTCAACTCCCTGCTGGAGGGTGCCCAGGGATGGTTGGGGTGACGGAGGCAGGGACGCGGTGCCGCTCTCCCCTTGGGCATCCTTCAGGTGTTGGGAAGCTGGCAGTGGACGAGCATCTCCTCACAAATTTCCCCTGGGCCTATGTTCACCTTCCCCTGGCCTCCCTCCTGGGGCTGACCCCCCTGCCCAAAGCCTGCCCGTGCCCTCCGTAGGTGTGCGGGGACACCGCTACCTGGCTCCCAGACACGGCTGTAACGCGGGGCCTTTGCCATTAAGCGCCTTCCGCCTCCTTTTCTTTTGTTAAAACCAAATGGAACAATGTAATTAGCTTGTTACAATTAAAGTGACTCGACTGGATAAATTGTAATCACCCAGACTGAAGTTAGGCATCCCTGCAGGTCCCGGCCAGAGCAGCTGAGCTGCCTCATTTGCATAATTAAAATATACAAATGATAATGGATTTTGTACTCAATTTCCAGCGGCTGTAAATTCGAGAAACTATGAAATTAGAATAACTGAGATGGAACCCGCCTTGAGGTAATGAGGATGACAAGTTTTGACAGTAGGGGTGTTTATAACACTAGTTTCTCACTGCAAAATAAATAAGTACAAAAAAGATTAGACAGTGATATTACTTAATAGTTCCATGGACAGTGGGGAAAGGAGATAGACTGGTGATTACCTCTGCAAATTTACGCTGCCTTTTTGACAAGCTCACTCCTAACCTTAGGGGACACCTTTCTCCTGATTATGAGAAATTGAGAATGAATTAAATGCATAAAAAGGGTTGTCACAGATAGACAAACTAAAGGAAAAGAAATGAAATTAGTCTTGCCATTTTAGCTTGCCGCAGGAGGAGGGGGGAGAGGGAAGGGGAAAAGGCTGGGAGAGAGGTTTCAGTGCTCCTGCAAGGAGGAAATGAAGAGACTGAGTGGTCCAGAACCAAGGCTGATTTCACAAGGAATGGAAAGTCTTTGTGACTCCAGGTGAAAATAGGAGAGAAAAAAAAAGGTAGATAATTTCTTGTCCAGGGCAGTTCCAGTTTCTGTCTGGCAAGAACTGTGGTTTTCCATGAATAGCTTTGTTGGGTTTTTTTGTGGTTAATTTCTCAGCAAATATTTTCTGCCTCTGTTTTTAAGCTTCTAGATCTCCTGAGAACACCTCAGAGCTGGAAATCTGGGCTGAGCCAGGAGTGGGCAGGTTGCCTGGCATCTCTGACTTCTTTTGACAGACACATCCAAACCAGCATCAGCTTTATGAATATACAGACAAAAAATAACCTTGTCCAAAATTATTCTGCAAAGCCAATTAAAGAAATGACTGTTTCTGCTCTCCTCAACTTTTCCACTTTGTCCAAAAGTATTAATTAACAATTGAATGTGTTTACTAATGGTTTTTTTGCAACTTTTCTTCCTTTCAGTAGGACATTCAGTAGTATAAAGAGAACTGATCCTGTTAAGACCAGGTGTTGAGCAGATCTCCCTGGAAGGGTGTGAAAGTGGGGAGCAGAGGTTTGGAGCCAAGACTGATTCTGGTAAGCAGGATTTACCTGCTTCCAGCTTCTCTGAACTGACCCTGGGATATGCTGATTTGTCTGTTTATTCCCCTCTCATTTTGATCTGATAGAACTGCAGTGGTCAGCTCAGATGGGAATTCCAATCTCATAGACAGCTGGATATTCCAAGGATTAAAAATGGGCAATTTTTTTGCTCTGGAATGAGGAAATCAATTAGGATTGGTTGAAGGAAAACTGGCACAATGCTGGTGCTGATTTCCTTGGCCCCGTGTGGAGACAAGGATGGGGCCATGGATGTGTGGGAGCACTGAGGACAAAACCTGCCTTGCCAATGGGTTTGGAAAAGGCAATGATAGATCCACTACCCGTCCTCCTTCTCCAGGATCCCACGGATCCCATGCTTAAAAGCTTTTAAACCCTCTGTACTCCCACAAAATTATAATGATATCACTGAAAGCCTGAAATAAAAAAGGTGGGAAAATATGGAGGGAGGTGACAGAGAGGAAAAAGGAGGAGGAACAGGGAGGAAGCAGAAGGGTGAAGAGGAGGGGTAAGCAGGGAAGGTAAGAGGTACCCAAACAGCAAAGAGTGCAGAGGTGCTGAGAGAGATGAGCTGGGGCTGGGGGCCTACAGGGATCCAGAGGGTCCCATCCCCACCCACAAGTATCAGCAGGAGCATTTTCTCACCCTGCCTGGGAATATTTTTGCAGCAGCTGTATTTTCCCATCTGGTTGCCCACAGCCATGGGTCAAAACAGTGCAGTGCTCTATATTTGTGCCTTTAAATGTCACCAGAATGAAACCTGCCCTCCTCCAAAGGGTGCTGCTTGTTTTCAGGCCCATTGAGTTCAGCTTCCTTTCCTCTCTTCCCTTTTTCCTCGCCTTAAGTGTGTTTTCAATTCAGGTACAGCCGTCATTTACATTTTATAGTTTGCTTTACAGCATCTTGTTATTGCGTTATCTGTTAAAGAATGTATTTTTAATGTGTTTTATAGCATGCTTTATAAATAAGTTATTAAAGAATGTACCTGCAGCTAGTGATCACTTAATAAATATTAATAAAGCAATTCCAGATGAGGCCATCATTAAGAGTGTGGCAGAACACCCATGCTAGCTACCTAGAAAGAGTTTCTGTGCTGGTTACCAAAAAGTTCAGGAGAATTGGGAAGCAGACAGGGGAAGGAACAGGTTGCCCAGAGAAGTTGTGGCTGCCCCATTCCTGGAAGTGTTCCAGGCCAGGTTGGATGGGGCTTGGAGCAACCTGGGATAGTGGAAGGTGACACGGAACAAAACAGTATTTAAGGTCCTTTCAAACCTAAACCATTCTGTGATTCCAAGGTTCTATGAAGGACACAGTTTTGCAATGTCCTTCTGCCCCAGAACTCCAGACTGACATGGATTTTGTTTTGTGTGGGTTTTATGGGTCTTTGTTTGTTTTGTTTGTTTGTTTGTTTGTTTGGGGATTTTTTGTTTGTGGTTTTTTAGTTTTTTTGTTTTGTTTTGTTTGCTTGTTTTGTTTTGGTTTTGTGTTTTCTTCTTTTTTAATGAAATACCAATAGCAGGCATTAATGAAGTACCTATAGCAGATATTAAGGTAGAAAAAGAGAAAGGGACTTTGAAGATACAGGGGTTTTATCCATTACAAGTGAGGAATGCAAAGGTGGCTTTGCAGGAGGTTATCTTACTTCATGGGCTTTTCCACTTCTGCCTAAAACGTTATCTTAGCACTAAGAAATAGTCAATCCTATTTCTGTTTCCATATGACTGAATCTGTATTTTTTGATAGCCAATAGACCTAAAGTCCCATGGTAAATGTGGTCATTGCCTTCCATTTTACAAATCTATTTTGGTTCTAGCTAGAGGAGGTTTAAAAGCATCCATGGGTGGGTGATCTCATGATAGACATGGGCCTTTTTTGTGGGGAGTAAAGCACCTAAATGTGGGCAATTTACAAGATTATTTACTGTACAATAATGCATTTGTGATTTTATAGATTCAGTGTGCACACAGTCAGTAGGATCATGGGCAGCAGCTGAATTAGTCACAGCACCACTGGACATTGTGCAGTGGTTGCACAAAACCATCCTTGGTGTCTGAGACCAGAGCAGACAGGAGGCTGTTCTCTTTTGTTCATGCAGGTGTTGATGGAGGAGATCCAGGGGAGGGTCAGTTTGATATTTGGGAAAACATCTTCAAAAAAAGGTTGTCCAGCCCAGGGCAGTGTTGGAGTCCCCATCCCTGCAGGGATTTAAATGCTGTGTGGATGTGGCACTTGGGGACAAGGGTTAGTGGTGGCCTTGGCAGTGCTGGGGGAATGGTTGGACTTCAAGGTGTTTTCCAGCCTAAATAATTCCACAATTCTATGAGTCCTAGGAACTTCAGAGCACTCTTCACAGCTCCCTATCCATGTTTCTCTCCTAGGCTGCCTTCTGGAGCAGCAAACCTCTGAGAGTCACTTCTGCCAGACATCTGCCGTGTCTTCTTTCCATGTGGTGCCACAGTTAATTATGACCATTGTGGATTTGTTTGATTCTCCATTAACATCCACTTCCTTCTTAAATCGCGTGCAAGGTTCCTCCCACCCACACTTCCCTGCCCTACCCCACGACCCTTCTTCAGATCCATGTTTCCAGCAGATCAGAGATGCTCCCAAAGGGAAGAAAGTGCTTCATGAAGGAAGAGGCAGCAAAGCTGGCTTCCTCTATCCACCTCCCCTTTTTTGCTCTCATTAGGGGCCAGGTACCCTCCTCCCACAGCCCAGAAAGCAAAGGATGGGTTTGAAACTTCCCTCTTCTCTCTGCAGCTCCCATAATTGCCTTTGACACTGTTTATCATCTGTGATAATACAGCTGTGCCCTGTTACCTCCAGCTGCCCTAATTCATGTTATCAGTCTGGCACCAGGGAGAGGGAGGTGAGAGGTATAGAGAAGAGGTGAAGCCATTACAGAGCTGACAGGGCAGTGAGAATGGAGGGTGGTGATGGACTAGCCATCACTTGACCTGAATGCAAACATACATCCTATTGGATTGACCTTTCCCTGAGAGTAATGGATCTCCTCGTGCATCATTTTTGCTACATTGCTGGCCATTCCAAGGAGATGGTTTCTGGTAATTAAGATAGATCCCTCGTATAATCCACCCACAGTGACAATCAATAGGCGCCTCCAGAGGGATATTTCCAGATTATTGCTATGTCAGCGCAACTTTTGGAAGCTTTGTAGATCTTACAGTGAGAAGCATGACCAGGAAAGCAACACAGGGCAGATTTCTGGGGAGGCAAACTGTTTGCAGGAGCCATGCAGGTGTTTGTAGGTACATATGGGTCACCCTGCCCTCTCTTGTTTGGGATGACAAATACACAAGAATTATAAATCCCAATATAGCTGTAAGGAAATGTCTTTGCACACCTGCATGACCATAAGCTTATTATGACAGCAAAGCAAACTCAGAATAGAATGACTGCAGCAGTGTGCCGAGGTGGCCAAGGAGGCCAGTGGGATCCTGGCTTGTATCTGCCATTGTGAGGCCAGCAGGACCAGGGAGGTTGTCCCTCTCCACTGGGTGAGGCTGCACCTCAAGTCCCAGTTTCAGTTCTGGACCCCTCAAAACAAGACAGACATAGAGGGGCTGGAGTGTGTTCAGAGAAGGCAACAGAGATGGGGAAGAGTCTAGAGAATAAATCATTAAAGAGTGGCTTAAAGAGAGAACTTTCTGTCTCTCCACAACTCCCTGACAGGAGGGGGCAGCCGGGGACATTGGGCTCTGCTCTCAGGGAACAGGGACAAGAGAAGATGGAAAGGCCTCAAGCTGTGCCAGGGGAGGCTCAGGTAGGACATCAGGAGGAATTTCTTTGTGGAACGTGTTGTTAAATATTGGAATGGGCTGCCCAGGGAGGTGTTGGAGTCCCCATCCCTGGAGGTGTCCAAGAAATGACTGCATGTGGCACTCAGTGCTCTGGGCTGGTGACAAGGTGGGGATCAGTCACAGGCTGGACTCAATCTTGGAGGTCTTTTCCAACCTAAATCTTTCTCTGATTGTATAAATTAAACTCGTTCTCTCACTCTTCTCAGGGAAGAAGGCACTTCCTTACTCATGTTTCCTCCTTTTTCATGTGTTGTTTTGAGTACCAATAAGGCAGGGAACAAAGGCCCCAGCACTATACATAGGTATGGAATCTAGGATCTAGGAATGAAAACCCAGCATGTTGCAGCTGTACAAAGCAAGAAGCTACCCAATTTGTGCTGCCCCCACCCAGTTTGTGCTGCCCCCACCCAATTTGTGCTCTCCTCAGCCAGTTTGTGCTGCTCCCTTTAGCAGCACAAAATCTGTCAGTGGAACAAGGAAATTCAAAATGTTGAGTGTAGTTCAACTCTCTGGTATTTGATCCAGCTAGGGTGGATCAGTGAGGGCACTCCCTTGGAGTTCCTATCTGCTGTAATTTAAGAGAAGACCTGAGAGCCATGGAGAATCTGCACTGCATCCTTGCATCACTCTCCAACTACTGACATTATTAATAATGTCTTTTTGCTTCTTTTTGGCTCATTTTGAGGAGGTCTGACTGTAAAATGTGTGTTCATACCCCACCATGGAGCCTAGAAGAGGTTTCTAAAGAAACATTCTCGGAGTCCAAAATATTTTATGGAGTCACACCCTGTGCATCAGTTGCTGTAAGAAATGGCAGTAAAAGACATGTTTTTGAATAGTTGAGTCTTCCCCAGTACTTTTTTGGGGTGCTTCAGTAGTCAGCAGCATTGGTGTTTTGGAGCTCTGGAGTGAGGGTTGGCTTTGCAGCTCTTGTATCGTGTGGTAAAATCCCTGCTGATGACAAGAGGCTCTGAAATTTGTTCCCTTAGTCATATTGATCTAAGAAATGCAGCCAAACAGGAGTTGGGATATGCGCTTTAAAAATGTCAAGGGGAATTTATTTCAAGCTCTGAATATATATGAAGTTAATAACTTGGCTCTTCCCATTTCCCTTTTTAGCTTTTATTCTGGATTGCTGACCTGATTTTCCAGAAAGGGATATTTGGTGGGTCAGTGGTAGGGAGGGATGCAAATGATTCTCTGTAACGTGAATTTTTTGCAACTGAAGTCTGGTCTTCTTGAAAAGTCCTCTGAGGGTTTCTGGGCTGAGAAGAAACCCCAGAGTGTGACTTTTTTTTCTTACTGAGCATTTCACATTTACCTGATGCACATTTTTCATCTGAGTCATCTTCTAATTTGTCTTTTTTCTAGAAACAACATCTCTGGATGTTCTGGTAAAGGGGAAATGTAGGAAACCCTTCTTTCAAGGGAAAATCTCTTATGGAGGTCCCCAAACTTTGAATTACATTCCAAACATTCCAAACATTGAGACACAGAAATACTCTCTCTTGGTCTCCAGATTTTGTTGGGAATGTTTCCATGAATTTGTGGAACATTTCTGCTCTTCGTCCCCCCTAATCTTCTAAATCAGCTTTACACACCTCCTATGCCCAGTTTGATCTTCACAGCTTTTCATGTTGTGGGGCTTTTTGTTTTTTTTTTTTCATTATATCTTTCCATTTCATGTTAGCACATAAAGAAAAATGCATTTTATTGGAATAGCTATGTCACAGCAAAGATTATTTTTCTCCCTGTGGATGAAGCCAGATAGTATTTTTCATGTGGCTCATGTTATAACAATCTCACTCTGGCTGTATGGCCAAAACCTAATCGAAGTATTTTGAGAGGAAATTCTTATTATTTAAATGCAGTTTCACCCGTGATACATTTTAGAGCTATAAAAGAACATTAACTGGTTCTTATTTTATTTGTTTCATAATACTAAGGGTTTATATGAATTGATAAAGCTCTTAAAAAGTCGATTATATTGTACCTCTCCACACTACTGCATGCAAAATTTGTAAACAAAAATAAGAAGAGATCGGTCCACCACTCAGCCAATGTAATATCCTTTTTAAAAGGCTTGGGTGCTTTTCTGATTGGGCTTAAGAAAAATAATCTGATGGATGATTTCTCCTAGCCCAAATCAGCACTGTCCCTTTGGGGATACAGAGGCAAATGCTACTTTTCTTCTTTTTTTTGTATTTCCAGTTCTTTTACTCAGAGTTTGAATTGAGATGCAGAAGATCAAGAATTCTTGTTTGGTCATAGTTGTTTATTGCATCTTAGCAGTAATACAGCTGCACAGTGTGTGCCTCATGGTTGGCAGGGTGGAAAATGGCCGTGAGTTCTCATTTCCAAGGTTTTTTAAAGTCTAAATTAACCAGTAATGAAATGCTAAGTAATATGTTTTTGCTTACAACCCAATTACTAACTTTTCATGTTCTGCAGTGCGGAACTTTTGACCCAATGACAGAGTACTCAGATTTGTGAAGAAGACAAATCCACACCCCAAATCCTCCATATTGTAACCTATTATTACCTATATCCCCTAAACCTAATTTTCTACATTTCTACATATTTCACCCAGTGATAAAACTTTTAATTACACAGCAAAAACCCCAGTGTTATCACACAATTTGGGAAACTTTTCCCAGGGTTTTGGATGGTGTACTTCTGAGGATCACTGCCTCTCAGCACTGACAGGCTGAAATTCTCAGAACCCAGGGTTCCAGCACACTACCACAGCAGAAGGGCATGACATTAAATGTAGATAAGTCCTGAATTTCCATTTGGGCAAAGAAATGCAATACCAAAACACAGCTACTTTGGAGGAGGCATGTGACTGAAATTTTTACTGAGTAACTCGAGAGTTTTTAAGTCTTCTAAATTTCCGAATTACTTTCCCCACCTTGATAACTCCCTAAGAATCATAGATTGGTTTGGGTTGGAGGGGACCTTAAAATCTCATCTCATTCCAATCCCCTGCCATGGGCAGGGACACCTTCCACCATCCCAGGTTGCTCCAAGCCCCATCCAGCCTGGCCTTGGACACTGCCAAGGATCCAGGGGCAGCCACAGTTGTTCTGGGCACCCTGTGCCAGGGCCTCACCGCCCTCACAGGGAACCATTCCTTCCCAATATCCTACCTAACCCTGCCCTCTGGCAGATGGAATTTATTTTCCCTTATCCTGTCATTCCAGGCCCTTGTAAATAGTCCCCTCTGTTTTTATTGTCAGTGCCTTCAGGTCCTGGAAGGTCACAATTAGGTCACCTTGAAGCTTCCTTTCTTCAGGCTGGAAAATCCAAATTCTTTCAGGCTTTCCTCATAGCAGAAGTGCTCCAGCCCTCTGATTATCTTGATTTCCCTGTGAGAAACTACTTCCAACTCACCCAGCTGTAGGAGTAGTAGGTCCCCACTAATTCATGGTTCAGTGTTACAAAGTCATTGATCTGCCATCACAGGGTACTGGCAGCAGCTACCTGTCCATCAGACCCACCATAAGGATGGGCTTTGGAAAAAAAATCCCCCAAATATTCTGTAGCTTATTTAATCTGATCATGAAAATAATTCCTAGTAAATAGAAGATCATGAACATTCAGATCTTGAGAAACAATCCTTTAGTATGTGTGTGTATGTGTGATTGTGGATTAATATCTTTCTGAGCTCCAGTAAAAGGGGCCATTATAAAAATGAGGTTGGCTAAGATGATTAAACATTATTTACAGAAACGACATGGGCCTGATTAAATCACAGGGAGGGGGGTCTGTTTTATGGTGACAGGAAAAAATACACATCATTCAACAGAGGTGCTTGTTTCATTTCAGTAATTAGAAACTAAAGCAACTTGGACAGTCTGTCAGTTTCAATATGGTGGCATTAACTAGTAGATCATGTAAATAAAAGCTGTGTGATTAGATCAAAAATTAAAGGCTCATAATTTTTCCTGTTACCTTGCAATTTACTGTTGAGGTCTGTTGAAATGATCTTACCACACACACACCTCCAAGAGTAATTGTTTAGAGGGCTGCATTTTTTAAAGCTCCTTTAATAGTTTGCCCTCCAGAAGCCAGTTAAGTGACCAAATTTTGGGAGGCTCTGGCTAGGCAGCTCCACAAAGATGGTAGCAGAGCTCAGCATATGAGGTTCCTATTAGCAGCTCTCTTCAAAATCAGACCCTAAAAATTTCTGCTATAAATATTTTTTTACCTAGTCTGGGGTCCAAGTTTATTTTATTAGTGTGGGCAAGAGAGAAAGAGATTTCAGTGCTTTTCCAATAAACTCTTTGGCATGACAGACATATAAAATGCAGCCATCCCATCCTCTACGTATCCTGCCCAAGGTTTGGGCTACGCTAAGATCATACTGAAATGCAGAACCGGGTAAGTGAGACTAGAAATCCTTGTCAAGCACCTTACTGAGGGTAAGTATTAGCAAATTATGAGAGCTGCAGAGAGGAGGAACCTTTAAGTTGCCAAGTGTTCAAAGAACCATACAATGGTTTGAGTTGGAAGGTATCTTTTAGAGGTCATTTGTCCAACATCTCCTTTTTCCAGGGTAACTTCTTTCTGGATGACACCCAACTATTTCTGGATGCCTCAGGTATAAAGCATAACTGGGGTATGGAGAGAAAAAAGAAATCTGTTTTATCCTTGCACAGATGCTAAGAACAGGCTGGGAAGATTGCACTCAGATAGGACTCATTTCTCCTGCCCAGACAGCCGGGCTGTGGCCACCGCTGGTCAAGGAGCTTTCTTTATCTCCAGACATATGGTCATTGTCTTGCCTCGTGAACTTGATTTTCTGCAGCAGCACATTTTTTTGAAACCCACTGGGTGTGTCCTGCTGTCAGCTGTGACTGTGCCTCTCTTCTTAGTCTTCTGCTCTGGACAATTACAGCTTTGTGCTTGAAGTCAGCACCAGCATCATCAGCCCAAGACCGATGCCTTTCCAGAAGTGTGATCTAGACATTCTGAGGTATGAAAGATACAGCTGCCTGATCTTCCAGGTCTTTCTCACCTTTGGAAAAGATTGCAAAAAACAACCTGGTGGCTGGGGTCTCTTTCTCTGGGAGGTCTGTTGAGATGCTGCCTCTGGCTCTTTACAAAGGGACAAAAAGCTTTCCCAGTGGTTTTATATTTACAGTCCCCACACTAAAACAGTTGCCTGGTTGCACTTTGTTTTGGGCATGTTCTTAATGTCTGTTTAATCAATACCTAAAGCATTGCATTTGTCTGTGTTGTGCTTCCAGAGTGAACGTGGATATTGGCAATGGGGGAATGCGAGGCAGGTGTGTGCCTCTCTATCATCAGGGAGTTCATGCCAGCTACTTTTTATCTTGCTTTTTTCCCTTATGTGGCACATAAAGGAATTTTGAATAAGTTGATGAGGTTTAGTAGTCTCCTGTGATGTAATGAGATACTTTTTCAAACCCATAAAAAACAGAATGGGATTAAAAACAGCATTCTAGCAATGCCATTCCTGGCAATGGCACAAGTTCCTTGCTTTCCAGGACTCTTCTGTTATTTTTTATTTATTATGCATACTGTAGTTGCATCTAAAAGTGCCATTTGGAGACCACTGCACAAAGTGCTGTGCATGAATACATATCAAAATAACCATTTTTTTTGGCAAATAAACCTTAAACACTTTTTTCCACTTGTAAATTTCACTGCCGTTTCCACCGCGCTTTCCCTTGGACGTGGCACTGACTCAAAAACGCCTTTTTTTTTTTTTTTTTTTTTTTTTTTTTTTTTTTAATTTTTATTTGCTAAATGCAAATCGCCACTTTTATTCCTTGTTGGAATGGAGGGGCTGCTCCTGCCCTCCCACCTCTCTCCAGGGGCGGGCAGTCGCAGATGCTGCGGAGCCGGGGCAGCTCTCCCGTGCCAGGGGGGCACAGTGCAGGGTGCCCTGCAGGAACTCGTCCTGCCACCGTCCCCAGTCGTGCCCCGGAGAGGTGACATCCATCTGTCCTGCTTCCCCGAGGCTGTTCCTGACAGAGGCAGTAGCAGATATGAGCACAGGAAGCGTTTTGCTAATTTGTGCCTCCAGTAGGTAGATCCGAGTACCAGGCTAGGCTAGACTGGTGCAGGAAGATGCCAAAAGGCAATGAGAATTTGGATGGAAAAGAGTTGAAAGCTAGAGATCTGGATATAGCTATTCCAAATTTAGCCAGTGGTTAGATGTCAATTGTACTAATTCTTCCTCCTGTGTGCACAGCTATTGGTTAGGACTGACACCTTTGCTTTATCCTACTTGACTCCTCAATAGAAACCCATGTGAGGACAACGAGCATGAAAGCATGGGAAGAAGTTAAGAAAAGTACTCCCTCTATTCACATCAATGTCAAGTTATCTCCACATCTCCAGAGCCCACACAAGCATGTGGAAAATTTCTTTCTCATACCCCTGATTTTTTTTGTGTATGAAAAGTAAAAGTAAGGGAAAATTTTATATTCTATGGAGTGACAAACTTGCTTTGCTGTTTGAGTCTGACATAGCCAGTGCTTCCAAAGCTCTGTCGTGAATGACTTTGGTTGCATTCATTATGCTCTGTGCAAGGCAAGACAGATTTTTAGCACCTGGCTTTTGGTTTTATTTTAGGTGAGAATTTGCAGTCCATGGCATTATGAACTAGGGCATGCACTTCCCCAAACTAAAGAGCCCAACTATGGTGCTTTGTAGCCCCTTCAGCTCTCCATTATGTCAATATCATAGAATAACGGAATCATTTAGGTTGGAGAAGACTTCCAGGATTGCCAAGACCAACCATTCTTCCAGTACTGCCAAGGCCACCACTAACCCAAGTCCCCAAGTGCCACATCCACACGGCTTTTAAATCTCTTCAGGGGTGGGGACTCCAGCACTGCCCTGGGCAGCTCTGCCAGGGCAGGACAGCCATTTCCATGAAGGAATTTTGCCAATATCCAATCTAAACTGCAGGGCAGTTCCCAGCCACCCCACCTCAGCCTGGAGAGCAACCAGGGGTGGTTGTGAACATGCAAAGTAACTTAATTTCTACTTTCAGCCAGGTCTGTCTCTGGCTCCCATGGGCTTGCTGCAGCTATTTACTTCACCTTAAAATTGCCACTTAATCTTTGCACTGTTGTTTCCCCACTGGTGGGATGAGAACAGGACCAATGATCTGTTAATGTTTCTAACGAAAGGGAGGAAAGCGCTGAGTGTAATTTTAATAAATGGCAGCGTGAAAGTCTTCTCTGCTCCACTGCTTTCTCTTGCAGATGATATAAACCACACAAACTATCTGCTCTCCTCTTAACACTCCCTTCACTCCAGTGGAGTTAATGTGATTTAATGCATTTACCATCCTGGCAGTTACATTTTAAGTGGCGCGCTCTTGATTGCAAATGATAACCTTTTAAAGACATTTCCCCCAGCGTGTGGGTGGCTGCAGCTCCCTTGGCAGCCCCCTTTCTCCTTTGGGAAAAGAGAGCCCAGACACTGCCTCAGCTAAGCTGAGCCCCATGGCTCTAACAAGCCCTACTGATGGAAAGTGCACATCCCACCAGACTATGCTTTTCCTACCACAGAGGCTCTAGGTTTGAATCCTACGGCTGAATTTGCAGCCCAGACTCTGGGAATGGGGTTGTTGCCCTTTGGTGCTGTCTGCCAGAGGAGGTTTTGCTGTGTTAGCAGGCTCTGTGCTGTGCACATTGGGCTTTCCTCCTTCTGCTGCAGTTACAGTTGGCACCATTAAACTCTCAGTGTTCACTGCCTGGGGATGTGCAATTATTGTGGAGCCTTCTCCTAGTTACAGTAGGAGACACGGCGTTACTGCAGTCACTACGGAGTGACAAATGAGGTTTTAATGACACCTACTCTACCTGGAATTATCCGTAAACTACAATTAAGGAAGTAGCTACTCAAGGAATTAAAGATCAGAGGAAAAATGACATGCTTTTACAGTGACTTATGGGGAGATCTGCAAATTAGAGATCATTTTCCATGGAACAGGTTGAGAGATGCAACAGAATGCAATGGCTTTAAATGATCTCCACCATCACTGCAGAATGCCAGGGCTGCTGTAGTGCTTATCAGCCCACACTTCAGCTGATGCAAATCTGCAGGGGCCTCATTGGAGTCAGTGGTCTCCAGAGTTGACTGGCCCATAGGTACAGTAGTTTTTGAAAGGGTGGTGTGAACTTTGGTGGATTGGTTAATTTGGAAGGCTCTGCCACCAAGGCTCTGAATCTGCAAAGCTGTCAGGCCTTTCCAAGGGGGCCTAAAAGGAAAATTGGTCAGGCTGCAGGAGCAAGACCAAATTATCCAGTCAACTAGCAGGAGACCTCAAGTTGCCGGAGCAACCCGTTACTGGTCTCAGGAGCCCCAAAATTGGAAAGTGCTCAGTGCACTGTAAGGGTGGCCCTGGATCAGATATTTATCCTGTCCTTGTGATGGTGGTGTCCATAGAGAGGACGTCTGTGGCCTTCCCTCACAAGCATGTCCTTGCAGAGGAGTTGTCCCACTGTTTTGGAAGAGGATGAAAGAGCTAAGGAAGAGCAAATGAGACTAAAAATCATAATGTCATAGAGTCATTAATTTTGAGAGAGACCTGCAAGATCATTGAGTTGAACCATTAGACAATCAAGTACAACCTTTACTATAAAGTATAAAAAATATATGATTTACCAGTCAAATCTTCAGGAATCTTCAGTCAAATCTACTGGAATCACAGGGACTAAGCAAACTCCCCAGGATTTCACCCTAAAAAAGTAGCCAGCTGTGGATCCACATTCAAAATTATTGACTGTCTTTGAGGCAATTTTGTCATGGGAAACTCTGATAGCAAATATTCAGAACATGACCCAGGCAAAAGTTGCCAAGTATTAAAAATAGAATTACACTAAGCAATGCCTTTTTGCTTAGTCATCTTTCCTTTTCTGTGGTATTTTATTATTGCTATTCCAATGTGCTGGTTATTGAGTATATGATTATTCTTTCAAATGAGTTTGGACAGCGTCTATAGCTTTGTAGCAATTAAGAGGCCACAGACTTTAGCAGCTCAGGAGAAATGGAATAGGCTTTAACAGCTTTATTTATCTTTAGCTTCTGCAGAGCTGTTTGTACTTCCTCAATGGTGGGCAGTTTTGTATCAATAAAAGGATGCTGGAACTTATTTCTTGTAAATGCAAGTAGGTCGTTATCAATGGCATGGGGAGCCTTGCAGAGCGCTCGAGAGAGACTCTTTCTCTCTTAACTCTGTCATCAATTACAAGTCTGCCAATGAATCTTGGAAAATGTGAACAAAAGCATTTTATGACCTGCCTCAGTAAAAGTCTGGCGGGCTGCAATGCTTCCTTGCTGCTGCTAATTGTCTTCCTCACAGTGCCTGCTGCCAGGTTTTAATGCCCAAAGCCTACATTTACCTGAGGGCAACAGAGCGAAGTCTGGCCAGGTAAGTCAGGTAGCTGGTGCTGTTAAATTAACTCTGCTGGTTAATTTTCTAATCTTCTAAATAATTAAATTAGCTCTCAGGCATCATTCTTGAGGCTGTCCTGCACAGGGCTGGGAGTTAGGCTTCGATGAGCCTTGTGAGTCTCTTTCAACTCAGGGCATTCTGTGAGACTGTGAGTCCTCATTTATCTGTTTTGAGTAGGTCTTTTACACATAACCTATGTCACATGCGAAGAGCTCTTCATGTGTGCTGATTACACGTGCAGGTTTGGGAAGGGATGAGAGGTGAGCACTGGTCTCAGACTCCCAGCTTCTCTTCCTCTTTTAAATTATGAGAAATCAGAACTTTGTCACAATCAGTTTGTCATCTTCATTGTCCTGCTGCTCTCAGAAGATTTTGTGCCTGCCTGTGGCTTCTGTGCTTGAAAGATTGGTTTCAATCCAGTGGACAACCAGAAAACAAAGCCTCCTTTTATTTTGAGGAACACATGTTACTAGCTGAAGCTCAAACATTGTGATTAACTTGTTGCTAAATTGCGAAACTGCATAGAAGGGATGGGAACTGGTCCATTGGGGGAATTCACACACAGCTTTGTTTCCTTTGCTCCTTTCCTTGTCAGGTGATTAAAAATCTGATTCTCCTGGTCAACTCTATGATATTCTAAACACTGCACACATAAGTTTGCTCCTGAGTTCTCACTCTGTTTATTTATGGCAGTTCCCACTGGAGCTGTCACAAAACAGCAGCCCACAGGAATCAAAGCCATGCTGAGCAGTGTTTAAGTTCAAGCTTAAACATCATCGGAGGATTTCCTGGTATGGTTTTTATTTTATTCTTTGAGTGAGTCCAAGAAATTTCAGCATCCGCGGGAGTTTTATGACTCAGGAGAGCATCCCAAAGAGATCAGAGTAGCACTGAATAATGGAGCACAAGGAGTAAACATTTTCCTGACTCCTGACTAATTTTCTGATTCCTGATGAGTCTCTTAAAGTGCATGAAATGCAATAATTTTTTGCATGAAATGAGGCACTGTTGCCTAATGCTTCTTAATGTAAGAAGAAACATCTTCTTTAGTAACATCCTGAGGATTGTAGATCATTCCAAAACAAGGTCCTCCAACACTTGTGGTTCAACTGGCACTAGTAGACCTGCATTAACAGTAGATATTTGGATCATTACAGGTGCAAATGATGCTTAGGGATCTCTTCAAAGTGTCCCTTCCTCTTGCCTAGCTGTTATTTTTCAATTAGCCTTTCACTTTTTAAGAAAATGGAATTCTTACTGCTCTCAAATTCTTACTGGCTAAATGTCCTTTTCCAGTGCAAACCCAAGGGTACATCATACATTGCATATATATCTTCCTACACATATATATTAATACATTGGTAATATAAATATGCCTGTATACATTTTTAGGAGAACAAAATCAACACTTTGAGAAAAAGATCTTATGTTAGGCATTTTTATCTAGATTAAGCACACTCCTGTGTTGCAAAGATGGTGATGGGGAGCTGAAGTTCAGCACGAAGTTGTTAAGCCCGTCTGGCAAGATGCAAACCCAAATTTCTCACCTGATTGCTCCTTACTGCCTACAGGGTAAATGTTCCAAATGATGCACAGGAGGTGTATGGACAAAACCTATTAATAAATAATTGGTTTTGTACCCACGCCTCCTGCACACTTTTTTTTTGAAAATTCCCTTCTCTTTCTTGCCTCCAAGTGTCATTCATGGCAGTCTATAGAAAATAAGACTGAAGAGTAAATGCAGGGTAAGAAGCAGTGCTTAAGGGAAGAGCTCTCAGCTGTATTCCCCTCCACCTGAGGTTATGAAGGCAGACAGAATATTTCCTCACACTGAAGGACATTTTTGTTGAAGGCATATTCCACATCACATAGCATTTTCCTTATCATCGCACAGTAACAATCCCTGGAAAGAGGAATATGGCCCTCAGGCCTCATAATATCATCCTTTATTAGAAATAAGAACAAAGAATGCAATTAAAATACAAATATTTCACATCCCAGAGGTCTAGATGCTGTTTGGCAGCTCCCAGGTGGTTCCATCTTTGAAGAAGCGTTACGGATGTGGATGAGTGCGAGGGGTAGCACTGCTGTAATGGGAAAGGGAATATGGCTAAAGAGGCACAGAAATGCTGCTGGGGGAAAAAAAGAGGAAACCTTTTAAGGGCATTTGTTCTAGACAGTTAGGATATCTTCTGAAGGCAGTGCCTGAAGCCCCAGGTGTTGGGGACTTTTAGGTTTTGTGTTGATCAGGGCAGGCAAGGGAGAGATTATCTTGAAGGTCACAGCCTGTCCCTGTCCCTGTCCCTGTCCCTGTCCCTGTCCCTGTCCCTGTCTTTCTGATCTTTGTGCTGTAACCTTGCTGAAGAAGAGGGTCTGGATAGACATTCACTGTCCTGGACTGTGATTTTACAGAACTGATTAACTCCCTTTTGATTTAAAAACCTCTTCTGGTGTAACATAATTATAACCATTTGCTACTAGCTTTAGTTTCAAAAAAATTCATTCTGAAGTTCATAACAAAAAACCCATAAACTCCAGATCTTCTGAGTGGTGCTAGTCCAAAAATAAATGGACAAACCACCAATAAACACCTGGTTTTTGCAACTCCCAGAAATCAGTAATAGCATTGTATGAAATGTTATTGATAAATCATGTTACCTGTCAGTGTTACAACTTATTTTATTTAAAGTTCCTCCATATTGGCTGACTTCTGCCCCACAGAAGCTCATGTTCAATCCCATGTGAACAGCAGTTTTTCCATCTTAGAACTCTTCGAAGTGCTGGTTAAAAAAGCTCCAGTGCCCAAAGAAATCAGATGCATTTTTGGAGGCTTCTATTCCAACAGATCCCCCATTATTTTTTTCAGTGTCAGCCCACACCAGCGTAAGACTCAACCTGGACACCTCTTCTGCTGCACTCTGCAATAAAAAAACTCTGATTTTTGCCTGGCATATGTGACAAACTTCCTTTGGGGAAAGAAAGGGAGGATTTGTGCACTTTCACTTTGCAAAGCTTGGTGCTGGCAGTGCATCCTGGCCCAGGATCTCCCTGTGTGTTCATCCACCACTGTGAACCTGGGGTTGCTCCTGCCTGTGGCTTCGTGTTCCTATAAAATTCAAGATTTATCATCCCTTGACAATCGATTGGCCATTTCTGGATCAATACTTACCACTTGGGTCAATTAATCTTGATATTCACTTTAAGAGTAGTCAGTATCTACTTATTGATTTTAAGAATAATGAAAAGTAAGTACATGGGACCCAATCCCTGGACTCCTGGTTGGGGCAAGCCTCCTACCACAGTCCAGCTTTGGCAGACATTGGAGCTGACTCCCCAGGGGTTACAGTTCCCAATTTGCTTTTTAAATCCTTGACTATCTCTTTGTCCGTTCCCAAGGGTGTTGTGTCACTCAGAGACATGAGGAGCTCGGGTGGCATTTCCAAAGCATGAAAGAAATGGTTGAACAGCACCAAGCTGAGACAGCATCTTTGGTGCTCCTGTGAGCTTTGACAGACAACTGACACCACTTTCAGGAGGTATTCTCAAAATGAAAGACTAAAGAATGTCCTTGCCACACCAGGCTTTATGGTTCAGACCTCCCACCATTTCTGCTTAGAATGTTCCATGAGGCACTGTGAACTCATAGGTGGTGCTTAACCAACAAAATGAAATCAAGCAACTCATAAAGATAAACATGTCTCAACATTTTTAAGCAGTTCTTGATTGCCTATGAGAACTTAACCTGAAAAAGCTCAAAGAACCACGAAATCTGTGCCTCTATTATTAATTGATGTGTTTGCAGTAGAGCAGTGCATACAATTTTACGCATGAAATGTAAGAATATATTTCTTTGACTTGGAAACAAAACAATGATGTATCAGTAAATTCTTCCCTGGCTACAAATTTATATCCTGGGAAGTGTTCATGAAACGTGTAGCCATTTGTATTCTCTGTAGTATTATTTCTGTATCTTTAAAATGCTCTGAGAATAACAAATGAGCTGCCAGTTTAGACTGACAATATGTTCAATAAGATGGAAATGGTCTATCTAATATTTGCACAAATAAAATAAAAAATTAGTCCCTGGAGGTAATTTTTAATTTTTAGAGTTTCGTGTACAATACTATAGCAGACCAAACCATCATTGTAACTAAAATACATTCTTCAACTGGTCGTCAGAATAAGATTTTTGTTCTGCTAGAGTGAAAAGATCCCTCCCTCCCTCCCTCCCTCCCTTCCTTCCTCCCTTCCTTCCTTCCTTCCTTCCTTCCTTCCTTCCTTCCTTCCTTCCTTCCTTCCTTCCTTCCTTCCTTCCTTCCTTCCTTCCTTCCTTCCTTCCTTCCTTCCTTCCTTCCTTCCTTCCTTCCTTCCTTCCTTCCTTCCTTCCTTCCTTCCTTCCTTCCTTCCTTCCGAATTCCTTCCGAATTCCTTCCGAATTCCTTCCTTCCTTCCGAATTCCTTCCTTCCGAATTCCTTCCTTCCGAATTCCTTCCTTCCTTCCTTCCGAATTCCTTCCTTCCTTCCTTCCTTCCTTCCTTCCGAATTCCTTCCTTCCTTCCTTCCTTCCTTCCTTCCTTCCTTCCTTCCTTCCTTCCTTCCTTCCTTCCTTCCTTCCTTCCTTCCTTCCTTCCTTCCTTCCTTCCTTCCTTCCTTCCTTCCTTCCTTCCTTCCTTCCGAATTCCTTCTGAATTCCTTCCTTCCTTCCGAATTCCTTCCTTCCTTCCGAATTCCTTCCTTCCTTCCTTCCTTCCGAATTCCTTCCTTCCGAATTCCTTCCTTCCTTCCTTCCTTCCGAATTCCTTCCTTCCTTCCTTCCTTCCTTCCTTCCTTCCTTCCAAATTCCTTCCTTCCTTCCTTCCTTCCGAATTCCTTCCGAATTCCTTCCTTCCTTCCGAATTCCTTCCTTCCGAATTCCTTCCTTCCTTCCGAATTCCTTCCTTCCTTCCGAATTCCTTCCTTCCTTCCTTCCGAATTCCTTCCTTCCTTCCTAATTCCTTCCTTCCGAATTCCTTCCTTCCTTCCGAATTCCTTCTGAATTCCTTCCGAATTCCTTCCGAATTCCTTCCTTCCTTCCATTTTTGTTCTGCTAGAGTGAAAAGATTCCTTCCTTCCTCCCTCCCTCCCTCCCTCTCTCCCTTCCCTCCCTTCCCCATCTTCCCTTCCTCCCTCCCTCCTTTCCTCCCTCCCTCCCTCCCTCCCTCCCTCCCTTTCTCTTTTCTGTCCCTCTCCTCCCCTTAATTTCACCTTTTCTTCCTTTATTACTTTCCCTTTCTTATTCAGTTTTCCTTTTCTTCCTTTATCTCTTATTCTTTTTACTTCTTCTCATTATACTGTCTACTACAACCCCCTGATCCACTGTTCAAATAACCAAGGATAAGAATATAATCATATCCACAAAAAGAAAAAAAAAACCAACCCTCCCTTCAAAAGGGGGTGACAATCAATTAGAAAAAAAATTATACATCAGTGCATAAAGGAGCAGAAGAGGAAGCTGAGTGCAGCCCGGCAATGGTTTGTTTAGTTTAAGGGATTAATTATTCAACAGTTGCCGTCATGATGAGAGTGTGCACACCAGACTGAAACTGGCACAGAGGTTAATTGGTATCTAAGGGCTGTCTCTAGTCACCTGATACCCTTAAGTAGCATAGTTGCTATTTTAGTACCTTTTTGGACTTTAGAAAGAACCCACAAAAGAACCCTAAGTCACACGTGAGGAGGTGGAGACATGATTTCCTGGCATGAGGAGTTCGGGAAATTGGTACCCAGCATCAGCTTACCCAGTGAGAAGAGAGAGATCTTGTGTGCTTGCTACAGCTGAAAAATGGATTCCCCACTGCTGCTGGTTTAAGCCTTATGGGTGCTATTTAAACTTGGCATGTCATAAATCCAGTATCTACCAGAGCGTTTGTTCTCCATCCCATTTTATTTGTAAGCGTGTGCAGAGAATTGCAGTGGTGCAAACAAAGATGTGTCATTCCAGCCAAAACCAAGTACATCCCAAACTTTGCTTCCTCACAAGGGGCAGCAAAGGGACAGGGACTGATCTGTTCCCTCTGGTGACCAGTGACAGAACCTGAGGGAACATCATGGCAATGTTTATGTTGTATATAGGAAAAGGTTCTTCCCCCAGAGATTGCTGGGCATTGCCCAGGCTCCCCAGGGAATGAGCACGGCCTCAAGGCTGCCAGAGCTCCAGGAGTGCTTGGACAACACACTCAGGCACAGGGTAGGATTGTTGGGGGGTGTGTGCAGGGCCAGGAGTTGGACTGGGTGATGTTTGGGTCCCTTCCAACTCAGGATATTCTTTGATGCTATGATTTTCCAAGGGCCTTCTTCATTTGAACTTTTAGAGGAGGTCATCAAGATTGCCAAAACCACTCTCGCTGGCAAGATATAGATTGGGTATGGACAGGTCTCAAAGGCTTCAGGGCTGACCTGATGAACCACCAGTAATTATCAGATCAGCAAGGCAGCCCAGCACATGGTTCTGTGCTTGAAAATTACCTGGCTTCATATTCCTGATTGTCTGTAGAGGTTTTGCTTTAGGTTCAAAGGACCTTCCTTGACCTGATGTCCCGAGAAAGGCCTCTCTTTTTCTTCAGTGTCTGCTTTAGAAATTGGGATATTACCCCCTTTGCCTTTTGTCTCCTGCATGCAGGGAAATATCTGCAAAGACCCTGGTATAGGAAGCAATGATGGTTTCAAGTCAGAAGGCAAACCATGTGCAAACATCTGGCTGTGCCACAGCCCCTGCTGCCATAACATCGGAGGGTGTGTATGGCAAATTTTCATCAATCAAAGTGTGCCCAGTGGATTTAGAGACTTTGAATCTTTTCAGGGATATGAAGTGGAGTTTTTTTTTAGTACCTTATGATACAAAGACCTTTGGAAAAGGAGACTAGTGCTCATAGCCTGACTGTGGCTTACCTGATAACAGAAAAGCAGAAGACACTGGGAGCTGTGCACAAGATGGATAAAGCTGATAGGGACACAGGTAAACTCTTTGCAGCAGGAAGGGTCCCAGTCTTTAAAGGAGCTTAACAATATGTGCTTCTTACAAAAGCTGTAACTCAGGCTTTGGCAACAGCTCCAAGATGGGAACAAAATGCAAGAGGTGCCAAGGACACATAGGAAAGAAACTATCTTGCTGTCTCACCACCTAGCAACATCTGACACCACCGATGCTTTGCCTGAACAAGTGCAAGGAGCTGCCAATCATCCACCCATAACCCTTCCTTTGGGGTTTATAAATCAGGAGCTGGCTTCTGACTGACATCTGACATTTAAGGTCTCCACCTGA
Organism: Aphelocoma coerulescens; assembly: GCF_041296385.1. Taxonomy (NCBI): domain Eukaryota; kingdom Metazoa; phylum Chordata; class Aves; order Passeriformes; family Corvidae; genus Aphelocoma; species Aphelocoma coerulescens. Next base: position 2,655,585 of record NW_027184085.1, on the reverse strand, counting down.
GAGCATTTGCTGGCTTTTTTCTCTCCCCACATAGGCAGCTCCTCTCTCCCATGCTGCACCTTTGCAGTGCTGCTGAGTTGGGATGAAACAGCAGCAGCTATTTGAACTTGTAATGTGAGGGAGTAGTGAGAGGAGCTGGGGCATCCAGGAATTTAGAGAGATGCTGTTTGCTCTTTTCTAAGTTCTAGTGATGCAGAAATGATCACGTCCTCTGTCAGGGAAATGGGGAAGTAAAACAGTGAGCATCAAGTAAGAAGAAATTATATTTAATGAAATTGGATTCGGAAATGTTTTTGTTCCAGCTACTTTAAAGCACCACTGGCATCATAACTGAGGAACTGCCAAGAAGATAATCTTTTCTGCTGCTGTGGTATCTTTTCTCCCCCCTTCCCTGGCTTTTTTCTCAGGCATGTTTTGGCAAGTGATAAATCATGTGCTGGAAGAGTGCATGTCTCTTCTATTTGTCTTTAACATTGACCTCAGCCCTAGGGAGCCTCAAACAACAAAAACCTGTCTTGGTCCAGACTGTCTTCTGGGTTACATCAGTTTCTTCAGTGTGAGAGGACAGACCTCCTCTTAGAAACCCCACAGACATCCCAAACTCAAGTAGTGGGACTGAAACCTCAATAAACATCGAAGCTCAAGTGTGTTGCTGAGTCAATCAAAGGGACAAAGATATCTAGATAATACTTATAACACTATTGGCATCAAATATTTTCACGAGTTAAGAGAAAGAGGTACTTTCAAATGATCTTCCTGCCCAGGTCTTGAGTTACCAAGAGGCTGAATGGACAGTTCTAAAGGAAACAGAACATCTCAGGGTGAAAAAGGAGGCCATTTCTAGAATTTTTGGCATCATAAAGTCACAAATCCTGAAAGAATTTGCAAAGGAAGTAGCTGTTGCTTCTGTGTGCTCATCTCTGGCCATTGGTGAAGCATTGTGGTGAACACCACAACAGCATCCCATTTCCCACGCCTGTTTTTTGTGTGTCAGAGCAGCAGGCTGGGTCCTGGGATGTTGGGATGAATGCAGCTCCCATGACCATCTGGGGATGCAGGGCTCTGCTGGGCCAAGGATGAAGCTCTCCTGGCGTCATGTTGTGAATCCCCTGGTGAACCCATCTTGGGTGAACCCCCTTCTCCAGTGTCAGGATAAAAATCCTATTTAGCAGCACCATCACCGAGGACAAAATTGAAAAGTCTTTTGTTGAACAAAGCACCTTTCACTTAAAAAATCCAGGCAAGATAAAATGACATGTGTGCTAATGATGTATTTTATGAACCACCATCTGTCTCAGGAAAGGTCAGAGAAAAATGGCAACTGCTGCTCAGGTGATTGGTGGTGGAGGGGGGAAAATGGCCTCATCTGAACGTGACAAGAAGCTTCAGTGACATCATATAAATGCCATAATTGGGAAGTGGTAAATTGAACAGGGCTGCCTTCGGAATTTGATGTGTCAATAAACAAGTTCAAGGTGACACGTTGGATCAATACGGCACGACAAGAATCATCCGACAAATTTACTGCAAAGTAATTGGGTGCAAAATGACTCAACTCAACCTTCACACTGCAGAAAATCAAACAAACAGGCAACCTACAGGCAACAGTTTGTATATGTCAGATGCTGCTTAAGGTAGCTTGCGCAGTACTAATAGAGTTGTTTTAAAGAGAGATGGGGAAAAAAAAATAAAAGTGAGGTTTCCGTTATTATGAGTGTGACCTGAGGCATTGCTATAACCCTCTATGCACCTTGAGGGTGTATAAATAGAAAAACAAAACACACAATTGCTAGAGGTAGTCTTAAATATTGATATTTTTCTTCCTGTCTGTGTTGAGATGACAAATAAAATAAACTATAAACAGGGAACACCTTTTATTTTTTTTTCTCTTAGCACAAACAAGAGACTTTTCGTCTAATAGGTTTCTCACCTCTCACTCCCCTTATTTTTTGATAAAGGAAGGTGTAACAAGTCACTTCTATTAAAAAAAACCCTCTATTTTCCCACATTACGCAGAGCTATTGAATGCAAATCGCTGGCTACCATTAGAATTAACCATCCCCACTTACTACTAAACCTGAAAAGAGTCACTCAGAGAAGTCTCTTCAGCGCATTAATTTGTTGACAACAAATTTGATGCTTGATTTGTCCCCACTCGACAACCTTTAATCTTGAGTTTCTCCGAGGGGAAAGTCAAGAGCTTATTTTTTTTCCAAGAAATCTGGGCTCTCGCCGAGGCTACGAAAGAAGCTGGTACACTGACTGCACACTTTGGAAATGTCACAGAGATTGATTGTGTTTTAATTGTGCATTCATTCTGGAGTGAGAAAAGAGAGAAGATGAGTGGAAAGTCACAGCCAAGGAGAAAGATGCCGTTCATGCTCTCATCCCCTCCCAGCCAGGCTGAGTTTCAGAAGAGATTACATTTTTTTTTTTTTTTTTGCAGTGGTGTCTTTGTGCATCCCTGGAAATGATGGGAAAGCCTCTCTCCTGCCTTATCCCTGATGTTGCTGGAGCATAGGGAATCCGACACAGACCTCAGGCCCTGGTGCTGACACATGGCTCCAGCATCCACATAATTTACGGTAATCCGAAAATGCAGGAGAGCAGACAAACTCCACAGCTGAGCTTTATTGATGGACTGACGCCACTGGATAAAGCAGCGTGCCGTATTGGTAAGCTTTGGGCACACCGAGAATTTAATGGATGTCAGAATGTGGACGGGGGAAAAATAGGAAGATTGAGACAGAAGATTTGTGCCGGGGATGGGATTAGTGTGAAGAATTATGGGTGCAGTAGTTATGTTAAAAAAAAAAAAATATATATATATATATATACATATGGATATATATATATAATAGGGAGATTTGCCCCTGGCTGCCATCCTGGAGTTCTCAAGCTCCCTAAAGCAGGGACATCCCTGGGAGCATTTCCCAAGGCCAAAGGCTGTGCAGCCTCTCTAAACCCAGGAACTTCTCGAGGTTGGTATTTTCTGCAAGACAACTGAGCTGTGTTCCATGAAAGGAATGCGACCAAGTTGAGTGAAAACTAGCAGTCCATCCTTTTTGGGGAAAAATACTCCCAGTTCTAGCAAGTGTCCTGATGCTGAGATGTGGAACCAAGAGCACAACATCAGAAGGGCCAGTCTCCCCTTTTGCCTGCTACCAAAGTTATCCTGCTATGTAGCAGAAAGGGAAAAACGCCCCTTTTTATCCCAGCAGTGGTTTGGGATCCCCTTGAGCTGCCACCTGACTAAAGGACAAGGTTATTCACTTATCAGAAGATTTCCTTGTCTTTCAAGAATGACTTGGAAAGTCAGCTGGGAAGTGGGGACGATCTTATCCTGTAAGATTAGGTAGTCCATTATGTGAACCTGTCATTTCTGGTGGCATGCTTTTCTCCCCTCACTTTGGCTGAATCACAGAGCAGTCACAGCAGAACATTAAAACTGGACAGTCTTGGTTGGAGGAAGTAACGTGATGCAAACCATCTCCCAAGCAGGGCCCAAGCGAGTTCAAAAATTTCAAAATAGAACTTCTATCACTTCTTCAGAAGGTATCTTGAGGTGGTTTTACTGTTTGATGGGGTTATTTGCCAGTTTCACACATTTTTTTTTTGTTTTTATTTTGGTTTGGTTGGTTGGTTGGTTGGTTGGTTGGTTGGTTGGTTGGTTGGTTGGTTTTTCCCTGAACTATTTGTATCTGAGCCAAATCTGGCTATGGAAGGAATCCCACAGGATAGCAGGAAGTCTGAAAAAGTGAAAATGCAAGGATATTTTATTTTCAAACTTTTGGAGAACATTTGTGTTATCAAAATGTTGTTAACCTAATTCTATTGTACTCTGGGAAGAAGTTCTTCGTGGTAAAGCTGAAAGCCTCGTGTTGCTCTGCTGCAACACATCTGCCAGGATTATCACATGAGACAGCATGGTATTTCCACTAGTGTTCCAGGTATTTTAGATTTCTACAGCAGAAGGCATGGATGAATATCAGCCTCTCTACCATTCTTTGCTTTGAAGCACCCTGCACATCTGAAAACACCACCTCCACACCTGAGTGAGGAGTCTGGGATGTTCATTTCCTGTTAATTAAAGTGGGAATCAGATATCCAGTCTCTCAGGTTGCTGTGCAAACAAAACCATGAGAGAATCACACTTTGCTGGGCACAAATGGGGAGCTGACAGACTGGTGGCACCTGAGCCCATTGAGGACATGGATCCACCATTTGGGGTTTCCACCACCTGAAGCACACTGGAAAAACCCCAGGCCAACATTTCTTTGCACGAATTTTGCTGAATGTCTTGTTCCTTGAACTGAACTCAACTGATTTTCTCTCTTTGAATGATATTGATTTCCAGTGTTTCTCTAATATATTCTTTATCATCTTTGTTTACTTGTAATGATTATTTTGTTGTTAATTGATATTTCTGTTGTTCTCCTTAAAAGCTAATTGAAAATCAATCCAAGCCAATGGTAAACCTGTCTCTGATTTCAGTGCATTTTCAGGTTATGATTGTTATTTTTCCCCTCTTTTGGTATATCAAAAGGGGAAAAAAATCCAAATAAAACAGTCCTTTAAGCTGTGTAGCTCTTCCTGGAAATATTCTGTATGTATGGTGCCTTCCCTAAATCCTTAACACTTTGATTGTCTTTGGGTTATCAATCACAACAGTTATTTTCTTGTCTGACTTAAGAGGATTATCGGGACTGGATTTTGTACTTTGTCAGTATTATAGAGTGACACCTCCACACTCGGGGCTGGGCTGCAGCCTGGCAGTGAGCCTGCCTGTCTTCCCTCTCACTGGAATCACCTGCAGATGCCACCCACCTTGCTGGTGACAGTCTCTAGGAAATCTGTCCAGCCCAAGCAGAAAATTCAAATTAAGGCACCTGGAAGGCAGGGAAAGGGTGAAAGGGACAGATTTCAACCTAAGGAGCAAGTGATAAAGCGTGGTTTTTCTTTCTGGGATCCTGGCAGAAATCAGATGCCTACAGCACAGAAGCTTTGATATCACCTTAACTCATGCGAGCAGGTTGAAAACAAAAAGGTATTTCATTTTGTGTAGAACTGAGGAATGAATCTGACCCCATTACTCCTCTGCAGAGGAGCTTATGGGCTGTTCTTCAAAGAAACATATTATTTTACAGATTTCTCTGCTCCATAGGTAAGTCGGCTTTTCCTTTCCAGCTGTCTCTCATCTTGTTTTATTTGCCTGTAGGGATGCACAACAGATTTTGGCAGCCTTTGGACCAAGCCTTGCCTGAGGGACCAAGGGCTCTTTGGGTGTTGTGTTCGACCCCAGATTGTCTCCCTCTTGAGTGAACAGGAGCAGAAGAGGCATGGGTGAGGTTTTCTGGGGCGGTGGGAACATGTCCATGGGACATCTTGCAGCCCTCTCTGTGTTCCCTTTCTCCTTCCAAGTGGAGAGGAGCTCAGATGCTGCTGTGCCTCTCTAAAACTCCTTCAGAGGAGGTCTAACCCTGTTCATCTGATGGTCTCACTGAGAGCTGATGTTGCCAGGTATGCCTGCAGGTCTGGTCCATTAGCCCAGGAACTCTCCTCTTACCTGGAATAAATATTGCAGCTTTGGCCGTTTAAAACTATCCTGCCATGGCTGGGACTGCTGTGTTAATTGAGCTGCAATTGCAGGGCCTGAAAGGCAGCAGGGTTTGTTTAGTGTTGCTATTAGTTTTTCTGGGTTGCAGAGAAGCCTTGCATGGCAATTGAGCCCATTATGTATTTGGGTCTTGCTTAACAAGATGCAGTGCAAAAGGCAGTCCATTACTTTGGAACTAGAGGCTTTGCCTTCTTTCCAAGATTGATTTTTATTTCACAAATTATTACTGCATGGATTAATGATCTCTCTGCATGCAAATGCTCTCGGCTGCTACCCAGGTACATTAACCTTTCATAGAACAAAGAATTCCTGCTCCACAATGTTGCTTTGACCAAGGAATTTCTCTTCTAGGTGCTGAATATTAAATACACGGGCATCACATCCTTCCCAACCACACAGGATCTGGATTCAGAAATTTTAGGCCTGTGTGCAAACCTGTGACCTCCTGCAGGTGTTATCTTCTTCACTGAACCACTACAAGCTCCTAGTGCTGAAGGGCAAAATTGTACGCTGTAATTAGTATGATAATACTTGGCACTAACAAAGCATTTTTAGAGCATAAAAGCAGCACTCAGGCATCCCAAAACAGGAAAGGGTTACAGTTTATTGGTGTGTAAAATGGGACTTAAAGGTGGGAAAAAATATGTCCGTGAAGGTGCCAGAGAGAAGAGTCCAGACTCCTGAAGCTCATCTCCATTCTTGAAAGATGAAGCAACACAGTTCTGTTAACAGAAGCTGTTCCACTGAACCCTGATGTCCTAAGATTTCCACAAGGATGTGCTCGACACATAAACTCATAACAGAGGGGTCAATCCTGCAACAACTTCTACACTGAGGGTGGCCATTTGTACCAGGAATATGATAGGACAAAGGGAAACAGCTTTAAATTGCCAGAGGGAAGGGTTAGATGGGATGCTGGGAAGAAATTCTTCCCTGTGAGGGTGGTGAGGCCCTGGCACAGGTTGCCCACAGAAGCTGTGGCTGCCCCATCCCTGGCAGTGTCCAAGGCCAGGTGGGAAAGGGTTTGGAGCACCCTGGTCTAGTGTCCCTGCCCTTGGCAGGGGGTTAGACTACATGTTTTTTAAGGTCCTTTCCAACCCAAACCATTCTGTGATTCTATGATTCTATTTAAACTGTTGTAGAAATGGAGATTCTTTTATTATTTATGTTGACTGACATCCTTAGTCCGGTTCCCTCCCAGTCATTCTGTCGTGGCAACATGCTCATTTAGAATTGAAAAGTCTCCTCTGCTGGCAGATTGCTGCCTGCTCTCAGTAAATAGCATGAAATGTAGCCAGCTTTGCTGTATTTGCGAAACTTTCCCCACAGCTCTAATTATGTCTGGGTAGTACTAACATTTAGTCAGCTTAAATTATTAAACTCTTGCAGCCCCCGCAGGTAAAAACCTGTTTAATTAATGACTGATTAGTTAAATCATTATGTGTTCTGATATGAATCACAATAATTTTTATAGACCGTATTATCATTTTAAAGGCATGCTAATTTATTGAAGGATTCTTTTTCCTAAAAGGAACAGAAATAGGAGTAGCTTAGTGCCTAGGAGAAACCACCTCCTTTATAAGGACAAACGATATCATCAGAAATCTAGTGTAGAAGGATATTCCCCAGACAATCCCAAATGCTCTCTAATATATCTGGAGTCTGGAGACGCTTAGACTCTAGAGTAAGAGATCTGGACATTTATATGTTTAAACTCGCATTTTTATTTATTTCCCCATTTAGAGGGCAAATCATGGCACAACTGCACAGCCTTCAGATGTTTTCAGTGCTGCCAGCAAAAGTAGACCTGATGTCCCCTTTCCATCACTGTCCTTCTGCCCTGCTGGTATCTGCTGCCCATCAGAATCCCTGTCTCAGGCAACAGAGTCCCATGTTCAGCACAAGCAGATTTCAGTGTCAGTCTGGACTAAAATGAGGCATCACTAATTGTATGGGTTCAGCCAGGTAGCTTGTAGCTCTTGCCGAACCATGTTGGTCCATGGCCCCACGATGCCTTGCAGGAGGAGATGGACTGGCATGTCCAGATGTTATCCTTTCTAGCATATGACCCTGCTAGCGAAGTGGTTTCCTGATGGAAACTTTGGCTGTGACCCCAAGACTGAAATATGATCCTGGGACAAACGTCAAGGGTCACAGTTGTGCCAGAAGAATAAATAAATAAGTATGTAAGTAAACCTCAAACCTCTTTTTCTCAAGGATCTTCATGACACATCATTCCTGATGCAGCATTGCCCCCAGACCATGTTCAGATGCTCAAACACCTTAAGTGTCCGAGTTACTGATGAAGGTATTATCTGACACCAGAAAGTTGTACCTGACAACAATAATTTCTGTAAGGACTACAAATTTCTTTAGAAGACTTCATTCAGCTAAGCTTTGACATCTCATAGCAAAACAGTTGTGGCATTATCTGTCATACTTTGGCTTCTGAGCCAGACTTGCTGTGGTAGAGATAAACTCCTTTTCCAGGAAGAAAATATGTTTGACTGTTGGGAAGCAGAGATATACAAGAAACTGTACATCAAATCTGAATGTTGCTCTCCAAACAAGAAAGACTGTAGCCACACTCTTGCAGGACCTGACAGAAACATCCATTTTCTTTTTGAGTGGAAGCAGTGGGCACAAACAGCAAACTTCCCATCTCCAAAACCCCATTACCCTCACCAAGAACCTGAAACCACCAACTGATAGCCTTATTTTCCAAGGCACAGCTGTGTTCAGTCTCTTGGAGACTGCAACAGCCGGATTTGCAAACTCAGGTGGAATTATGCTATTTCTTGGTCTTGTAGAAGTTGAGTTCAGGCTCTCACTTGAACCTTGATAGGTCTGGTTGTCTTCAGCACAGCAAAGTGATGACCCTCCAATGGAATGACCTTGGGAGATGGCCTGCTAGCAGGGTGCACATTTTGACAAGAGGTAGGTGTAAGGCAAATTCAGGTGAATTCAGAGGAATTTCATCTCTTTGCCCAGCTGAAGGCATGTGTGCTCTCCCAGCAGGAGTATGGAACTCCCAGGGGAGCCAGCAGGAAGAGTCAGCTCTTGCTGGCTGGCTGGGTGGACATACTTAACGACATACATACTGTGTAGTGTTGCCTCCCTGCAGAAATCTAGCAAGGCACTTGCAAAAAAGGAAAGGAGAAGGAAAAAAGGGTTATTTTGAGCTAAACATTCTCACAGAAGCATAATGCACTCCAAAACACTGCTCACTTCCCTTTGGTTTGCCTAAGCACCGCAGCCAAACAGCGCGACAAACGCACTCCAAAGAAAAGACAGGGCTTTTTATTTTTTTTTTTTTATTTTTTTTTTGTTGCTCTCCGTTTTTCTCTCCCTCTTTTCCTATCATATTGAATCATCAGGGTGTGAAATATAATAAAGCACTGTACCATTCAATCTGTCGGCTGTACCTTACAGGTGTACTCCAGGTAAATATCCCCTTGGCTGGTGAAAAATGAGCTTACCTGAAACAGATGACTTTGATGAACTTCAGTAGCTGGGCCTCTATCACTCTTTTCCAATTGGCTTCCCCAGCAAAGCATGGTTACCCCACACAAATTTGTCTTACTGAAGGAAAGATATTCTCTAATTCACTTTGTTCCCAGCGACTTGCCCCCCTCACTGACGTCTTCACTTCATCTGGCATTTCATAAAAGTATAAATGGCAGGGCTTGTCATCTCTTTCACTGGGCAACTTTGGGAAATAAATTAATTATTTACCAGCCTATCGCACGCCCCATTGCTTTGATAAAACTGGAATATAAATAAAAATGACCATGTATTAAAAGGTGCAATTTGCTGGATGCAGCAGTGGCAGGTACAGTATCACAGCAAAAGCTCCTGCTTTTCCCCACCGCCCTCCCCAGGCAGTCCCTGCTCAGTGGCAAGCAGGGGCTGATAGCAGAAACAAAGCAGAGACCTATGCAGATAAGATCCCTGTACCTGTAAGGGCTTTCACTGCTGACCATTTTAATTTTAGATAAGTGCTGAATGCCTCTTTACTCTCAAAAACAAGAACATCTAGAAGATTAAGTCCTGCCTGACTGGTCGTAATCCAGGGAAGTCATTCCAAATGGTTTGGAGGTCTGTTCTCTTCAATGGCTCTGTGCTGGTTTCTAATTATGTCAATTTTTTGTTCTTTTCTCAGACAGACTTCTCAAGAGGGCAGGGAAAGGCCAGGAGATGTCTTGGGGGTGACTGGGAACAGAGAGACGCTGTTGTGGGCAGTGGTATTGGCTGGATCCTCAGTGGAAAAGTCACAAATCCAATCCTTCTGCAACGCCAGAGGGTGCAGGCCAGGGAGTAGAGTGAGGTATTTTCCCCACTTTTTCTTTCAACAACTCATTTGGGTGAAAACACATTGTGATTGCCTGAGTAAGACTGTGATTTGGGGAATACATGAGGTAGCTTCCCTTTTTGCCTGAGTATTTTTAGAAGTTTCCTTGAGAAGTACAGAAAACCTCACACATTACAAAAGGGATTGGCTGGTGTGGTGGCAGGGAATGACCCTTCCACTGAAGAACCATTTTGTGCATCATTAATGGTCATCTGCAGTAGAATGTACTGCTTTTACTCTTTAAATGAGTTACAAAAGTTAATTACTTCATCCTTAGAGGCCTTTAAGAGGGACAAATACACTATTTCCTTTTGTTCACTGGAAATAGTGAAGGTGATGACAAGACTTGTCCACAATCATGAAACCAAAATTTTAAACCCTTGAGTAATTGCACAGATCACAACACCCCTCCTGATTCTGTGACTATTCTGTGACTCTTAGTGCTGGGTTGCTGTTGTTGTGTGTCACCTCCCATGGAATAGACAGAGTTTGTGGATTTTACTCTTTCATTTCTCTCTCCCACATGGCTAAGAGAAGAAATTTGAGTCTGTGGGCATCTGAGTTTACATCTTTCCCATACTGGAATCTTTGGGATAGTGGGGTGTGTTTTCTAGAGATGCAGAGGTACTGAGAGGACTGGGCAGGCTGGGTCAGACGATGAAGCATTTTGGGGTGGGAGACCCCTTCCCTCCCCCCCCCTCCCCTTTTCTGAATTTGCAAACAAGTAAACTCTGTTTCACTAAGTGGCTGAAAAGGCAGAGAAACAAAGCTGTTAATGGGGCTCCACAGGAGTTTGTGCATGAAGACACTGAGTTACTTTGGAAGATATAACAAAGGCAGGATGTGAAAGGATGCCCAGAGGAGAACTTCCAAAAATCATCAGAGCAAAAGCAAGGTTATTATATCTACTTAAAAATTAAGTGCTCTGTAAGGTGGCCAGGAATGATATTTCCCATCCCTTTACAAAATTTGTCAATGCCCCAGTAGACCCAAACCATTAAACAGAGTTTCCCCAGGACCAGAAATAACCTCACCAATCTCAGAAACTTCCCTTCTCGTTGAATCCAGTTCTGTCCTGAGCGTACCTCAACATTTTACTTCAAGTCTTATTGTTTGTAATTCTGCAAAGCAGCAGGCAGGGAACAGAAGCCACAAACTCTATTCAAACTCGAATGATTACAGCAAAACTCTGTTCTGGTTTATGTTCTTATTTTTTCTTTCCCAGTCATCATGGAATGGATTAATCTGAAACCACAGCCCAAACTAGGATATGTTTTAAAAGCCTTCAGAGCGGAATTGCACTCATGTTCAGTGCCTCAGCTTTTTGCTTCAGGCCAGCGTTTATTTGTGTCATCCTCCTTCTTCCTCCTTTTTTTCTAAATGTACCACCAAGTAGTAAAAGCACCATCCATGTTTCAGATGCATGCAAAATAAACTATAGAAGGAAAGTGGCAGATAAATTTAACGAGCATTAAAGTTATATATAATTTAAATATGTATAAAATTATTTGGTATATCGATTAGAAAATGGGCTGTTGACCATTTAAAGGCAACAATCAATTTCATAGTTCACAGGTCAGGTCAAGTTTCATTCTAATGATCTAAAAAAGCAAATAGCATTAGGAGATAATGAACTCCACAGGATTACAGATGTGATCTATAGCTCTGCTGTGGCACAAGACCCAGCAAATGAGAGAGGGCATCATCTGAAGTGCCCTGGCCCCCACAGACTAAAACCATGTTTTTATAACTTGGCAAGGTGTCAATTTATGATGTAATCAAAGGCAGACGATGGAATTACTCTGCTCCTAAAACCCCACATGGTTAGGCTCAATGTCATCAATGAGCAAGGGAGGTAGATCCCCATTAATGTGGTCTACAAAGTTATCTTCCCTGTTCTGGTAAGTGAATGTCAGGCATACCCACCCTGTTAATCAAAGGGAGTTGATAGCCCTCACTGCTCCCACCGAGAGGTTGGGTTACACCAGGGAAATACTGCAGGGCTGCCACAGGGCTGTTCCTGGTGCACTGCTGTACAGCAGAGCAGCTTCCCCAAATCTCAGTGAGGGAAGAAGGAAAAAGAAATCTGTGCATAGAGAGAGAGATGAATTTGTGTCCATACCCATGTAAATATACAATTTTGTGTGTGTGTGTGTGTGTGCATGGGTAAGCATATTTTCATTGGGACATGGAAGAAAGAGGCCATTTGAACTAACAAGAGGAGAAAGGGTCAGTGATGGGTAAATATCTTCACAAAGTCACAGAGTTGTTAGGTTTGGAAGGGACGTCTAGAGATCCTCCAGTCCAAATCCCCTGCCAAGGCAGGGTCACCCAGAGCAGGTCATACAGGAACGCATCCAGGTGGCTTTGGAGTGTCTCCAGAAAGGGAGAATCCATGCCCACCCTGGGCAGCTGTTCCAGGATTTTGTCACCCTCAACATAAAAGAGGTCTTCCTCATGTTGAGGTGAAACTTCTTGTGGTTTAGATTATGGTGATTTAAGGATATTTAGCAGTTACTTTGTAAAAAATTGCTGGTTTCCTGAAGAACCATCAGCTTTTCGCCTGGATCTTAAACTTTCAAATTCACGTAACCTAGAGAAGAGGAGATTCAGCAGTGACCTTATCACTCTCTAAAACCCTCTGAAAGGAGGTGGTTGCCTCCTTCTCCCAGGCAACAAGTGACAGGACAAGAGGAGATAGACTGAAGCTGCGCTAGTAGAGGTTTAGGTTGGGTATCTGGAGGAATTTCTTCCCAGAAAGGGTGGTCAGACATTGGAAGGGGCTGCCCAGGGAGGTTGGGAGTCCTCATCCCTGGAGGTGTCCAAGGGACGCCTGGAAGTGGCACTCAGTGCTCTGGGCTGGTGACAAGGTGGGGATTGGCCACAGGTTGGCCTCAACAACCTCGGAGGGCTTTTCCAACCCCAGTGGTTCTGTGATTCTATAAATCCTCAGTCCATATCTTCTGAACCACATGACCAGAATTTTTGTATCCCTACATTTTGCTTTGCCTCAGAATTTGAATGGAGTATAAAATCCATCTAGGTTTGGGATTGGTTTTAAATCCAGGGGTGATATTTATATAATCTTGTTATCCCATTTCCACCTCTGGTTGGGATGCATGAGAAATTTGGCAGTTTCTGAGTGGGTGCCTGAAATGTGAGGCAATCCTGAAGAAAGATGAGGCAAGATTCCTCTGAGCATCCATTGGACAGCAGCAAAGGAAGAAACTCCAGTGTTGCCAAGAGGACATGAGAAAGGTTTTCCACCTTTTTAATTGTGAAGGTGCCTTGAACACCCGTGGGCCTCTTGAATGGCAGTCAGTGCCTGCATTTCAGCAGCTGGGTCCCACTGCAAGTGTTTATGCAGATTCTATCAGCTGGGCATATGACTTTTCTGTCTTTGTGATCAGCCCACATCGCTGCCTTGAGCTTCTTCAAACCGCATTCACTTCCACACTGCTGTGTCTGCTCGGCTGTTGCGGTGTTAATGGTCTTACTTGGATTATTAATTGGGCTCATTAGACTTATTTTCTTCTTTAATATAATGAGTGTGTAAGCACTACACTAAGAGGCATAAAACTTGATAAATTAGAAAACTGGATAATTGCACAGCATCAGTGCTGTGTTCATAGGAGCCTTGTTAAAAAAAAATGGAAGAGGGAGAAAGAATGAAAGCAGGTAAAACAGAGAAATAAAAGTATCTAGAAGCAGCCTTGAGCATCATCGTATGCTCTCCTTGCATATCAGAACAAGTCAACTTGGTTGGGATACAGGCCCCTCAAGTAACACCTCAAAGCATTTTTGCTGAGAGGGTGAGACACTGGCACAAGTTTCCAAGAGAGGTGGTGGATCCTCATCTCCAGAAATATTCAAGGTCAGGCCAGATGAGGCTTGGAGCAACCTGGTCTAGTGGTTTTTGGACTGAATTTTGGACTTTGCAGGAAGGGACCTGCAAAGGCTCCTTCCAGTTTAAACCTTTCAGTGATTCTATGACTTCAACCCAGTTTTTATGTCTCTTAGTGGTAAGAACATATAGGATGTAACTGCAGATGGCTGCTCTAGTTCAGCACAGCATATAAGCATATATTGAATAACTAACCATGGATGAACTCACATACATACAGAATAGGGTCCAATTCAGCAGGGGGGTTAGACTAGATGACTTTAGCAGGTCCGTTCCAAAAAAAACTATCCTGTGAGTATGATCCCGTACATCCAGAATTCCCATGGATCCTCAAGCAAATGGATAAATGAAGAATCAGCCCAAACTTCTTTACTGACAAAAGAAAGAATATACAAAGGCAACCATAATCCCAAAGGCAAAGAGAAAGCAAAGAAACTGAAGATGGTGAAGCTACAAGAATACGTGTATTCAGAACCAATCTACCCATGAACGATCTTGCCAAAAATCTTAGGCAAAAATGTGCTTCAGCTTACTGCAGCACAATGGCAAGAAACCAGTCCTGTGAAGCTGTGCTGCTCATTGTAGTCCTGGATCATTGCTTATCTATTCTAATAGGCAAGAAATACAATGGCTAAATTATAATTATGTACTGTACATAGCAGTGTTAGCAAAATAACATGATGTCTGCTACATTTCCCATCATCTTCTTAGGAGGTACAGAGAGCTGCAGGTTTGTAACAATCTTCTGTTTCCTCACCTCATTAATCTCCAGAAGCAGAGAGAGAGCAATACAAGCAGAGGGAGCCCAGAAATGTATGTACATTACCGAATTAACCAGGCATGTAATTAGTGTTCAGGTGCTTAGTCAAGGAAGAAACATGCAGGATTATTTAGATTTGGATTTAACACCCCAAAGTTTGAATAGTGGAGGTGGGTTGTGTGAGTTTTCCAATCAGCTGCTCCAGCTGTGCTAGAGAAATAGGGATTTGTGCCCTCTTTTCTGCCTCTGGCATTGTGCTGTTTCCCAGCCTTCCTCTTATTTATGGGAATATACGAAAATGAAGCATGCAGCATGTCACAGACCCCCCCTAGGAATGGGGGCACACTTCTGTCCACCAAGGGACATGGACAGTGCTGCTCACCCCAACAAGGGAATCTGGCATGACCCAGTAAGACTTGAATCCTTCTCTGCTGGCTGGCAATAAGAAATGCAGTGCAGGTGAGGTTGGGGTATATTTTCTCATGTTCTCAAGGGCTTCTGCTTTGACAGGGTAGATTATCTCTGTTGTGGTGCCTTCTGATTGACACCTCCCGAAAATCTCCTGCTTAAAGTGCATTTAGTGTCTATGGGGACCTGAAGGCAGATGAGCTCTTCTTGTTCCACTGGGCACCCACATAGCTTTCGAAGTGTGCCCTGGGATCCTGGGTGTGTGATACAGCTTGACACTGAGCTTGCCCTGCTGTGAAGAGCATTTTTGGTTCTGCAGCACCCTCTGTTTCTATCTCACTTTTGGTGAACATTTTGCAATCTCAACCTGAACTACATTGAGTAGAACTGGCCAAAGTGTGCATCCCAATCCACAGAAACCACAAAAAGCTGGAAATCGTAGAACAGTTTGGGTTGGAAAAACCTTTTAAAGCTTTTCTCATTCCACCCCCTGCCATGGGCAGGGACACCTTCCACTATCCCAGGTTGCTCCAAGCCTTGTCCAAACTGGCCTGGGACACTGCCAGGAATGGGGCAGCCACAGCTGCTCTGGGCCCCCTGTGCCAGGGCCTCATCACCTCATTGTGAAAAATTTCTTCCTTTTATCTCATCTAAACCAACCCTCCTTCAGTTTGAAACCATCACCCCTTGCCCTATTGCAACAGGCTCTGCTAAAAAGTTTGTCCCCATCTTTCTTGAAAACATCGTTTAAGTACTAAAAGATCACAACAGGGTCTCCCTGGAGCCTTCTCTTGTGCAGCTGAGCACCCCCAGCTGTCCCAGGCTGGCTGCAGAGCAGAGGGGCTCCAGCCCTGGAGCATCTGGGTGGCCTCCTCTGGACTGGCTGCAGCAGCTCCAGGTCCTTGTGCTGTTGTTCCCCAGGGCTGGGGCAGCTCTGCAGGTGGGGCCTCACCTGAGTGGGGAAGACGGGAAGAATCCCCTCTCTTGACCTCCTGCCCACATGTGAATGACCAGCTTTGTCCCATAACTCATTTCCAAGCCTTATCTAGCCCAGCTTTCACTACTTCCAGGCCACCTCCTCAATCCATCCTCTGGATACCCACATATCCACACCATCGCATTCAGGCATGGGGCTCAGTGTGCATTTTCATGCTGGCCTGGATAAGCACACTGAGAAGCTGAATTGCAAACGGTAGCCTTGAGTTACATTTATGTAAACACCACCGAAAAACAGAGATAAGGGAATGAGGCACATTCCTGCACATCGGCTCACTGGGGTTATTTGCTGCTTGTGGCTGGTGAATGAAAGAGAGGGCTCCCTGGAACAGCAGCACGATGATAAAATTGCGATGAAAATACTTTCTGTATTGCTTTTCATTGAAATATTGCCCCTTGGCAGGAAGCAGATTGGTAACATCAGCCAGCAGGAGTAGAAAGCGGGTCTTAGCATCTTATAAGCTCATCATGGCAAACTCAGGCCGTGATGTGTTTGGTGAACAGCCCTCATGTGCTTAATTTTGAAAGTTCAGAGAGAGGTTTGGCTAGAGAAGTAAAGGAAATGCACATGCGTGAAATGCAGAATTTGTAGGAACAGGCTTTTGTTGTGCAAAAGACATCCAAGATTGTCAGGAAAACAAGGTCAAATCCATTAGAAAAGAGTGGCTTAACTATTTCTCCCAGAAAGTCTGTATTTTCCTAGAAGCGGGCACAGAAAACTTCTGGGGGTTATTCTAACTCCACAGTTGGGAATTCAATTACATCGTAGGGAAAAAGTTGTGTTAATGACAAATCTCAAAGCAAACTTTAATTTATAGAGACTGTGCCTGGTGCAGGATTCGTCATGGCTTCAACCTGCATCAAATGATGTCTGCACACACATGTACATACACACATTCCCCATAATGACCTGATAAAAATAATTTAAAGCAGCCAGGTTAAATAAGGCCTAAATAAATGATGATTTTATGTGAATATGGCTAAACTTCCACCATCTATAATTTTGGTTACAATCAGAGAATACTTACTTTCCTTCACCTGCCTCCCATTAGAAATATTTCTGCTGGAGTAAGGTTTAATTTTTATTCCAATTTTATTTTTATTCTTATTTCTATTTCTTATGTAGAGATGAGGCAGTGGGGGACCCATAGGGTGTAACTCCAGGGCAAAACCCTTGCCTCATGCTTATGCTCTCAAATCTTGTCTCCTCTGCTGGTAAAACAAGCAGGATTAGCACACGATAAGACCAGTGGAGATAATAATTACACTGGCTATGAGCGAACTCCAGAACCACGGAATAAATCCCCAAACAATTATTAAAATGGCTCAATGCATTACGCAAATTGGAAAAGGTTGGGACATTTTTGGGAGGGGCGAAGGGAGGTAAGACACATTATTTAAGTGTTCTTGTAAGCCTTCTAAGATATTAATGTTGCAAAGCTTCTTATGAATATTTAAGAACATAAAATGGAGATACACTTCAGCCCAGCATTACCACAGAAGCCTGTAATACAGTTGAGTCCACTTAAGAAGGCAATATCTGACATCCATGACAGATTTAAACATGATAAGGCAAAGGTCATGTTTATAGCTGAAAAGTCCATGCAAACTAGTTAAATATTACTGCCGTTAGCTCCGTTGTAGTTATTTTATGTATTGATATATGCATTTATAGAATTTTCTTAAAGATTCAACTTTGCCTCCAGCTGCCTGTACTTTTGAAAACACTTAAAAAATACTTATGATTAAATTATTTGATGTTTTATGGAGAAAGAACAAGTACCTTAGTGTTAAAAAGGAAAAGAGCTTTATTTCTTGCTCTTTCAGGAGCTGCCTGGGAGATATTCCCTAATGTTGGTACCACTAGGACTGGTTTAAACACAACTTCTCATAGGAAAAGGTTTTATTTGAGTAAAGGAATGGGTGCCAAAATTTTTCTTCAGAGACTCTATAACACTCATAAAACCTAAACCAAAAATTTTACCTCACATTACATTTTTTCCTCTGTTCTTAAAGTAAATATTTTCATGGAATCACAGACTCATAGAATATGATTACAGAAATTATTTTAATTTATCAAGTTTAGATTTTGATTAATTTGCTTTGCTTTTAGTTGGTATCTACCCTTAGAGAAATATAACATTTTTCTAACTAACTGCGATATTCACCGTGTTTGTTCTAAATGACTAAATCACTGTGTCTAGTTAAAATAGCCACCAGGATATTCCTGTTTTACAGACTGATGAAAACAATTGTGGTTATGGAAATTTTTATATTCCCTTCAGCAAAAGTGATTCTAACTGCCCAGAGAAAATTGGATGACTTTTTTTTTAAAACTTTTAAATGAGAAACAAACTTCAAAACGAAACTAAAGGATCAAAACCAGAAGTGGCCTCTGAAAAAGAGAAAAAATACCAATAAAGCTGTTGTATTTTACAGGAAACTTGACTGTAAGAGAGCTTTATAAACAGCAGATGGCTCCCATATAGAAGAGGCTGAGCAATCTGAGCAAACAATAATCAACATGAAAAGCAAAGCTGAGTTTGACACACGGGGAAATTTAAGACACTGAAATTAAAAGATATATTGGAACATACTGTAAAGAAAGATAGAAATGTCTCTGTTTTGGTCGTTTGGGTCTTGGTAACATCTCAGGTTGTCATGAATACTTACATGGTGAAAGTCCTTGTGGTGGAAGACTATACCTAATACCCTTACAGGTCATGGGATCTCAGAGCCCTGCTTTTATTTTTCTATCACCTGTGCATCTACAGATTATACAGAGATGATTACTAAGGGGTCATGGTTTAGGACAGCCCTGGTGCTCTTATTGGGATATAGAACTGCTGTCACCACTGATAACGTCTCCTGTGCATGGCTACTCCAGTCATGAGCACTTCTGTCCCTATGAGGTATCAATTTCACCCTGGAGAACATGTCCCATGGATAGTATAATAGAATCCTGGAATGGTTTTGGGTTGGAACGGACATTAATGACCATCTTGCTCCAGCCCCTGCCATGGGCAGGGACACCTTCCCCTAGACCAGGGTGCTCCAAGCCCCATCCAACCCGGCCTTGGACACTTCCAGGGATCCAGGGGCAGCCACAGCTTCTGTGGGCACCCTGTGCCAGGGCCTCACCACCCTCACAGGGAAGAATTTCCTCTTCTCATCCAATCTATATCTCCCCTCTTTTCATGTAAGACTCTTCCCCCATGTCTTGTCACTATCTTCCTCTGTAAGAAACTACTATTAGAAGTAGTTTTCCTCAGTGTTAAGTATCTTAGTAAGAATGGAATATTGAAGTGGGAAAATTGTATCAGACTTTGCCTTGAAAAAAAGGATGGAATGTGCAGAAAGAATCTTGGTTTTGTCTCAGTGGATCTCCCCTGTACAGACCAATTGAGCCATGGACGAAAAATACCTAAGCAGCTTCTATTTTTTGACATTTTCCAGTGTTTTTTCTAAGGACCCAAGGAAATTTCAGGTGACAACAGGGATATCACATGCACAGCTATCATACCAAGCTAGTTTCAGAAAGCTCTGTTTGCCACATATTAACTGCAAGAATTCCGGCGCATGTATTTTTACAGCGTTTATTAAAACGGCACGTAGACAAAGAAATAAAAAACAATTAAGAAAGGCAGGAATGGTAGAGAGGAGGGAAGGCAGAGTGGAGAGGGGAGTGGGGACAGAGAGGTTGGTTTCTCCCCTTTCCAGGCTAACCTCCTACAGGGATGTGTAATGAGCCAGCTCCACAGAACTCTCCCAATTGGGCTCCTATTTTTTCAGGGTTTGCTGAGGACTGTGTGTGATCCTTTACTTCACACTCAGATGCACGGGTCTATTAGACCAGCCTCTGTGCTGTTGGATGAAGGATTTATTTTACCAACATAGCAATAAAAGTAGTGTTTTGCAACCAGTAAAGCACTAAGGAAGCCCTCTCCTTCCGTCTGGCAAGTAGTTGTGTTCCCTGAAGATATGACCTGCTCCTCAGGTGACCACGTTAAAGTATATAGAGTCCCTCCTGTGACTTGGTCTTTTCCAGCTTTATTATCAACCCAAAAGCTGGAAATGATAGTGACTGAAACAGATGTATGAGAATTGTTCCCTTCTTTTAAGCTCCGATTCAGTTCAGTAGGAGCAGAGTTAATTTTGTAGGACTGAAATAAATGAGATGGAAGGTCACAGAGCTAAATGTTTTCCACAGCCTCCTACCCTGCATTGCTCCATTTCACTGTGTGTCTAGGATGTTCGTTTCCTGTTTTGCCTCCTATTTTGACTTCTTAAGTTTGTGCCACTAGGGATCAATAGGAATCTGTATTTTGTAGCTGCTGTCTTGGAGAAATAATACAATTTGCTTCAAAACCTAGAGTGCATTCCAGCCACAGACTACAGGGATAGCACAACTGAAATAAAATCCTTGTGTCCATTCTTTTTTTTTATTAAGACATTCTGTAAGGTAGAAAAAGTCTCTATTCAACATTTCTCCTTAAGGATGCTAGAGATTATCAGATGTTTTTACGTTCTGATTCCAGTGGTTTAAGAACCTCTTGTGAATACTGGGGTAGAAATGCATGAAAATTATATTATTTCTATAGCCAGTTACAGACATAATCCTTGAGAAGAAGATGGAATTAAGCTAAAACAGAGTTATAGAACGGTTTGGGTAGGAAGTGGCATTAAATATCTATTTTCAACCTCTCTGTCACGGGCAGGAACCTATCACTACCATATGTAACTGTATTTTCTAAGGACCAACATTTTTTCATTTTTCTACTGGAGAGGAGCTTCTTGGCTGTAGCTGGAGGCTGCTACATAAACATAGGTGAGACAGGAGGTGCAAAACATCTCTTTGCAAAGCCAATTGCCATATCCACTAAATTATCTGAGCCAACCCTATGCTTGCTGTTTAAATTCTTTGATGCATAGAGTTTCCTTCTGGTTTTGGTGGTTTCATAGCTTTCATTAATGGGCAAACAAGATCTAAAGAACAAGACTCAAGGAATTTGGATAAAGTATTTACTTCTATCCGACCTTATGTTATATCCCCAAAGATTAGTGGGGTCAGGGACTAGTCTAGAGAAAATGAATCAATCTCACTTTTGGTACCATCGTAGCTGTTCCTTGACCTATCAATCAGGCACAGACAGTAATTATTTTTTGTGGCGACCAGACAACTCATTGGCTGGTCTGACAGTCTTTTAAAATGATGTTAGTTAATCTTTCCCACTGTCACTGTTTACTGAAACCTGTTGACAGAGGAATTAAGGAAACAAAAATCTGTGTGTTTACAAAGGATTAGCATTAGAAACCTCCTCTGAGGACTGAAGCATCTTCTGCTTAGTAGAAGAGCTGAACAGTACTGGAGCTATGGACCATCATATTTCAGCGAGAGAAGAAAACATCTCTGGAGTGCAGCCTTACAGCTATTTAATCACAAAGTCCTTTACTATCTTTTGTTCACATGACACCAAGACATTCAAAGTCTAGGGCTTGGAGCTCGACTGTCTCATTCCAAGCTTTCCCAGCGTCAAATTAGTTGTGCTTTCCTTTCCAAGTTGATTATCCTCACGATGTCGCCTTGGTGCCTAATCCAAGCCCTGCTGAAGTAAATGGGAACCTTTCCACGGACTTTATAGTTTTTGGATGAGGCCTTAGCTATCTCTGTAGCTATTAGGAGAGGCACAAGTTGTGCAATGAAGTGCAGGTGTTTTTGCTGCTGGGAGGAAGACCTTCTACTGTATTTAACGTTGTTTAATTAATTGAGTCCCTAGGTATACAGTGGGCTTATGTTCCCAGAAAATGCATTAGGGTAACACAGCACCTTCCATTTGCAGCAATCCAAATATAATATTAAAGTTTTATGTTTATTGAACCAGGTCCAGGAATCTGTGTGCAGGAGCGCTTCACCTTCCCTTGGAATGCAGCCTCCTTTGGAGCAAAACGCAGCAATCACTTCACAGGGACAGAAAAAGAGTGAAGCAAAAGGTATGAAACCCCGGTGAAAGCATTAGGTTTATGATGTGGGCTGTCAGTAAAGGACCAATGCAATAAAAGTAGCCAGAATTTTCCCAGTGCCTTGACCTTGCTGACGTGTTGTGAGGGCTTTGTGCAGCTACCGTGTGGTCGATCCAAGACATCATGCTTCCAACAGCAGAGTTATCCTCATGTTATGTTGGAAAACTTAGGCCAAGTGCCCACATTTCTGAAGCTAAATAGTCAGGGCCAGCCTGGCAGCCTGGGATGTCTTCCTAGTCAATGGAAAGAAAGAGGTGCTTTCTGAGGAGTGATTCGATTTGGTTGGGTCAATCTGCCCCTGAAGCTGCCTCTTTCTCTTCATCGACTGGAACAGAGCCCAGCTGACTGGTCTGAGATGTCATTCAGGTGTGAAAGTGAGATAAATCCCACCTTGAGCTAATGAAGCTTTGTGGGAAGCCTGCCTTTGGTTACTCCAGTTCTGAGGTGACCTGCCAAAGTGAAGAAGGATTTGTGAAATATTCTTTAAACTGAGTGAAGGGAGAAGCTTGGCTTTGAAAATCTGTAGAAAAAGAGAAAATCCACCTGCCTAAAAAGGAAGAACCAATTTCTGCATTGTCAAAAATCTTTTACAGACTCAGAATAACAACAGCAGAAGGAGATGACCTGGAATGACTCAGGGGCTCTGTGGGGAAAGGAGCAGTGTGTACTCCCAGAAGGAGATGAGAGCCAGAGCAAGGTGGGTAGTGAAAACCCAGGCACAGGATGGTGGGTGGCTGTCAGATGGCTGAGAAAGCAGCTGGAAAAATACTGCAGGCCAAATTGCTATGGTTTAGCCCTGTGCAGGAGGAGTCTGAGGCCTGGGGGAAGCAGGGAGAGAGCAAAGGGAGAGCAACAGAGGGGTTCAGGGTATTTGACCATGGACATGGGCAAAACAGGCATTGCTGAGGTAAATTGCAACAAAGAGACTTTTTTGAGGCTGTAAACCATGTTTAGAAGGAGTCCAGCCACAACAGAGCGTTTCTGCAGATGTTAATTGCTGCTTTGGTGGGGCAGAGCACTCCATTATTTGGGTTGTGCTAAGATATATGAGAAGACCTCTTAATCAGATTATAAATGTACTTCCTCGAGCAGAACAACCCAGCCACCCCTGCTTAGTGATATTTATTCACCTAAGTCATTAGGTGGCAGAGTTCAGATTTCCAAGTGCATGTTTGGTATAGACAAGTCAATATGTTTTTGTTTTTTTTCTTAATTTAACTTCTTGATTGACTTATTATGTACATTGGCACTTTTAAGAGCTTCAAATAAAACACAGTGAGAGTTCAGAACAAATGTAAATGGCCTAAAAGAAAAGAAAAAAAAATCCTATAATCTTTTTTAATGGCTATAAAACGTGGGAAGGATATATCATAAGCTCCCCGCATGGGGTCCTTGTCTGCGTTCAATCCAGTATTGTAATTTAGACATGACTTTTTATTTAATTTCTGACTGAGAAAGGGAAATTAGAAAACAACATTATCTCAGCTGCTCCGTTATAATGAACAATATTTCACAGTGCCAGTATAAGTTACCTTAAGAACTTATTTTATGAGACAAACATTGGCTGAATTCCACAAACAACTGGTTTTTCTGGTGTCTTTTGTCTGCCGAAGAACCCAAACTTAAGTAAGGTTTTTAATTGTAAATAAACCCATCATTATGGTGACGTGTGTGTTACATGGGTGTAACATGTGGACCTCTGCAGTCATGAAAGTGATGATGGTAGGCTCTGGGTTAGAACCAGGGAATTAATTCCTTCTGAAGTGCAAACAGAGACTGTTTTGTTTCATGCTAAACACTGTTTTCTGACTTTTTCTTCTGGAGCAGGTACCTATGCTTGTCTCCAGCAGCGCTTGATATATAGGTATGACAGACACCCATGGAAATACCTTGTGAGTTTGGTTTTTAGAGAAGTGTAGACTGAAAAAGAAAAATTTAAAATTCAGGATTCAGTGTTGAAAAAGATGGAGAGAGGCACACAGATAGCAGGGCAAGGTGGAAATATGACTGCCTTGAGCACGCTCAGGTCGAGGCCAGAGCAAATCTACTCCTAACAAACTCC
This sequence comes from Aphelocoma coerulescens, assembly GCF_041296385.1. Classification (NCBI taxonomy): domain Eukaryota; kingdom Metazoa; phylum Chordata; class Aves; order Passeriformes; family Corvidae; genus Aphelocoma; species Aphelocoma coerulescens. The sequence continues at coordinate 2,631,466 of NW_027184085.1, read as the reverse complement.
TCCAAATATTTCCAAGAACACCAGCCCCAGGGTAGGAAGCTGCCTTGGATGAGCAACTTTTTTGTTTTCAGACAATGTAAACCAGCCTTCTCTGTTTTTCACTGCTGTGAAATGTAGACCATTGATATAAAATACTGACTTTAGTTGTTTTTCCTATGGGGAAATCCCAGACTGGGATTATGCAGCTGAATGTTTATTTAGCTGTAAATAACACATTGTCCTGTTAATCTCTCTATCTGTTTTATCAATTTTTAAGTCATGGAGATTTATCCAGTTTGTAATTAACCCTTTTGTATGGCAAAAAGCAGGATAGTCTCTTTTCCCCCAGCCACTAAACACATAATGTTCTGATAAATATTTAAGCAGTAATGAGGGACGTAATGCACAGTAATCCATTAGTGCTGCATTCTGGGGGAGCAGCATGGTGCTAAAATGGATGCTGTAAGTGCTAAAATCCCAGATTGAGCAGAAGGACTTCTGACCACTGTGGGATTTGGCTTTGAACTATGCTACAGGTTGGAAAACCCATTTGAATGTGCAGACACGCTTTCTTTGCCTGCCAAGAAAAGGTTCCTTTAAAGAAAAAAACAACAAAAAAACCAACCAAACAAAAAACCCCCAAAAAGAATAACAAAACCAGCTATCTCTGCAAATGATGTAGCCAAATATTTTCCAGTCAGAAGACCACCAAAAGCCAAGAGTGGGCAATCAGAGCCTAGACCAGTGGTGAGATAAAGGTGGTGTTGGAGGCATGACCACAATTGGTTCCACTAACATCTAAAACCAGGCTGAAGGAGGATCTATGAGAACTTTATCTCTTTGAGCAGCCTTTTCTCCTCTTTCCCCATTGTTTTCCTCGTCATTATGTCTTGCTGTCTAATTACAATTATGTCTATGGTAGTTGCTTTTCACAGCAGGGTCTTGATTCGTGATTTCCAAGGGCAAAGAAAGGTGAGGCTGGATACCAGGACCTTTGTGCTACAGGCAGCCACTGCAGCTGAGATTTGTGCTGACTTCAAAGCAGAATCCCAGCAATATTCTCTCCACTTATCTGTGTGCAGTGAGCAATGGCAAGTGGCTCTGAAGAGATGTTCTGCTGGGGCACAAGGCAGAGCAGGAGTAGTGTCTTCTGCTAAGACACTAAGACTTAGTGTCTTAGCAGAAGCTGATGGGAGCTGATAGAAAGCAGAAATGCTTCCTTGAGGTCATGGAAAAGGAAGTTTTCAGGAGTATCTGTGAATTTGCACCTGGACCAATAAACATTTTTTTTTAATTGTTATTCATTTTACACCTCAATAAAGCTTAATTATAAGTAAGCAGTAAGAAAAGCAGGAGACATGTTCCAATAATATTGCACTTCTCTGAATCATTCCTGTGGGGCTCCAGCAGTTTTGTTACCATGAAGCAAAATAAAACAAATTAAGAAAACTATTCAAAATTCATTTAAAAACATCATCCAAGGAGCATCATAATAAAAGCACAATAAGAGAGACAAGCTCACTTGGCTAATTTCCTTCATGTGCTGCGCATGTTTATAGTGTGTCTCTTAGTATGTTTTAATTAGCATCACAATCATCAACTGGTAACTAACAGCATGTATGGATCAGGTTGGAGATGCAGGCCACCTCTTTGGAGCAGAGAAAGAGCTGAGGATTTTTTATTTTCTCTGCAGGTCAGCAGAGCCTGCTGGCAGAGCAGGGCTGTAAAGCCCTAACTCTTGGCCAGAGGGAATATACTTGAGGAAAGGAACCAAATTTCAGACACTGGACCTTCCATCCCTTGGGATTTCCCACCCCCATCCTAACTTTTACCCTTCTGCTCAATGCAGGACTCATGTGGCAGACAACTGCATTGATCACATTGCTCACTGACAGCCCGAAAAACACTTTATTTTTTTTCTTGTGGTTGCAACATCCTATTTGTGAATTTAGTCTCCTCTTGGGTGCATCATAAAGAATCTTGCCTGTTCTCGTTTTCACTGAGGGAAGCAGGTTGCTCAGTTTGCCTTTGGGGTGCCCTCTCTTGGCTTGGAATTTTTTATTCTAAGAATTATTGTATCTCTTGCTGCTTTTGTTTTATTTTAGTTTATTTTTATTTTAAGTGATGCTTCTACCTCCATCTGAGCCCACTTGGTGGTGTGGGAGCCATGTCAGGTACCTGAGGTGTGGTTGAACACAGTGACCTCTTCAAGGCCAGGTGGGATGGGGCTTGGAGCAACCTGGGACAGTGGAAGGTGCCCCTGCCCACTGCAGGGGTGGAATAAGATGAGGTTTAAGGTCCTTTTCAACCCAAATCTTTCTAGGATTCTATGACATGCACTCACTCAAAATTGAGATGAATTTTTCTTAACATCTTCTGGATCAGAGCTGACCTGCATCTCCTGAGACTGGGGTGGATTATTTCAGGAAGTCTGTCCAGCTGTGAGCTAGAAATTGCCTCCAAAAGGGAAGAAGAAGATGCAGCTGTCATGGATAGATCATGCTTAGTAACCTTGAAAGTTTTAGGATGCCATTTACTCCACCTTTGGGCACTATTCTCGTGTCTGGAAAAGCATTGCTTCACCAGGCCACCTACACAAAAGCACACTCAAGTGTGTTTTCCTTGACAACCCTGTTTAAGAAGATTTTCCTCTCCTGACCTGCTTCAGGTACTGCTCCTGGAGTAGTTGACACTGCTGTGCAGCAGGGATTTGCAGTGTCTTGCAGTGATCCCGTCAGTCTTGTGATGTGTGCTCTGAAATGATGGTCTTTGCATCTGGTAAAAGCAGGTTAGTGGAGGAAGAAAAGACTTGGCCTTGTTTTCACCTCACCTGAGGATACTTTTATCTGAATGCTTGGCCCAGCCACTTCCTGTTATTATTGAGGCATCCTGTCTAATTCACTTTTTCCTTAAAAAAAAAAAAATCACTTCCCCTTAAGAATATGTTATGAACTGCTGCACTTCAGCAGTGTGATAGTTCATAACAGAATCGAGAGGAGCATGAATTATTGTCAGAGCTACATTACCAATGTGTAATCTGCAGCATTGGTTAATTTGTTTTGATATTAAAGTTTTAATAGGAAATATAATTTGATTGCATTTTAAAAATAAAAACTGATTTTCTGTATTACAGAAAAATATTATGAATAATAAGCAAAAAAGGGGCTAATATAACTAGGCATTTCTATTAACAAAATGAATATGTTTCATACGCTCTCTGTGTACTAATTCAAGTCATCTGATGCCAGTTTGAGCTGATTTAACATAAACTACAGCCTTGTTCCTTTGCTCTGCATTTTGCAGCATTGCTAGCATTAACTTGTGGATGGGATCAAAGTTTGGCAGTATCAGCTTCTCGCACATCAGTTATTGGCACTCAATTATTAACAACATTAACACCTTGTGCTGCTCTCTCAACACACCAGCAGGGTCTGGTCTGTATTTATAGACGTTTTCCAGCTGGACTCAGAGTAACTAAAGAACCCAACTGTGACAACAATGAGCTCTCAACCTCTTAAATGAGTGTGGGTGGCTCATGCTGGTGGCAACGTGCAGATGTATTTGTTATTAGGATTAGAGCAGGGGAGTGGCAGCTCAGCAAAGGTGCAAGCCTGAGTGTGATGAGTGCTCTGGCATGATGTGAAAATGTTAAGGAATTGCTGAGATTGGAAAAGTCCTCTAATGCCATCCAGTCCAACAATTTCCCCAGCATTGCCAAGACCACCACTGACCCATGTCCCCACGTGCCACATCCACACAGCTTTTAAATCCCTCCAGGGATGGGGACACCATCAATGCCCTGGGCAGCTGGGACAGGGTTGGACAGCCCTTTCCATGGAGGAATATTCCCTAATATTCAGCTTAAACCTCCCCTGGTGCAACTGGAAGATATTTCCTCTCCTCCTGTCCCTGTTCCCTGGGAGCAGAGCCCGACCCCCCCGGCTGCCCCCTCCTGTCAGGGACTTGTGCAGAGCCACAAGGTCCCCCCTGAGCCTCCTTTGCTCCAGCCTGAGCCCCTTTCCCAGCTCCCTCAGCCTCTCCTGGGGCTCCAGCCCCTTCCCAGCTCCGTTCCCTGCCCTGGACACGCTCCAGCCCCTCAATGTCTCTCTTGTCCTGAGGGGCCCAGAGCTGTCCCCAGCACTGGAGGTCTGGCTTCCAATGAAAGGTCTATTTTAGTCTTTATTCAGCAATGCTCTCCCATGGGGCCTGGGGAAGATGCTGAGGATGAAGTGAACATCCTTTGACTGCTGCCTTCCAGCCTCTAATCACAGCCCAAGCTTCATTGTATTCCGCATTTAGCAACTTCCAGTGTATTCCTCTACAGCTAGAGCTGAAGCTCCAGAGGGCAAACTGTTGCTGTGGTGTTTTTTCACCTTTAATAAGCTGCTTTGCCCCCTCGTAGCTCTGTCCTTACGCTGTGTGACCTTGTTTACAGTGGTTAAAGACCTCAGGGCACTGTTATTAAAGAATGTGAGCTTAGAGTAATGGAAGGGTAAAAGCTGTCCCATAGCGAGCAGCTGAAGGTGCGTGATCTATTCAGCTTATCAGAAAGATATAGAGGAGAATTGATGAGAGAGTGTATTTTCTTCCTGGATCCTTCAGTGGGTACCAAAGGACTCCTTGGTCTAGAGGGAAAAGACGTAACAAGAGCTGAGGGCTGGAGTCTAAAGCTGTAAGATATCAAATTGGAAACAAAACACACATTTATCTCAGTGAGGATAATTAACCATGGATAATAATCATCAGGGGGAAAAGAAGATTTCTGCCTTCCTGATGACTTTAAAAAAAAAAAAGTCTGGCTTTCTTCCTTGAAAAGAATATTTGAATCAAGAATGTAATTTCAAACCAGATCCGTTTGAATGGCTGACATGGAAAGGCAGGATGGTTTTTATACTAGATATCTAAAAGACCCTTCAGATTTCAGAAAAGTCAGCATTATGCAGGAGCATTTGCATCTGGGATCTTTGCCTAGGTAATTATATTTCACCTGTCTTGATGACTGCCCAGTTTCACTTGCGTTTCAACTGCACCCTGTCCTTGACTGGAGACAGAGCCCAGTCTAGGATGGCTCTTATTATTGATCACAGCTTTCCTGGTTCTCCTAAACTAGGAGATGCATTGCTGTTTCCAGTTAACTGATCACCGGGTAATGTCTGTGGGCAGTGTTTGTGTGATTCATCATCTTTGGAAGGGAGGCAAAGTGATACTTTTGGATATAGGAAAGGATTATTAGTGGAGCAGACAAAGAATGCACATCTGATGAAAGTTCTGTACCTTCTGTATTTTTTATTATTATTATTGGTGTCACTATTAATGACCAACAACAGTGACCTCTCATGTCATTAGCAGCAGGAAAAATGTTCCTTTGATACTGTAGGGAGAGGAAAAAATTATTTAGAGCTACATTAAGCCCCTGATCAACGAATTCAGAAGTTTTTCAGGTCAGTATTTCTTCTCAGCTTCAACTCTTTTCTTTTGCTCTGTTTCGTGACGGGAGGAATTTCCAAGATGGGAGGAATTTCCAATTGACATGGATCTGTTCCTACATCTCTGCTAGTATCTTTGAATGCCTACCTAACTTTGAACACGCAGTTGCCAGAGCAAGGAATAAAGAGATTCACCTTTGACAGGGGGTTTGATTTAGCTTGAGAAGTGCCAACTCCAGTGGAAGAACTGGGGATAAATAACTCCTTGTTCAGATGTCTCTGGTAAGAGCTTCATTTCATCTGGTAAGGCTGAGATGAATTCTAGCCTTTCACTACTTACCTCCTACCCTTAGACTTCCTTGTCACTACTGAAAAAAAGAAAAATATCCTTGTCCATCTCTAAAATGAATGTTGACTTTGCTTTTGCCAATCATGGGGAATTACCTTGTCTGAATATTACTTCTCTCCCTTCAACATTTTTTTTTTCCTTTCTGGCTTGGCACAGGTCATCTCTCTGTTCTCCCTTACAATGAGAAAAGGGTTGGCACCTCTACTCATCCTGGATAAAGGAGCTCATAAAGACCAGTGGTGTTGGGGAATGGACATCTGGGGGGATGGGAATTTTATTAAGCAGCTTAATTCCTGTATTGATAGTTAGAATTTCTATACTTAACAGATATCCCTTAAATTTTGTGGAGTGTGAGACTAATCCTGTCAAATCAAAAGCAATAAATATGAGTCCATAAATTTAACGGAGAAGAAAGAATTATATCTTTGTTTATCCTTGTGGTGGAGAAATAAATGGATCCTGTGCAATAATCCTGCATAAAACATGAAAGAAGTCTCAAGCCCATGAGACTTCTCCAGAGGAGTCAATGAGAATGGGTTGTCCTTGGTGGCAATCTGATTGTTTTTTCTCTGATAAGGATGTTGGGGAAGGCAATAATGGACAGGTTAGGGGTTGGAATAAGTTTTCCTTATCACAGGTGTCTGAGATGTCTTGAAAGAGGCAGTTGAAGGGAAATATTATAGAGGTATGTGCATTTCTGGAAGGCTTAAGGAATAGGAATAGAAAATAGCTATTGACTATTTATCTTCTCAGATGAACCTGTGCATTCACCAGGCAGAGGCAGTACTGAATTAGAGGTGGTTTCCCACATCTCTCCACCAGCCTTGGGCAAGTGGAGAACAGCCTATGCCTGGCACATTGCTTCCAGTTCTTTGGACTGTCCTAATGGACAGTGATGTACCATTATTACAATATAAATTAAAAATAACCAGAAGCACCCCACCATCTTCCTTTGCCAGGCAGGCCCATTGCATTCAATTCATCTCTTTTTATACCTTTTTCTTTTGCCTTTTTTCTTATTAATGTCTTCCTTTTCACCACCTGTGAATTAAAAATCACCTAGTTATCCTCTAACAGATTTTTAAGTTCTATCTGTCTGAAAACCATGTTGTGTTTCTTCTTTTTTATACATCATCCTTGCAATAAAGTTTGTGACACCAGAACTCGCAGTGCCTTTATCTCCAGCTATATCAGCTCCGTGGCTGTAAAATCTCCATTATCTTTCCTTTCCAGTCTCTCAGCTCTGCTGAACCACCCACTTGTCCAAAGGAAAATGAAGAGTGGCGTTTTCTTTTGAGTACCCCTCGGCTGGAGGGAGCAGGAGACGGAAGGGAAAATACATGGACTTAGACTGGAGAAGAGAAGGCTCCAGGGAGAGCTCAGAGCCCCTGGCAGGGCCTAAAGGGGCTCCAGGAGAGCTGCAGAGGGACTTGGGACAAGGCATGCAGGGACAGGACACAGGGAATGGCTTCCCAGTGCCAGAGGGCAGGGATGGATGGGATATTGGGAAGGAATTGCTGTCTGTGAGAGTGGGGAGGCCCTGGCACAGGGTGCCCAGAGCAGCTGTGGCTGCCCCTGGATCCCTGGCAGTGTCCAAGGGCAGGCTGGAGGGGGCTTGGAGCAACGTGGGACAGTAGAAAGTGTCCCTGCCGGTGGCAGGATGTGGAACAGATGAGTTTTCATATCCTTTCCAACCCAAATCTATGATTCAGCTCCTGGTACTGCCACAGACCTGCTTTTATGGCAGTGCCACTTTTTCAGAAGTGGCTGAAAACACTGTCCTTTTCAAATTATGTTTGTCTTCTTTAATTTGATTGACTGTTTCCCCGTCTGCACCCAGCATAGCCTTGTTTTCACTTGCTGGACACCATTGGCAAAGGGCAATTTTGTTAAAGGGCATTTCTTCTAGCCAGGTAAGAGACCTGCCCTTCATTTCACAGCCTGTACATATAATTTTCAGAGACATTTTCAAGGTCACACCTCAAGAGGAAGGTGAGATGAGGCAGGACTTTTGGGCCACTTTGCTGCACCCCAGCTTTCCCAGCAACACCTGGATTTGCTTTGTCCTTCCACGACAGGTGTTCCACAGACCAGGAGATAGTTTCCTTAAAGCTTTACGGTGAGGGTGAAGTAAAGTGAGAAAGGTACTGTAGTAGCATTTGTTATCTAAAGATGATAAAAATGACATGGTAAAATTACTCAGAAGATATATGAATTGGCCAAAAATATTGGCAATGGTCACTGAACTGGTGAATTGCTGGTGTGTTTGGCTGTGAGAAATTGAGTGAGGAGGAAAAGGTGATAAATCTGATAATACCTGGGTTATCCTCAGAACACAGCCTGGCAGCAGAACTCATGGCAGCAATAGTTCAAAAGTACCTAAAGGTAATCTGCATTTGGCATCATGGCTTATTTGTCACGTTTTATAATAGTGCCTGCTTGAGTTTATCATTGTCTGCTCATGCATTTTAACCACACCAAGGCATTATGTACAAGCCATGGGAATATTCCTGAAGGACAGAGGCCCAAATTCTTCCCTGTCACTCTGAGTTTTGTAAATCATCCATTAGCTTGCAGTCTGGGCTAAACAGATTTTCCTCCAACAAACCGTGTCAAGCCAACTTGAGGTCTCTACACTGGCTCCCTGGTGGTGCTTCAGCAAGTCATTCTGATTTACCCATGTGGACAGATTGTAAAGATTAATTTGGATCTACAGACTGAGTTCAGACAAAAACCTGACTCTGAGTTTGAAAGAACTCCACTTTTTGTGAGCTAAACCAGACCCCAGGCCTGATCAGACCAGGACCATGACGAAGTGTGGGTTGAAAGCTGAATGCCTGAATTATTAAGTTTGAGCTCATGTCCGTCCTGGGTTATTCAGCAGTGTCATGCAGAGCTTGATAGATTCAATTGCAAACATGGGCTGTGCTCATGTACATTTGGCTGTGTCAGCTTCAAGCTGAGCTGCAAGTTCAGTGGAATGAAAATAATTCAAAGTGAGACCTCAGCTAGGCTGCTGGGTTTCTCCAGTCAAACCAAAGGGTTTCCCTCATTGAAGATAAAACCTTCTGGATATCAACAAATTCCATGGGAAACAACACAGGAGACAAACAGGTGCAGGTAGGCTGAGCTGTAGTGAGAAACAAGCCTATGCTGGAACTCTGCACCGAAGATTAGAGAGTGTCTTCTGCAGGAACCTATAGCTCCTCCCAGAGCAGCAGCGTGACATCCAAAAAAGGAAAAGCTGCTGCTTCCTGACTCAGGCAGGACAACCAGAGGATGAAAGGTGCTGCAGAAGGAAAATGCACCTCAGTTCTCTCCAAAGCAGGTTGCAAATTGCGATCTGGAGCACAAGCCTGTCCCAGGGCTGAACGCATACTGTGTGACTGCCAGCATCTCCCTTTACACTGTGTCATACCCCTTGTGTGATTATTTCACTTTTAGGTCCTCCTGAGGCAAAGATTGCAACAATGCTTTAGCAAAAAATACTTTTATTTTCTCCCAAACCACACAATTTGTGCAAGGGCAAGCATTTTATAGCACTCAGATCCCTGAAAGGTGGGAAAGAACATACAGCACTAAGTTCACATAGATAACCTTGGTACAATTACAGCTCAGGGCTTTCTTTTCCTTTAATACCTGACTCACAGGTCCTCCTTCTCTGTGGCATCCCTTAGTAGAAATCACAGCCTTTTTACGTCTCTCATGAGATGAAATAACACTGTGGATGATCCCTCCCCTTTGTTCTTCCTGCAGGAATCACTCTGAAATTCCCTGGCCTGTGTTATAATAGAGGTCAGAGCAGAGCAAAATATCCCCTCCTGGCCTTAAAATCTATGAATAATATTTTCCCTTGGAGACTCCAGCCAGGATACAATGGGAAGAGCCTCAGTCACACCTGGGTTATGGACTTGGGCTGGGTGTAGGTTGGATAAAACCATCACACGCGGATGGATGGATTCGATGCACCTTCTGTCTGTCCAGCTGCACCTCCATCCCAGCCTCACAGGGCAGTAGCATTGTGGTATCACAGCAGTAAAGCCACTATGAGCTGGGATGGCATCTCACATGTTTGCTCTTGCTCACTGATTTAGTATTCAGAATTTAGAATTTATTGAGGATTCTTCCTTTGTCACATCATCTATCAGAGACAGACACCACCGAGATGGAAAGGGGAAAAAAAATTAAAAACCTGTTTATTGCTCAACTTGCTCTAGGCATGTTTTAGTTTATTGTTCAGCTTGGTTCATTTCAGTGTTTCAATTTGAACGGTTCGCTTAGTTGCTGTGGCTAAAAAAAAATAAATTAAGAAAACCATAAGAAAACCTATTTAAAAAAAAAAAAAAAAAAAAGAAGAAGAGGCGGCAGGAAAAGTTGAGATTTGTGGGGCCCCTCAGCACCTCCCAATGTCAGAGGTGTCAGCAGATAATTTAAGGGCACAATCCCACGTCGCCAGAAGAGACGTGCTCCCAATTCCCTATTCCGCACATGTTCGCCCATCGAGCTGCTGTTGGCACCCCTGGGAGGAGAGACCCGCATTGCAGATACCCTGCCCAGCCCCACAGGGTTTGCTGCTGTGTCTGCTCTGCACAGAGCCCTTTGCTGGGATGTGCCAGGACCTGAACATTTCCTCTCATTTTTCTCAGGCTCACAGAAGGTGTGCACAAAATTCCTCTCGATGGACACCGGCATGAATGGGGTTGGTGTCCACGGGGAGTAAAAGGTGGTCACATCTCTTGTGGTCACCCAATGGCAGATCTGATTCAGGCCCCACAAGTTCCTGAAAATGGCATCAACGTGTGCTACCTCTCTCCAAATGCAGCAGCTCTTATTTCAGCAGCCATAATTACGGCTCTGCTGATCCTCCAGACCTCGCCTCAGATATCTCTGCCTCCAGCGGGGTAGGGGCTTTCCAAAGAAAACAGGATCCAGCTTCTCCACACAGCTGCTTTAAGCATTTGAAGAAACCTTCTCCAGCAGCAAGTGTAGTAATCTCAATGGGAGATAAGTCAATTACAGCAAATTGAGCTATTTCATTTCTGGCTGCAAATGGCTTTCAGTTACACAAGTAGACACATTAATCTAATAACTAATGATCATATATTTTACTAATCATACAACGCTGCGTGAGGTATTATATCTAATTATATTTAAGATTAAGACATCTTTATATGTGTATTTTTGCTGGTTGCCAGGCTGGTGCAGATGGATGAAAACAGAAAAAGAAAGCAGAAATAGTTCCAACCCCCTCCCTGTAAGAAACAGGAGGTCCCTTTGAAAGATGGAAAGATACAATTCAGAGAGGATTGGCTGAGGTTGCCTCCAGGATAGAATACAAGAGAATAGGAAAGAAAAACTGCAATAAAGTATTCTATAATATTGACTTTTTTCACTGGAAGCAAAGGTTGAATCCAGAAATTTGATGCTAGTGGCTTGGGAGCAAAAAAACCCCACCAAATTGTTGAGATTGGAAAAGCCCTCTCGGATCATCCATGCCAAGGCCACCACTGACCCATGTCCCCAAGTGCCACATCCACACGGCTTTTAAATCCCTCCAGGGATGGAGACACCATCAATGCCCTGGGCAGCTGTGCCAGGGGCTGGATAACACTTTTGCTGAAGATATTTTCCCTAATATCCAACCTAAACCTCCCCTGGTGTGACTTGAGGCCATTTCCTCTTGTCCTGTCCCTTGTTACCAGGGAGAAGAGACCGACCCTAAATTAAATTAAACAGCTCATGTTGTTCTCACCCTCCTAATCTGTCCTTGGAGCCTCAAGGCCTGCAATGCAGATGAGATGCAACCGAGAGATGTTTCCCCAAAGCTGTGCTTGCAGAAAATCTGACTGCCTCCTGCTCCTGGGCTTCTCAAAGAACTCATTTAGAGACATTCCTGAGACAGATCATCCACAAGAACCCTCAGTACAACCCAGCAAACCTGCAGCGCCCACAATCCTCTCAAGGACCTTAGAAACAGAGAATAGGAGGATCGTTAGGGCTGGAAAACACGTCTAAGATCATCCTGCTGCCCACAGCACTAACTGAGTGCTTCCCAGTTCCTCATTCCACTGGTGTGGATCATCTCCTGTGTCTGGTGCCTCCAGAATGGAGTAAATGCACATGGCCACAGGGAACTGCTGCATGATCCTCTTTCCCCCAAGGAATGTCTTCCTCCAGGATGGTATAGCTCTTGTCTCTATGATCCAAAGAGCAAAGGCTGACACCAACAAGATGCCCTAACTTAGACTGCATTATTACCTTTTCCAGGCTCAAGGAAGCCCCCAAGAAGCGAAGGGATAGTCATTAACATAACCACTTGAAACAGGGTCTTTAACTCAATCTCTTAAAGCTTATCCTGAAGAATATTAGTCAGTGCTAAGATAACTCCCTGAGCTTGCCTGTGCTGTTGGTCAATATGATAATATCCTAAATGCAGTTATGCAATCGCTGATTACTCTCTTTGGTAAATACTTTTATTTATGCGGGTATTTTTTGCATCAGTCTAGTGGCAATCCATCATATATGAAGGTCTCGTGGCAGCTGCTGTTAAAATCAATATGTGTTAGGATGCCAGAAAACTGAGCTCATTTTTCTCCTCTTTGACATCGTAACTAAAGATCATAAAAAGAGATAATGATAATGACGCAAGACAATGATTAGAGATACTCTGTTAAAGGAAAGAACGGAATCAAGCAAGTAAAAAAAGAAAGGGTGGTAAAATAACGGAAAAGGGCCTTTCTCTTTCCCTGGAGGAAAAGCTGAGTTAATTGCAAGGGAGGCATGTATAGAAATCACAATTAATAATCCTTCACCCTTGCCCTATCACTCTCATGTAGACCCCTTGCATTACAGCACCTCTGCAGCGAGCACTGCCAAAGCCAGGACCTGGGTCTTCAAGCCCCACTCCGGGCAACCAGCTCTGCAAATTCAGATAGTCCAATGGAACACCTATTTATCAGGAGGAAAAATCCCCTCCCTGCTTTGCAGTGGTTGTTCTGGAACAAGATCGGCTACCAGGTCTTACAAACCTGTGGCACAGCCCAGGTTCTGTGAGATTGTTCCCAGGACTGGGTCTTGGCACCATAATCAGCTGTGACTTACTCTGAAATGTATTTGTGTGGGAAAACAGCACTCTTCACTCAAGCAGAGCCACCCCACTGCACAGGGGTCAACCAGCCTGTGATATAATAATATATATAGTATATACCATGATGACCATAACACGGTGCTGTGCACCTTACGTATGTAATTCCCCCAAAACATCCCTATGGCATACAAGCCATGGTATGCATATACCTCTACATATTTAACTCAAAGGATCCTAGAATTTTTGGGGTTGGAAGGGACCTTTAAAGATCATCTAGTTCCATCCCCAGGGATGCCTTCAGTAGGCGAGGTTGCTCCAAGCCCCTTCCAGCCTGGCCTTGGACACTTCCAAGGGACACTTCCAGGGGCAGCCACAGTTGCTCTGGGCACCCTGTGCCAGGGCCTCCCCACCCTCACAGACAGCAATTCCCTCCCAATATCCCATCTAACCCTGCCCTCTGGCAGTAGGAAGCCATTTCCCCTTGTTATGTTCACTACATACTCTTGTAAAACACACACATGTGCTCACATATGTTCTGTATTCTACCTCTAGAGGTTACAAAGTGGCTACAAATTAGCATAAACACATGAGAATGTGTTTCCATACATCATACATAAGAATAATCTCTCATTCATAAGAACATTTTTTCATACATAATCTTATTTTATTTTGTCTGGATGTAGGGTGTATGAATATATTTGCACATCTCTAAAGTACACCACAAACCTTCAGCACAACGTAAAATCCAAAAAACCCCAAAAATACGTGCATTTGTTAAATGGCAAGTATGGAAATGAGACACACACATAACCCCCCCACTGAAATCCCCACATCAAGTGTGAGGGAAGTCCCAAAAGCTCAAGATCCTTTACAGCATCAACGCAGCAGTCTCAAGCCCCCAGATCTGTGGCCAGAAAATCAAGCTCTGTATCAGTACGAGCACGCTTCTCCTGCTCTGATTGCCTCCCTGCAAGCAGAACCCCATCCCGGGAGGCAGGAGGCATGTTCAGATGACAGAGGGAGACTGATCCCCCCCGTGCCGGCGCCTTGGGCAGCTGCTCTTTGTCGTTCAGTTCCACTAATCACACCGTGGCTCTGACATCCCTCCCAATATTTAACTTTCCTGGGACCTCTGGTAGTTTATTAACATTTTCAGGCTACAGGTGCTGGTGTTTTCTGCCTTCAATTACGCGGCCACTTTTAGCTGCGGGAAAATTCCCTGCCCCAGGCGAAGCGTTGGCTGCAGTGATAGGAATAATCATTTGTGGGTGATATTTCAGCAATGCGCAGAGGGAAGTGGAGGACGATCTGTGACAAACAAAATGGATGGTATCAAAAATCAATTCCACTCCTGCTACAGGAATGAGCAATGGAAAGAAAAAAAAGAGGCAATTCAACAGCTTTTAGAGGCAGAGAGGACTCAAAGGGAAGAAAGCATCCTGCTTAGAAGAAAAGCTCACTTTGCTACGGAACAATAAAACGTGCCACTTGAAAAATTTTACATTTTGATGTGCATTCAGATGTGCCTATGAACACTTCCATTGGGTTTGGTGCTAGGAAACCCAGTCATTGCGAGATTTCAGGCCCAATCTTGCTTGTTTGACCTCAGCCAGATTCTTCCCCAAGGTAGGAGATCCTCGTTCATGTCTCTGTGTGTGTGTGATGTGTGCACACACAAGTTTTCATGCCTGTACATGTGTGAATCTTTTTCCTCTTAGAGCTATGGTACCTAGGTAGAACAGGGTCTGTAATCTATTTAAATTTTTCTAGGTCTTCAAAGAAGTCTTCACTTAAAGCCATGGCCAAAGGACTACAGCACTGACCTCACACCTATTAAAAGTGAATGAGGATTTTTTGTTGAGATACCTGCTTGGCTGTAAAGCAGTTGACTTGTGCAGACATGCGTGAGTCTGGGTTTTCAGGGTTAAAACTCTCACAAAGTAACTTGTAAAACCTTGTGGGTTTACCCTGAAAAAATAACTTTGTGATGGGCCAACGTGTTGATTATGGATTTGGACCACTCATGACAAGAAAGAAAGTCCAGGGCAGGGAATGGAGCTGGGAAGGGGCTGGAGCCCCAGGAGCGGCTGAGGGAGCTGGGAAAGGGGCTCAGGCTGGAGCAAAGGAGGCTCAGGGGGGACCTTGTGGCTCTGCACAAGTCCCTGACAGGAGGGGGCAGCCAGGGGGGTCGGGCTCTGCTCCCAGGGAACAGGGACAGGAGGAGAGGGAACGGCCTCAGGCTGGGCCAGGGGAGGTTTAAATTGGAAATTGGGAAAATTTCTTCCTGGAAAGGGTTGTCTGGGCCTGTCCCAGCTGCCCAGGGCAGTGTTGGAGTCCTCATCCCTGGAGGAATTTAAAAGACATGTGGATGTGGCACTTGGGGACATGGGCTAGTATGGCCTTGGCAGTGCTGGGGGAGTGGTTGGATTTGATGATTTTAGAGTACTTTTCCAGCCTAAATGAGTCTGTGATTCATTATTGCTGCAGAGTGTATCTGAAGGTACACAAATATGTAAAAAAACACACACCATTTTCACTACTGGCAAATCTGAAGATTTGCTCTGTGAATTATGGCTCTGGTGCCTCCCAAAATGCCCACAACGACCAGAACCATCTCGCTTTGTTCAAGAGGTCCTTTCAGATATTCACAGCTCTGATAATTAGAAAGCTTCTTGTAATTTCCAGCCCAAATTTATTCATGGCTAGTTTAGATCCATTTGCACTTCAATAGCCCGCTCCCAGAGGAAGAAGGAGGTTGCAGGGCTGTAGATGGAGGTGATAGGTTTGACCCAGAGAGGAACCTGGTTCCTGCAGCCTCTGTCAAAGTCCCTGGTGACTGGATTGAGCAATGGTCATTTGAAGTCTACGAGTGGAGCCGAAATATTAAGAGGATCAAGCCTGCAGGAGGGGAATTCAGAGATGCTCATCACTTCTTATTGTAAATTAAACATTTGGTCGTGCCAAAATGGTATTTACTTTGAGCTAAGAAATTGTCCCTTCCTTTCTCTCAATGTCTTTCATTCTTGATGAAGCTGGAAGACAGGAAAATAAAATGTTTATTTTATTTTTCCTTGGTTGATTTTTTTTAGTTGTAGCTTTCAATACTCTTCCCAGTGTTGAGAGAAAAGGATGAGAAATGCTGACTAAGTAATTTTAGCCCTATTTAGAAACCTGTATTAAGTTTATACTTTAAAAATTGACTCTCAAATATTTTCGCTTTTTTTCCAAAAGGGTCCCCAAGAAGAAAGTTGTGGCGCAGTACACCTTGAGGACGAACTTGAGCACCCTCTCCTGTACAGATGGTAGGGAAATATGATCTTGCCTGAGCACTTACAGAAACAGAGAGACAGAGGGTCCATGGAGGGTCTAGACTTGGTATGGAAATCAAAAAAATTGCCTCTTGAAGTGCCAAGCAGATTGCAGTGTGTCTTCCACCTCTTAAAGAAATAGAATGTTTGAAAAAGAATGGGAAGTGGAAATGAAAATACTGCTTTTTCTTACTCAGAGTTTTTTCTAGTCCATGGAAAAACCCTCTCTGGAAATAGGCATCCTTTCCACTCCTCCTGGTAGGCATGGAAAGAGGTGTGCAGGGTGGGAAAGCCTTGAGCAGGTCATCTGTGTGTCTGCTGCAAATTCTGGTTGGGCAGGATGGGGCCCTGCAGCATCTGCCCCCTCACATTGCTCCACAGCCAAACAACATCACTCTGGACTCCCTCTCGTTTCATCACAATCCCCAAAATTGTCCAGCCTAGAAAATCATAAAATCACTGAATGGTTTGGGCTGGGAGGGGCCTTAAACCTCATCTCATTCCACCCCCTGCCATGGGCAGGGACAATTTCTACTAAACCAGGGTGCTCCAAGCCTTGTCCAACCTGGCATTGGACACTTCCAGGGATCCAGGGGCAGCCACAGCTGCTCTGGGCACCCTGTGCCAGGGCCTGCCCACCCTCACAGACAAGATCTTTTCCTGACATTCAATCTAAAGCTAACCTCTTTTGGTTTAAAGCCATTCCCCATTTTGCTGTCACTACATGCTCCTGTCAAAAGCATCTCCCCCCACTGCTCCAGCATTCTCTCATGTTTTCCTAGCATACTCTCTGAGATGCTGCTTCCTTCTGGGACCATGCAAGGTCCAGCAGGTCATCCAGAGTGGTGGGACACAGAGCCCTGGCAGAGCTCACCAGTAAGGACTTAATGTGCCTGAACTTAGCCCTGCACATGGATCCTATCAGCCAAAAAAAGCCACCCAGCAGGGCTGCCACGTTTGCCACACTTAACCTGCTGCTGCATAAAATTCGTAGGTATTTAAACAAACACAACACAAATAGACACTGCAGAGTCTTTTTAATAAGAGCCCATTGTTGTTAGTACCCAAATTCCACTAATGATTTGAAAATAATTAGTGCCTTTCCAGGTCATGAAGAGGGTTGATCACCTTCGCCCAATTTGGTTTTATTTACAGCCTTCCCTGTTGTCATCTTGACATTTGCCACATGAAAGTTGGGGAAGGCTGGGGAGGGAGGGCTGAAAGGAAGCAATACCTGATCATGTAAACAATTAGACCTTTATCCATCCTGCCCAAAGAGGTCCTTTATCTGATGACAACCTCTGCAGAACGGAAGAGGAATAGGTACCTCCCTCTGGGACCATCCTAACTATTCAATCAATTCTCCTCAATTACTAACAAATCTAAATGTGATTTATCTGCCCAGGAATCATTCCAATATCAGGCAAGGATCTATCAATAAAGCCCCCAAAGGCAATCTTTTTTTCAGAGCTGTCAATAGAACCTCTGAAGCACAAAGAGAGGGAGCCAACAATTGAGATATTTTGCTTTTTTTTTCTTCTTTTTTTTTTTTTGAGCACTTAATTAAGTCGACAAGAAGCTGTCAAGGATAATTTTCAAAGCACACGGCCTCAGCATCTGACATTTGATAATATTACACTCCATGTTGATTGAAATTGATTTTTTCTCCTCTTTTTTTCCTTTTTTTTTTTTGTTTTGTTTTGTTGGAGGTGGAAGGCTGCAAAAAAGGGGCATTTGACAACTTTCTTGCCCATAGATCCAAGGACAGCGGGCCAGTTTGTTAAGGTCAGTCATGACAAACAGTATGATGGGTTTTTAAAACCAGCTGAGTTTAACAATAGTAGGGCACGGGTGTGTTATTTCAGTGTCAATAAAGCAAGCTGCTCAGCAGTTAGCAAATATCTCAGCAAGACCAGAGGCGCCGGGATTAGAAGTAATAGTAAATTTATAGGGTCGGATTCTGATCTCAGTTAATACCATTGTAAATCCAGAGTGAATTTCATTGACTTCAATAGTTTTTGATCCAGAATAGCCCAGATGTGGTCATTTTCTGAACTTGTTACCTGAGCTGCCAATTGCATCGTTGCTTTGGATTTATTTGTATTTATTTTTCATCCTGATGGGAGTTGGGCACTTCCCTTCCTGTTGTCCCTCCCCCTGTAAAAGTCACTGCTGTAAATCTCTCTAGATTATTATCTTCTTAACTGCCTAAGCTACTTTGTAAACCTATACATGCAGTAGCTGCCATTCCCCATGCCTTTGAAACAAGTGCAACTTTGCAAACATGGAGCAGAATCTGGCCCCTGTCCTTGCTCGAACAGGAAAAAAAAAGTCAGATGGCAAAAATGAGGTTCCAGGCTTTTCTTGCTCTTTGGCTCTCTAATCAGTGATCAGTATTTACTATTTGCTGCTTAGCACCCCGTGAAGAAAGCAAAGCAGACTCTCAGCAAATTGATTTGAACGATAATATTTTATTAAAGTTCTGTATTTTTAGTTGCTCTTGCAGCTGCAGCTGAGCAATTATGGCATTTCAAAAATAATTTATTGGTTATCAGAATCCAAGATATCATTTCTTTTGTCTCAGCTACAGAAAAAGACCCTGGAGTAAGGCAGTGGTGTGAAAGGCTGGGAAGCAGGAAGATGCTCTCCCTGGCCTCTGGGCAGAACAGCAGTGACCTGCCAAGTTTTTGGGTTCAAGAGGGGATGGCTTGAAGAATAATGGGGCTCAGAATGTACAAGTCCTAACCCTAGAATCCTTTAGGTTGGAAAAACATCTAAGGGACCAAGTACTCCTCAGCACAGCCAAGGCCATCACTGACCCCTGTCCCCAGGTGCCACATCCACGCGGCTTTTAAACCCCTCCAGGGATGGGGGCTCCAACACTGGCCTGGGCAGCTGGGACAGGGCTGGACAGCCCTTTCAGAGCACTTTTTCCTAATTATCTCTGTTCCTGCACGTCCTGCTTGGCTTCAGTTCATGCCCACCCAGAGCCCAACTCATGTCACCTGCTCCAGCACCAGGGCTCAACAGGAATGGGAACAGCTTGGCAAGTGCTCCCTTGGTCCCACACTGAACTGGAGCTCCAAGATGAGGTCAGATCCTGTCCCTATTTCATTTATTTCTGTTTCCTGCACAGGACAAGGGGGAGATGCATCAACATCAAGTTGCAGCCCATTGCAGAAGACCCAGTTCTGGACAGCTTGAGCAGTGGCAACAGGGTCAGTCTCATCAGCAACCAGATCTAAAGGGACAGGTCTGGCTTAAACAGATAAATCATTTCTCAGGAGTGTGTAATTTAGATACCAGGCACCTTTCATCTGTCAGAGAGCATCAGGGAGCAAGCAAGCTAAATTAATTAATTGAATTGCCCAAGGTCATTGAGGAAATCTGTAGACGAGGTCAGCCGTGGCCACAAACACCCGCAAATCATCGTCCCCATCGCCACAGGTGTGGTCTCAGCAGGAGTGTGGGATGAGAAGGGTTAAGCCAGGCTAGATTGAAGAGAGACATAATTATCCCAGGTAAGAATTAACTTGCGAGGAATTGGGAGCAAGGCACCACCTGACTCGAGCGAAATGATCTAAATCTGTCTGTCCCACGCCGATCCCCACGCGGCTCTCCCGCAAATGATGCACCAGAATTAACTGGAAGTATTTTACAGTAGGTACAATTCACCCCTCGGAGGGATGCTATAAATGTTGGTCTCATGGACGCCACTCCTGCAGCATCCTGAGATAAGGAGAGAGGGTTTAAATCCAAATCAGTGCCAGCACTGCCTCTGGAAAGCTCTCACAACAATTAAAGCAGAATTATAACAGGTTCCCGGGAGTGACCACAGTTTGGATTTGAAGGGTGAGGGATCTTGGTCTCTCCACCTCGTTTCAGGCAAATGAAGCCTGGGTTTTATGACTTTTGGGACTTTGTGGCTAGGAAATTAAAAATTACCAGGGTCACTGCTGGGCACTGGAATGTGACTGTAAGCCAGATCATCAATCCAGTCTGAAGGTATTCTTGGTATTCCCTCTTCCAGCTATTTCCCAGGGGTACTCTGGGGAACAGCCTGAGCCAGGCACCACCTGACTGCCTACTTGGGTCTGGCCACCCCAGGTATGAGTATAGATGAGGGTGTTTGTGCTAGAGAATGGCCCAGGTGGGCTGATTTTGGCAGTGCAGGTATGGCCTTTATGGTCTGTCTTCCTGGTCTCTTGGTTTAAGAGAGAGTTTGGGACCTCAGCTATAGCACAACAGGTGCTATCAAGATGAAAAAGTGGAAGTGGAAAGGTTCATCTGGCCAAACTAGCAGTGATGCTGCTCTTTGGAAGTGTCTCTGAAGGATAGATCCAGCCCTGTCCACCAGTCTGCTCCCTCCCTGTACCCTTGTGCTTCCAGGGGCCAGGCTTGTCTGATGGCTGATCCCATCAAAGATGCTGGCTCAGGTTTCTTTCCCAAGGTTCAGGGACAAGATGACACTGTGGCCATCCCTGAAACACTCTGCGTCTCTGTCCTGCCCTGTGCCATGGTTTCCTTGCCTCCCCACAGGGCTAAATCACAGCTCTTGTGCTTCCCATTGTCCTGAAGCACGTCTGCAGGATTTCCTGGGAAGACTCAGAGGCATAAAAATAGTCATCAGTAACAACCTGAGCAAACTTCTGATCCAAGAGTATGCTTTTCCCTTTCTTAGGCTCCACTTGGATGCACAAGAAATGAGCACCAAGATTTACTCCTGGTATTTGCTTTCTTTTGTTAACTCCTTGTTTCCTGGAGCCTTGGAATAATGGGAAAACTTGTTTCCTTAAGAAATAGCTGCATGCGAGTGTGGGCTGGAGTCTGGGAAATCATGAAGGAAGTGCATAACTCTCACATGTAATTCTCCCCTGGCTTCATGTGCTCCCCCTCTACCATCCAAGGGGATGATCCCTGCCCAAGGTGACCCTCAAAATGTGTAGGGACCAGCCAGGCTGGGCTTGCTGGGATGAACCCAAGCTGGTTTGAGCATTGTGATTGTCATCAGCCCTACAGGGTGACCTGCTGTCCTTAGGGACATCATTCAGTGGAGGGCTTGGCAGTGCTGGGGAACAGGTGGACTCAATGATCTTAGAGGACTTTCCCCACCCAAATGATTCTATAATTCTGTGATTCTATCCTCTCTCCTGTGCTTGGCTGGAGTTTGGTCCTCCTGTATCAGAGGGGCAGAAGGTTTGCACATCTGAAAACACAACTGTTGTTTTGCAAATATATGAAGAGATGATGCTCTTTTTCACAAACCCACCTCCACCTCCAAGTCTGAAATCAAAGTAGAGAGTTACTTGTGCAGTATGCTAGAGAAGGATTTACTCTGAGCCATCAGATCCCACACTGTGACCTGAGGCAGTGCAGACATGATGGGCTGAGTCCTGGCTACCTTGACCCTGCAGTGGTCATGCAACAACTCACTTAGATTCTGAGGACAGCATGGTACTAAAATTCTGTTTAAAAAAATCTTCCCCTGTTGAACTCCATCTCTTGTCTGGGATTGGCCCACCCTGGGGCACAGCAGGGGGATCCCTCAGAGGGTCAGCAGCACACTTGGATGATAAAGGTAGCAGCGCCAGGCTCACCAGAACTCAGATTGACCGTGGTGCTGGGCTTTGGAAAAATGATTTTGGGGTTTTCCTTGGGGAATGAGAGTGGGGACTGAAGTGGTCTTGGTACACTGAGGTCTTGAGGTGATGAGGACAAGCAGTGTCCAAGAGAATTTTCTGGTCTGGAGCAAGACCTGGGGATGCTGATTTCACCTCTGGTGCCTTTGCCTCTGGCAAGTCACTTAACAGTGAGGTTTCCCTCTGTGTAAAATGGGTAGAATAATCACTTCCAACCTTTCAGGGGAGACATGAGGATTAATTAATTAATTAATTAATTGTTTTGGAAGTAATTAAGTTTCTTATTTCACAATGAATTGCTTTTTTCTTTCTGGTCCTTTTTTTTTTTTTCTGAAAACTGTCATGTTGTGGGGAACCTTGAGTTTCAGCACAGCCATGAGCTGATGGGTTTTCCCCTGGACCAGGACAGCTTCAAGTCCTTGCCTGGAAGGACAGAGCTGGAGTCTTATCATTTGTATTGGGTTTGCAGGTTGCAACCACCAAGCCATGGCTGCCCTCCTCAGCCAGCTTTAAAAAACCAGTAGTGGCATCTTCCCATTGGAAAGACCAAATCCTGCCAGGCTCTGGCTCCTCTAAAACCTAGTTATTGAGGCTAGGGTTAGGTTCCAGGTCCCTCTGGCGTGCCCAGGCCTTGGGGCTGGTCCCTGTTTCCCACTGGCAGCTCTGAGTTACAGCATCTCACAGAATCTGTGGGGCTGGCAGAGATCCCCCGTGGCAGTCAGGGACATGGGGTCACCACGGGAACAGAGGACAGGAAGCAGTGACACACGAGTCTTCAACAGATGATTTGTCTTTGGCTATCTTTCCCTAAAGTAGACAAATCTTTCAAATTGCAACTAAGACTTTTGAAAGTGTCTCTAATCCTTGAGAAGTATTATTCAGGGTTCAAAAAGTACAGATTCTGAAGTGAATTTGGTATCAGAGCTCATATATTCAGATTGTCCTTAATTAACAATTAAAATGCAGAGTCTAAAATCTCTTGTTATGTCATTGTTTTCCAAAAAGTTGCAGGAAAGAGGAACCCAGCACTATCTGCTCTCAATAGACATCTGACAAAGGGGTAAGTATGGCTAATTCCCCATGGCATTATTTGTACACAGTGCGTAGGTATGGGTGAATTATTGCTGTCCTGATCATCTCATGATTTTTTTTTTCCCTTCTCATATGATCTTTTTTTCCTTACCTGGTGTTTTGACATCTGAGAAATTCATATTGGCATGTTGATCTATATTGTCTAATACAACATGGAGTGTAATCAATCACAAGTCCTGCTTAGTTTTTTTTCCAGCAACTTCAGACATAGTGAAATGGTAGAGATCTGTTTCCAGGTAATGGTGATTACATGACAAATTTTCACTAAAAACTTTCCATACAGACCAGAACAACTGAAAAAATAAGATTTGCACTCAGGCTTTGAATTATGCTTCGGTATTTACTACTGCAGGACCAGCTCAATGCAGAGACTTGGGAAGTCTTGCAGTTAAGAATTGAGAAAATGATGCACAAGGAGGGATTTTCATCAAGAACTGAGAAACTCTTGAGGAGAAGCAGAAGACACTTGGCCAGAGCAGCACTGAGTCTTACCATTGAAGTGTTCCTAGAATGATTTTTTAAATTAAAACTCAAGGAAAGCTGACAGGGAAAGAGAATCACAGACTTCAGGATGATGCATACTCTGGTAGTAAAGACGATAACATCTCTTTATGTTGAAATGAAGGGTACAACAGAACCTGCCAAAACTCAAGAATCCAATCACATAAAATCTCTTTTAAACATTGCACTTTAAAACAGGCTACTAGATCAGGTGTGGGATGGGGCACAGTGACGAAACAACCATGAAGCTTCAGCAGAAGTATTGATGTTGTTCCATTTTAGAAAGGAGACCTGCATAAAAATGGGGAAGTCTTTAAATAAGAAGAGGAGAAGAGTGAAGAAGGGGTAAAGGGTGGTAAGAGGCAGGGAGTTACATAGAGGTGTTATTTCAGAGACTAACAGTAAGTCTCCACCCCAGATCATAGTACCCAGTAGAAAAATTCACACTCAAATCAGCAATAGCTCAAAGGAGATTGCCAGGATTTGGAAGGTCCAAGCTGAACCCATACCCACCAAAAGAAAAATATCTGGCACCTTCAATCTAAAACTGTAACGGGACAAACCAACCAAACAACCAACCAAAGAAAGAGAAAAAAAATACAAGGAAGATTTTGAGGAAAAAAATTGCTGAAATGGTAAACACTGGTAATAAATCAGAGGTAAGAGCCTGAAGGTTTGTAGGGCAATAACAACACAAGAACAATTGCACTGTCAGACTAAAGTTTCCTCTACCACAGTACTCTGTCTCCAACAGCAGCTGATACAGATGTTTAGGAAGGCATAGCACAACATTTACTTTCACAGTAACCTTTCTCAGCCTTCAAGGATTTAAGGCTTGCTGCCTTCCTGTAGACCTCACCAGGGACTTCAGGTATTTATCATATAATAAGGAAATTTAAAGAAGATTGGGCCTCAGCAGAGAAACTAAGTGAGATTTTCACATCTATATTCAGAACAAAGAAGCCTGGAGTGTCCTACACTTGTAATGTCTGTTTCTTTGGGCTTCAGCAGAAGACAGGTCAGAAACTGAAGTTCCAGTAGGAGAGCTGTAGAGTGGCTTGATACAGTGAACACAGCAGTTATTAGGGTGGGATGCTGCTCTTCTCTGAGCTTTAGAGGAACTGGAACATGACCTTGCTCACACTTTTCTGTGCTGCGTCCTTGCTCGATGTCAGTGTGACTCCTGCACACACACACTGCTCTCCAGGGCGTCTGCAGAGTGACAGTGCCCATAAGTCTCCAGTCTGCACTAAGTAAACTGTTAGATGTAAAGATAATCATGGGCACATTCATGGTAAATACAATACAACAAAGAAGGCTCAACCCATCCTTCACAAAGGGAAGACAAGCTTATAAATCTGTTAGAGCTCTCGGAAGGTCTTTTTAAGCATATGGAAAAGGTAATCTGATATTAGTTAGGTAAGCTTTCCATGGCATTCTGTCCCGAAAGCTTAAGGAGCAGCTAGAAGGATAGGACCTTTAGTCAATTAATAACTAGATGGGGTAAAATCCCCAGGAAACAGAGCATAGGAATAACTTGCACGAGTTACCAATGGAATCTCATATGTGTCTGTAGTAAGATCCATTCAGTTCAGCATATTCATAAGTAACCCTGGAAGGACTGTGGACAGTGAGATGACAAAGCTCAGTGATATTATTGAATTATTCAGGGTGGTAAAAGCCAGAGCTGGCTGCTGAGACTTGCTGAGATCTGCAACCCAGAGTGATGAGGAAATAAAACTGAAATTCAACACTGCTAAATGCAAAGTAATGCACGCATGTACTCTGACTCATCTATTAACTCAGAAAAGAGAATTTGGTGTTACAACAGGTAATTTTGAGAAATTGTCAGCTCACTGCTTGATTACAGGCAGAAAAGCAAACTGGCTGCTGCTAATTACTAAAAAGGAGTGGAGAACAAGCCAGGAATATTACACAGCTGCATGAATTAATGTTATATCTGCATCGTTCCTTTCTGGACTTCCTGTTCCCTGAAGGAAAGCATAGGAACAAGATGGGCAGGATTGTTCAGGAGAAGAATGGCTTTACAGTAGGTCCAGGAAAGTCCACAAAAACAGGTGAATATGGAGACAGAGCTGTATAGAGCCAAAAGAGGTATATTGTTCCTACTGTACATGGTGGGCTTCACAGCTTGTCAAAATCAGATGAGGTGGAAGCTGAGAGTCCTGAGTGGTTTCAGTACTCAGTGAAACTAATTAATGGAAGAGAAATCCAATAAAGTGTTTTATGCAGATCTATCACTTTTGCTTCAGAAAATTCTTAGCTGGGAATTTAGAGAATATTCTCGATGAAAAATGATTTGTGCTTGCCATGGTCTTATATTTGTCTCCAGGCTTGAGCCAGGAGTGATGGTCAGACACGGAGTACTTGGCCATGGGGTCTTTTGGGTTGAGGCAGCTGTTGCATTTTTTTTGCTGCAGCAAAATCCCTAAATTCTACAGCACTTCAAAAAGCATCTCAGAGGCCCTGTGCTCTGGACAGACACCTGGAGCAGCTCATGCCCTTCCCAGCCAGCTTCCCAGGCTGTCTGCACACTCAGGTAACCACCACAGTTACACTGCCTCATTTCAGGGTCATTTCCTCTGAAATTAAGGTGAGGAACACATCTTTTAAATGAAGTTTGGGTTCCTGTGCCTTATTTTGGGCCAGGATCACTTCACAGCTGGGGACTCTCCAAACACAGAGGGTGACTGACCATTATCCTCCCGCTGCAGGGTAGAACGGATGGGCAGGAGGGTATGACTATTGTCACCCTTCTTGTATGAATATCCTGAACAATGTCCATGTGGTGAGGACACTTGGGACAACCAGGAGCTTTTGGAAACCTGAGCCCTGTTCCCTCCAGTGAGAAGGAGGAGCAGGATTCCATCTCTTTCCTGTCAGAAATATGCCGCTCCTGCTGCCGCATTTAAATCTCACCAACCTCCCTGCTCTACCTTAAACCGCCAGCTTTAGAGGTCCCCACTCATCAAAGTCTTGTCAGGCAACAAGAGGGCGAACAAGGAGGGTTTAATTGATCAGCTTCGAAAGTAGCCTTGAGAACTTGATTCAGATATTGACTTCCAACGAGCTGGTTTAACTCCAGCTTCCAGAGCCAGCAATGGCTGAACATCAAAACTATTAACCTCTGGCCTTACCAGTTGGTGAGACATCACAGCAGCAGTAATTAGGAAGTCAATCGGAATCACATGTCTCACTTACACTGGCATGTCAATCAATAGTGCCAGTGACAGATTCATTAGGCCAGGCCTTGCAGCACAAGCTAGTAACAACCTCATAAAATACGCTTTTGAGGCAGGGCAAAGAAAAGTCTGCTTGGAGGACTTGACTAGATGACAATATGTATTGATTAGGGCTCAAGCAATTTATGAAGTGCTACTTGCTCTGCAACCTTTCTGTCTCGGTGCTAAATTTTCCCAAGTAGCTGCTAAAGAAAACAAAATATTACACTTTTTAAAGCCTTCTTCTGACACGGCATTTTTTTATTTTAGTTACAACTAACAAATAATCAAGCAAGGTAAAACTTCTATAGTTACTTAATGGTGAAAGGTACCTTTCATTTCTCTGGCCGTCAGGCTTTGAAAGAAGATATTCATCTAGATGAGAAAAAAAATATCATCTGAAACATTATTAGGAAATGCTCCTACCTTCCAGAGACAAATTTCATTTTAGCATTCCTTTCTTTAGAGAATTTAATGGCCATTTTTTCTGTCAGGTCACAAGAAGTGGATATTTTGGTTTTTAAAACCAAATTAATAGCTTGTTTTGTGGACTACAACCAGATCTCTACTGCTTGTTGCAAACAGAGTTTTTTAAAGACAGAAACAGTGGAATTGGGAACTTTACGAAATGGTCCTTGCAGGGCTGTTCTTTTCATTGGATCTTTGTGTCTTAATTTGCTTGTATCTGGTTTTTGTCAGGATTTCCCCAAGGTTCATAAGGACTCGCTGCCCCCTGTTCCTTCTGTCACTGAGGGTGGGATTTATTTCCTCTTGCCCTGCACAGTGAGGGAGCATCAGGCTTCAGGGAGAGTGGCAATGAAGTGTTCCTGCAGTGACATCTCTCTGTGTGGGATTTCAGGACTTGTGTGCCTCGACCCTCTCTCCAAGACAATATCAGAACTGGTGCATCTTTATCTCACTAGCCCAAGATGTCAAAATGCATCTGCAAGGCTGGTGAAAGAATTTTCATGAGTATTAAAGAAATAAAAGGCTTTTCAGAGTCTCTCTCAGCAGATCATAAATCGCCTGTGTTTGGCTGTAACTGGCAGGGGACCTGAAAAACATGTGGAGCCAGTTTCAATGAAGACCAAAAAAAAACTTGTCCTTTCATATTTTGGTGCCAAAAGTACATCTCCTGGTTCTTCTGCTACAGGACTGTGCTCAAGTCCTTACTCAGCATTAACAAGACTCACTCCTTGCTAAGTATGCTTTTAATAACACTTTCTGGTACCAAAGATTGCCCCAAAGTGGCAAAATGGCCATTGAGTTTCAGCAACCCCTAGGAAAAGGGCTCAGAAAGATGCAGGAGAGAGATTCTGACTGTCTGTGAACTGAACACATGTTTTTTGCCTTGCCTTGCCTTCTTTTTTCCCCTTCCCTAATGCAGCTCCTGCTGAATTTTCCAGCAGGTATTTCATTGTCACCAGAACAATCCTGGTGAGCAACTTTAGTAATCTGTGGCTTTGTACAGGAAAGATCTTAGAGAATCCTAGAATCCAAGAAGAAAGGAAGGGTTTGGGTTGGAAAGGATATTAAAGCCCGCCTCATTCCACCCCCAGACATGGTTAGGGACACCTTCCACTAGACCAGGTTGCTCAGAACTCCATCCAGCCTGGCCTGGAACACTTGCAAACCCTTTCAACACTTTAACTTCTTCACCTTTAGCTAAGTGTTAAAGACACAGTGCAAGTGTTTGATGGGTCAGAGTCTAAGTACTTCTGATTGTAGGGAAGGTTTCTCCAATTTTTTTCCAAATATCGTTGGCTCTGAGGTAGCAAAGGAATGTTTCTCAGGTTGGAAAAGCTGACCCCCTGCAGTGACACCGTGTCCAGAGAAGGCCACAGTTTCTTATTTTCACATCAGATTAATAAAACCACCAAAGCAACCCCTGTGAGGCAAAGACCTAGTACTTTGGAAGGACAGTGACTGCGGGCTTGATAATTTGTTAATAACAAAAGTTTAAAAGTTTTCTGGTTAAATATTTTGGGAACTTTATTAATGTTAATAGTACAGTTGGGCCAATAATTTATGATGATATATTTCCTTGCCAAAATCAGATCTTTTCTGCTCTTGAATCATCCAAGAACAGATTGTAGTTTTCTCAAATTGATTAATTACTTTAAATTATTTGCCAGACAACTTCTGCAAATAACTCTGGCTTTGGGACTGGTTCACAACCAGTTCACTGGCATGTACTACACATGAAAGCTGAACTGTGGGATGGGACAGGTAATTCACCCCAGGAGTTTGGTTTTCCATTTTGGGTCATGAAATATTTTAACTTGTTTTCATTGCCAAATGTCTGTGGGTAGCACATTAAATTGTCCTCTCTCCAATTCTCTCCGACTCTCCTGCCAGTAAACTCCTCATTCCACCAAACAACCCTGCCAGTAAATTAAAATTCATTAGAATAACCAAGAGAAAAGGCCATAAACAGGATCTAAGTAGAAACAACTTGATTTTAAATTCAGAATGAACACACATGACCATATTTTTCCATTACTTTTCATGCTATACCAATTAATTCCTAAAAACTCCAACCATCTTTCCTAAAATAATCCCAGCTGGTTCAATAAAATCCAATGGAAATGGAAGAGTGAACTGGGCATGAGTTGTTGAGTGCTGGGAATCCTTTAAATTATTTCTAACATGGAAAGTTTTGGGAAGGAGGAGTATTCACTCCATGTACAGATGAGAGGAAGGTCACTTTGCTTATGGTTTCCTCTGTAATAGAAGCACGTTTCCCATAGTAAACCAAAAGATTTAATGAAAAAGTAATAACTGCTGACATTGGCAAAGAGTGAAACCAGCTGTGTTTTTGCGAAAAACAATAAAATCAGTTTGTTTCCTCCAGTAGGTTGGCTTTTCGAGACTTTCAAAAGACCCTTTGG
Organism: Aphelocoma coerulescens; assembly: GCF_041296385.1. NCBI lineage: Eukaryota > Metazoa > Chordata > Aves > Passeriformes > Corvidae > Aphelocoma > Aphelocoma coerulescens. Next base: position 2,601,952 of record NW_027184085.1, on the reverse strand, counting down.
TTTTACCCCTTGGTAAAGTTATTTTTAAAGGGTCTAATGAGAAGGCCAAGCCCAGCTCATTATAAACATTGTGCGTGGGGAGAGGCAGTTTTCTCTTTCCTGCAGCCTCCCCAAGCAGCCCTGGGTCAGTCCCATGTCCATGGGACACAACCCACCCAGGGCTGAGGCGGCAGCAAGACGTGGATGTGAAGAGGTTCATCCTCTCTGCCAACTCACGGGACCCCTGCTGCTTGTACCTGAAGAAATCCTACTGTTGCCACAGCTCAGAGCTGCTGGTATGGACAAGCTGGGGGGGGTCACTGCCATTTTAATTCTCTGGTCTTGGAGACCTGCTTGGATTTTGTCAGGTAATGAGTTTTATCCAAGCCTGGCGAGTCCCTGGATCATGTCCACACTTCAGCTTGCACTTTGCAAGGCTGATTTGCTCCGGTTTTATCGAAACACAGATCTGGAAGAGGAAACTATTGAATTAATATCACAATTAAAATTCAACCAGCGCAACACTCAATTGAAATCTCTGAATCAGCACAACAGGTCATGAAATCAAATTATGAGGTATTAGAAGGAGCTGGTTGTTGCAGTCATGTCTCAGCAAATTTAACGGGGAAAAAAGCTCTGCTGTGCTGTCAGGGCAATGCAGTGGCACAGCTGGTGTAGCAGTACATGTGTCCATATGACTTTGATGGTCATAATTCTGTTCTGATCTAAGGCAATTTTAAGGCGGCAGAACAAGCAGGAAACACATCATGGATGTTCATGTACAGACGTGATACAAAACTTTTTGCATTTTACAATTTTGATTTGTCAAAGACTTTCGGTGTTGACTCTTGAAGCATCAGTTGTTCCCTTAACATCGTTCCATGAGTGAAGACGCAATGGAGGGATGTCCTGTGGCAGAGGGACTGTCCTTCCTGCCTGCTGGGTAGATGGGCCTGTGCCCCTGCATCCCCAATTCCTACACGCCTGTATCCCTGAATTCATCCCTGGAAGTGTTCAAGAAACAGCTGGATGTGGAACTCAGTGCTGTGTTTTAGTTGACAACGTGGTCAGTCAAGGTTGGACTGGATGATTTTGGAGATCTTTTCCAACCTAAATGATTCTGTGGTTCTGTGACCTCTGTACCATCCTGGCTACGGCTGGCTGCCCCACCCTTGGCAGTTTCCAAGGCCAGGTTGGACAGGGCTTGGGGCAACTTTGGATAGTGGAAGGTGTCCCTGCTCATGGCAGGGGGTGGAACAAGTTGGGCTTTAAGGTCCCTTCCAACCCAAACAATTCCATGATTCTATGACACCTCTGTCCTGAGACTGTGGCCATGAGCCTGCAGAGTCATGAAGATCAGCAGCAGATCATAAGAACTTTCTAAAATATGTGATAAAGAGAAAGAAGGGACTCTTTGTTCAGAGAAAGTGATAATTAGTCTCATAAACAGAGGTGTTAAATTAAAAATTCTGCTATGGTGTCTAAGAAAAATAATTTTTAAAAAACAAAAAGGAATCTAGAGGAAACACAAAGCTTCTAAAAAATGTTTTCTGGTATCCCATCCAGGTGGTTTTCTAGTAAAGAGGAATATAAACCCCTCATCTGAAATTTTTCAGCAGTCCACCTGAAAAGCTGAAATGAGAGCGCACCTTCCATCCAAAACTCAGAAATTTTTTTTTCTCACTAGCTATTTCTCCACCAACTACTGTCTCCCATAACCCTTGGAAGGCTGGATACTCTAAGGGCCTTAATAACTTTTCTGAGCTGTTTTACCTCAGCATGTTTTGAAGGCAAGTCACACGAGACATCCATTTTGGGGTTGAAAACTTATTTTTAGAGATCTGCTGGGTTTTAAAATGGGAAATCGTCTTGGATTTGCCTAGTGGAAGGCTTCCCTGTTCATGTCAGGGGGGACTTCAACAGTGATCAGTAAGGTCTATTCCAACCCAAACTATTATTCTATGAGTGGTTTTATCTGATGCAATCACTGCAGGTAAAGTTTTCATAATTTGTAGCCAACAATATTTTTTTTTTTTTTGGGAAGGCATGGTTGATCTGTGTTTAATTTGTGGAATAAGTTAAAACAGAAAAAAATTTTAGCTGGAAAATCTAAAATAAAACAATTTAAAAAAATAAATGAAATTTTGAAATTTTCCTAATAGCTGGTATTTGAAAAGATTTAAAAATAGGAAAGAAATTGCTTCACTATAGCATGACCATTTTGACTAGACCTCAAACAAATTTTTAATTAGCTTTTCAATTCCACAAAAAATAAACAAGAAATAATTTGCAGCTAACACTGGATAGTCTCCCTCCTCCTCTTCAGGTTTCCATTCTCAAAATAATATTTCACCCCCTAGACCTTGGGGAAAAAAAGTAATGAAGATTATTTCTATTTTTTTTCCAGAACAGCTGGCATCCTTCCAGGTAGAACTGGTGTGCTTGGGTCCGAAGAAACAGAAATTCTTATCTCTTGTGCCTGGTTGATAGAAAAAATGTTTGGTCTTTTTAAGACTCTGTAGACCTAAGGTCAGTCTCTTATCCTGAGTGTTGGTCTCTTTTCCCAATTAACAAGGGACAGTACAAGAGGAAATGATTTCACCATGTGCCAGGGCAGGTTTATAGGAGATATTAGGAAAAATTCCTTCATGAAAAGGGTTGTCCAGCCCTAGCATGGGCTGCCCAAAAGAAGTGATGGAGTGACCATTCCTGAAGGGATTTAACAAATGTGTGGATGTGGCACCTGGGGACATGGGTCAGTGGTGGCCTTGGCAGTGCTGGGGGAGTGGTTGGGCACGATGGTCTTGCAGGACTTTCCCAGCCTCAAAGATTCTGTGATTCCATGGGCATTCCCATTACTCTGGTGGCAGTGATGCCATGAAGATTTTTGCCTTTTCTTTTATACCCCTGTTATACCTTTTTACAACTTCTATATTCCTAGTGCTTTTTGCCTACATTCTTGGACTTGTTTGTCAAGCTGAGAGACTAAACATTTTAGAAGCTTCGTAGCCAGAGATCAGTGTGCCCCAGAGCCCAAGGTCCTCTCCAGAACTCATTCTGTAAACCAAGATAGAACCATCCAGGGGAAGGCTCCTTGGGGAGGGGGGCTCACTTGAGCCTCTCATTGGGGAATCTTTGATAGATCTGCTAATTAGTAACACCTATAATGTTATACCCAATGTTGGGGAGGAGGTCAGACAAAGAGAGAGACACAGAGATAGACTCAGCGGAGTGCATCTCGATGCATATGACCTGGACATGTACACCTAAGGATCCTTAAAATAAATGCCAAGGTAAAATCTCTTTTCCCCTTCTAACCTTGTATGACTCTTGATTTTAACACCAGGACAAGGCATCAGCAGTGTAAGGCATGGGGGGCAGAGGGACCTCTGGGGAGCCTGTACTGGACCAAATTCCCAAGCAGATGGGGGTTTCCCTCTCAGCACATGCAAGAGGCTTCAGAAACAGCTCTTCATCTGTCACTTGGCTTTGTTCTGTATTCCTTATATATGAGAAAGATTTGATTTGAAGCTTCTCAAGAGTGAGATGATGCTCTGGTTCCAATAGCAACTGTCTTATACGGTTACGTTTCAAGTTTTAGTGGTCCTCAATGAGAAAAAATTCAAGAAAAAACCCAGGAAAAAGCAAAATTTTCCAAGAGAGACAGAATGACTTGAGGTTGATACCTCATTTCCATATCAGGAGGACATGGTGAAAATCCCAGACTCCAGATTTCCCATGGATGTTGCATCACTGCTTTTTTCCTCTGTAGAAAAGGTGTCCAAGGTGCACTGGTGCATTGTCACCAGGTTCTGGGCTCTGCAGGGACAGGTAAGAAACACAAGGATCCCAGAACCACATTCTTCTGTTAAAGAAGGAATGAGTAAAGGAAACACCTCTTGGGCTCCTACCAGAAGTTACAGGTTTGTGCTCTTATTGTCTCAGTGCCCAGTTCATCAGCATTCCCTGGCAAAAATATTGCAAGGATCTTAGTTTTGGCTTCACCTTCCACAACCAAAACCAACCTGCTTTTCCTGGGACCGCCTCCTTAGTCACTGTTCTGTGTTTTTCCAACAACTTCAACACTGTTGCTGCTTCAAGGCTTGTGCAAACACAAAAAGCAAATGTGATAGGAAGGTTCTTCCCTAGAGAATAATGTTAGGAATGACAGGAGCAACTTCTGTGTATGCAGGGGATCTCTTGTGGCTTGCTGAAAAGACTAAAGGCAGAAAGACTGTCACTTAAAAACAGAAAAGCAACCTCAAGTAGCAAACCAATAGCCATGTGGTTTCACCTCCTGTTGCAACTATTTTTACCACCACTTTATGCTTCATTGACCAATGGATTTTTTTTTTTCCAGCTTTGCACTTTTATATATATTATCCATACACACAGGACTATTATTTCTATCTTCATCATTACATAGTGGTGCTTTTTGTTCCATTTAGATATGAACCTCATTTGAACCCTAAAGCCCCATTTGTGGCACACAAAAATACTGTCATTTACATTCTGTGCCAAAGTATTATATAAAAAGCATCAAACGGGAGGAGAGGCAGGAAGCTGGGAGTAAAGATATATAGACAGCAAAGTATATAACTTCTGGCATATTACTGCTTAATCCTAACATAATTATTCTCATCCTTTTATTTGATTAACTTCTAATGGTTCCTCTTGGTGTTAAAGGTCCCAGTCTGATCATTTGATTTTAGTGTCTGCTATAATTACCGATAATGTTCTTTGCAAGACAATTTAATGATAACCGCATAATGGCCTATATGAAGAAAGCTGCAGGGTTTCAATGCTTTTGAGTAATATAAAATACATTAGACTAACACAAGCTATCAACATGACAGGGAATGTTTGATTTACACCAAGGACTACGTTATAGAGTTGTGGAATTTTTTTTTTGCCCTTCTTCCTTCTTTTTTTCATTTTTTTTTTTCTTTTTTATTTTGCAACCATTTACAATAAATGACAGAACAGTTGGACAATCTGCAACTTGCTGAGAGCAATAAAATGTAGCACAAAGTTAGAAGTGACATGGAGCCAGGCCTGAAGAGCTGTGCTGAAGCATCCAGACAGACTGGAGTGGCAGCAGGGCTTGCTTTGTCCTCACCAGGGGATGTTACAGAGGCAGTCCCCTCAATGTTTATTAAAACCAAACTTAGCCAAAGTTTCTAACCTCCCATATCTTTCCTGGATAAATGTGTGGTTTGCATTTCCAGGAGGCTTTTTCACTGTATTTAAAGTCACTGAACAACACACAACTTGCCCCAATATTTATTGACAGGTCTTTGCCTCCTTTTCCCAGACCTGCCATAAAAAGAAATTTGATTTCAGCCCAGACAGCCTGCCGTTTGCATTCATGTTTTGCTTCACACTGTCACATTTTTACAGCTAAATACTACACTGAGCTAAGTGGTTCAAGCTTAGCAAACACTCTTTTGCACGAAATTAAACAATCGCTCATGGTTTTGGCAAAATGCAGCATAATTCATGGTGTGCACATAGGAAAGAAAATTTCCTGTCAAAAAAAGGTTAGCAGTGGACATATTACGTTTGCTACTCTTTTTTATTCCAGGATAATGGCATTTGGACAAAAGTAGGCCTGTCCTGTTTATAGTGCTTTATGCCCCATTAGTATTATTGCAAGTCTCTGGACTCACATGTTAAAGCACTTAATCAAAGGCAATGGGTTGAAAATCATGTCCCAGCACTTCTCATATTTGATTTGTTCCTCCCAGATAGAAAGAAGTAAAAAACACATTACTAGCATCACAACAGCACATGCATTATCTGCTAAGCAGTTGAGAAGCTATCATTGGGTTTTATCCCTTTGGGTACTAGGATGGACAGGAATTTTCCCCATTCATCCATTCAGAGATCTGAGACTGCTATTTTTCATTTTTCTCCCTTTGACAGACAATCCTTTCAGTTTTTTCATAGATCTCTATTTTAAAGACATCATCATGTCACTTATTTTAATTGCAGGCTGCAGGCATCAGGTCTTAAAAAAAAAAAGAAAAAAGAAAGAAAAAAAAAAAGGGAAAGCTTTAGAAAGACAATATTTGAAGTAGTGGTAGTTTTATGAAGATCCTCCAAGGATTTTCTCTGAGACAAACCTAATAATGGGAGAGGAACATATCTTAAGGGGAGAATTAATTTATACATTTAATTACTTGGGATCCACTCCAGTTCTTGACGGTGTATTTTGATTCTCCACGAGAGCCTTGGCTACCGCAGCTCATCTGCTTGATGGGGATCAAGGGAGTCAAGAAACGGGGTGTCAGGGGCGAGCCCTGTCCAGAGCTGCTGCAGCATTGCAGAATCGATCCAGGTGCATCTGTCTGCAGCTCAGGGAGGTGCTGATGGGTTTGTTTCTCCTTTTCTCTGAAGAGGAGAGCGATGTTAAACCCTTGTCCAGGGAATTTACAGCCTGCAGTCGCGCCAGGCAGCCTGAGCACAAAGAAGGGCAAGGAGGCCGTGTGGGAAGGAGGCAGCTGAATGGGATGGTTTGAGAGAGGTGGGTGGATGCCTGAACCATGCAGGCTGCACAACTCCGCCAGGTCCCAGGGAACTGAGCGGTGATGGCATTTTTGATGCCATTCCTACTATTCTAAAACCAAGAGTTTCATTTTATTTATCCATTGCTAAAGCAGGAGGACTGAAATTTGCATGGATGCTCTGCAAAAGCAGAGTGTACTCCACATTTTCTAGGGCTGTAACTTCTGGCTTCAGGAGAAGCAATTATGATTTGCCACAGGAAAAAAACATAGACGCTACCCAGGGAAAAAAATGAAGAAATAATTCAGAATAATCCACAAAATCTATAGATGGTCCCAGGCCCAGAAGTGGTAACAGAACAAGTTTTAGGTTCAAGGGCCGAAATAAGTCAGCCTCATAAAATCACAGAATGGTTTGGGTTGGAAGGGAAACATTCTACTATCCCAGGTTGATCCAAGCCCCATCCAAATTGGCCTTGGACACTTCCAAGGGACACTGCCAGGGGCAGCCACAGCTTCTCTGGGCACCCTGTGCCAGGGGCTCACCACTCTCACAGGGAAGATTTCCTTCCCAATATCCCATCTAACCCTGCCCTCTAGCATCAGGAACCCAATCCCCCTCGTCCTGTCATTTCATCCCTTGCCTAAAATCCCTCTCCAGCTCTCTTGGAATTCCTTTAGGCACTGGCAAGGGCTTTAAAGTCTCCTTTGTAGTCTCCCTGGAGCCTTCTCTTCTACAGGCTTAACTTGATAAAACTTACCTATGTACCTTCCTTTTTGGACAGCCGGATCCCCACAGCTGGTTTTGCAGAAAGATTTCTTTCATGAAGAACAAAAATCCCTGGGCAGGAGCTTTGCTTTGAAAAGTGTTGTGTTTCCTGTACATCTCCAAGCACATACAGGTTTGTAAATAAAATGCAAATGACTAAAGCTCATCAGTGAAAGCTCCATGGTTGATTTGTACAGGCACATCACTTTTTTTCCCCCTTAGTTTTCACTTATGAGTTAAAAAAATGAAGACAGAAAAATTAGACTTTTCCATTTTCCTCCTCAGCGAACTCTTTTGTGGCTCACTCTCCAGCCCTGCAGACTCCAGGATCTTTTTTCATACCAATGAAACTCAAAGAACAGAGAGAATTTACTGATAATGAAATATGAATATAAATCAATACATTATAATATTGATAATTTGTTTAGGATATTTCATAACTACAGGTGTTTTGCTTATTTCTGCCAATGTCTAAAGGAATTCAGTAGCTAGCTAAAAGAAAAATTATTTTTCTGGTGATTTGGGGAGGCACAGGCACAGGTTCCCCAGAGAAGTTGTGGTTGCCCCATGCCTGGAAATGTTCAAGGCCAGATTGAACAGGGATGGAGTAACCTGGGATAGTGGAAGGTAGCGGTGTTGGAAGCTGGGGGTCTTAATGTCCTCTTCAAAGCAAGCCATTCTATGATTCTGATGTAAAGCTCCCCTGTACCCTTTTTGCTTTGTGAGCAGATGGAGCACCTGGGCCACTTGTCTGAGGATGTGGAAGGAGTTTTCTAGACGAAATGGGAGCCCCTGATGTCAGAGTCCAGATGATGCCAACATTTTCCCCTGTTACCTTGTGGTAGAAATGTCTGGACCCAGAACGTGTGGTCCGTATGTGGTGCATGCTCTGGACAAGAGCCATTGGCTGTTCGCTCTGATGTGTGCTAAGCTCACCCTTTGGCTGGCACTGGCATATCTTTTGAGATTCCTCCTTTCCTGAAATACCAGTTGTTGACAGTCTCTTCACTTCCCTGCTCTGGACAGTCCCAATTCTAGCAAAAGTCTAGCAAAGAAACAAAGGCTGCATTTATAGCACAGGCTCAATCCTTTGTGCATGCAGCACAGCCACAGCCTTATATTTGCTCTTTATTCTCTCTCCCCTTCTAACAGAGCCTAATGCCTTATTTACTTTTTTGACCTCTGCTGCACATTGAGCTGTCAGTAGCAATGCCTAAATCTTGTCCCAGTGAGTTACGACTAATTCAGAACCCATCAGCATGTACAAGTAGCTTAAACTGTTTTCCTTCCAGTGTGCATTACCTACACACTGCCTCTGTTTCTTATCTGCCACTGAACTGCCTGGTTATAATTTGGTAGAGCCTTCCAGAAAACCTCTTTCATCCTTACACACATTTGGATGTCTGACTGGTCATCACAGGGATCCAAGAAGAAGACGAAGAAGGAAAAGGTTATTAGTGCCAAAAAAGAGGATTTTTCTCCTCTTAATGGTGCTCTGACACAACTTTCTGGCACAGCCGGCAACCTGGTCTAGTGGAAGTGTGCTTGCCCATGGCAGGGGGGTTGGAAGAAGATGACCTTTAAGAGTCCCTTCTGACCCAAATCATTCTATGATTCTGTGACTATGATAGTTGTAAAGTTATTGCCAGTTGTGTCAGACCAGGTTTGTTGCTCTCAGGATTGTCATTAGGGCCCCTTCAGGAATGTAATGTTGCCTTCTTACTTCTGTTGGTGCCTTTGTACCTCTCTGTTCTGCCCAGAAATTAGTTTGATTTTCCAGTCACTCTTTTCAGTGTGTTGGGTCCTAAAACCCACTCTTGATTCAGGTTTTCTTTGGATCTAGCAGTCACAGCTTCCACAAGCAGATTGATTTAGAGGGGAATTCACGTCCTGGAAGAGGATGTCAAAGATGAAGGGAAGAAATGCTTTCCATGGAGGTTTCTTTTCTTCACTGGCTGGAGGAAAAATCTGAATAACCACATATTCTGACATAGAGGTGGTTGAGAATTTTTCACAGAATCACAGAGTAGTTTTCGTTGGAAGAGACCTTCAAGATCATCTCATTCCAGCTCCCCTGCCAAAGGCAGGGACAGCTTCTACTAGACCAGGTAGTTCAAAGATGAAAACTTTCCTTATTGTTGGTAGCAGAGGACCAATTCCTACAATTATTTTTTGTTCATTATCTCTGTAACTGCCCCTTACCCCTTCTAAGGTTTCTTATCTGTGGTTATTATCAAGACAAATGTTGAGAAATTTGTTCCCTGAAAAGTCTCCAGGACAGTCAGTCTGAGGGGCATGGCTTCAAGGAGGTCTTGAGCAAAGGGACTTGTTTGGTCCAATAAAAGATTAATTTAAAGGAGAAACCAAACAGAACATTAAGGCTACTTATGAGGTTGCTACAAAGAGTTGTTGGTAGTGAAATACACAGAAAGAAGTTGCACCTGGAGAGGTTTTGGGTTGGGTAGCAGGACACAATTATTTCCATAAGACAATGTTGAAGCCTTGGGCAGTAGTGCCCAACATGTTGGATGTATCCCACTTGGACACATCTCTGACAGGTTGAGCTGCTATCAAAGCAACTTCACACTCCCAATGCCTCAGCTGAGGATATACAAGTTTCTCTTCTCCTGTAGTGGCAAAGCACCCTCTGGAGATGCAGAGACAACTGAGCAACCCTCTGCAGAGCCTGGATGGTTATGCAGACAGGAGATCATTAAGAGATTCCCTACACATATCCTAATTAAAAACTCTGCAATGCAAATAGAAAGATAAAGGGATTTCTGACAATAAGCAGGATGAAGTGCCACTCAAGCACTAATTAAATATGATGGCGGTTAATCAGCATGGAGTGTCTTCCAACAATTTGCTAATGATAATGGTGGATTGACCTTGAAGGCTCTTGGAAATGTTTTCCAGAAGTCCTTTCAAATGTGTCAATAACATTGTTGAAAGTAGGTGACGCTCAACAAAAATTATTTTTTTTCTTTATAGGATTTATAACAGGGTTCATCAGGTCTTCAGTTCCCAGGTGTATTTGAAGGTTCAGCTCCATCCCGAAAATTGGCTTCTTTGTTCATCCTGGGAGGATGATTCCTGCTTTGGTTTACCTCTTTTGCTCTTTCCTCATATTGAAAGGTGGATGATGATTTCCCTGTTACGCATCACAAGTTGATCTTCAAAAACTCCAGTACTACCTGAAAGGGAACATCAGGATATTCCCAGAACCTGCAGCACAGACAGAGATGAGGTTTCATTGTAAATTCCTTAATACAAAATGATGCATAAAGGGGTCTAAGAGAGGTCATGGTGGGAATTTGGCATGAAACTCCCTTGGTTTACAAATACAAAAAGAGATAAAACATTTGAGTGCTCAGCTTGAAATCTGTATGGAGTAACTGACGGTGCCAGTATTTATATTGCAGCTTCATCAATCAATAACTTTAACAATAGACAATTAATCAATACCTTTAACAACCCTGGGAGAGAATGACATCGCTGGTAAATCTGAATGTTATGCTATAGATCCATGCCTTAAATACTCATCCCTCTGTCACAGCTGAAGTATTTGACTGAATCCTGGACGGTGCTGAGCACCTGCAGTTTTTATGAGGTGATTGCACCCTCTGAAATCTCTGTTTTCCTGCTTGTAAATGGAAATGTGTGTTCTTCATATGGGCAAATAAAATGCAAACAGATTTTGTTGACTATGATGACCTCTTCCTGGTGAGTAAACCAGTGGCACTGGGCTTCAGAGAGACCATCTCTGATGAGTTCACTCTACCTCTTTTAGAGACAGAGCCTATTAAGTTTCTTTCACAGATGTGTAGACGTTTCCCCACTAGAATCTGTTTCAGCATCCTCAAGGAGGACGGGCAGCCACCCCCAGGCTGTTTTCAACACCACTCACAGCTAATTCAGAAAACAACCCACAGCATCCACTGACAACAGCATCCCTGATTAATCCAAGTTCTTTATCAAGATGCTCTGTACTGTGCGAATATCTTACTGAACAGTCTTGTACACAACATAAGCCCATTAAAATGATGGTCTGATTCTCTAAAGGTTTGGCTATATGGCTTCCCATAAAAAGTTTCATAAACCACCCACAATCAGCCGCCTTAATCCTCAATTCCTAAAAGCATATTGTGCACAGAGTGACACACTGAAAAATGAGAGGAGTTCTCTGGGCACAGCACCAGAACTCGACTGCTAATTGTGGAAATAAATAACAACAGCTCCTAGAGGCCCAGTGTTTGGATTGTTTGGTTGGTTGTTTGTTTATCCTCCCTACCAGCAAGATTTCTCCATGGGTGGAATATGGAAGTATGAAATGAAACAAACAAACAAACCAACTCACTCTCTCCTGCATAATTTTGATTAAATGCAATACGCTGTGAGTGGGTTTTGGTGTTTTTTTTTTACACTGGGAGGGTCATCAGGAAATGGAAAAAGCAGGCCATTTAGAAATTGAAATTCTCTCTTCCGCAGCCATCCAGCAGTGGCCAGCAGCTTGATTTTTCTGCTAAATATGACACCCAACAGTGACAGAACATTGCAAATGATGCTGACAAGGAGATGTTCTACAAAACAGGTTCTGCAAATCCTGCTCCTTTCATTGCCTAGACTCTGTTTTAGCTCCAACTAGCTGCTGAATGTTCATCCTGGTGCAGCCTGTGGTTGCTCTAGGACTTCGTTTCTGCTAAGATTTCTGGATTTTTCATAAGTGTCAGGAACAGCAGCCATAGAACCATAGACTGGTTTGGGTTGAAAGGGACTTTTAAAGGTCGTCTGCTCCAGCCTCCCTTCCATGGTCAGGGATGGTTTTCACTATACCAGGTTGCTGAAAGCCCCATCCAACCTGGCCTTGGACACTGCCAGGGCTGGGGTTTCTACTGTGTCTCCAGGTAATGTGTGTCAGCCCCTCATCATCCTCACAGGAAAGAATTCATTCCTAATGGCTGATCTAAACCTGTCCTCTGTCAATTTGGAGCCATTTTATCTTGTCCAAAGCCCTTCTGGAGCCCCTCTAGGCACTGGGAGGGACTCTGAGGTCTCCCTGGACCCTTCTTTTCTTCAGGCTGAACAACCCCAACTCTCCCAGCCTGGCTCCATAAGTCATACCCCAGCCCTCTGACATTCCAGCTATTTATTTTCTAAGGGTGAGTAGCAAGACCCACTGCAACTGATTCTTGATGGACTTCCTTATTTTGCATAGGCCTGCAGCTCTGTATCATGGGGAGATTTTTGGGGGAATACTACAACCATGTCCCCATGCCCTGCATAGAGATAATATGGCTGAAAACAGAGTTTAGCTGAAGGCATCTGTTTTACTACTGTCCACAAATTGCAGTCTAAAGATGCTAGCCAAGAAGGAAAATCTTTAATTTTGGATGTCAAATTTTGGCACTGCTAAAAAAAGCCAACCTTCCCAGCAGCAACAATCAGATAACTAGCAGCACATGTCTTGGAAGAGGGCAGTGATTTTCCATATGCCAAATTAATACTGACCATTGAAATAGTCTTTCATGTCCAGGGTGTGAGCCATCAGATTTTTCCCCTTTTATTTCACATCCATCTTAAGCATTAAGCAGAAGGTCGGACATCATACAAAAGGCAGAGAGAGTTTGGTGAGGTCCAGCTGGCAGTTCCTGAGAGCCCTGCTAGTTAGAGACTTTTGAACTTCACTTCTGAGTATACCCAAGAAAACTTTGCCATTAAAAGGTCAGCCCAACTGCCATTACAACCTTTGAGTTTGAGTTACCAGGTTTTACCAGGAAAGAGAAATAATTTAAAAAAAAAAAAAAGAAACCACTCAAGTTTTCCATTTAAACACATTTCTTGTGGAGCCCAAACATCAGCGTAAAGCCGATCTTGGGAACTGTATATTGTTTCAATCTTAGTTCCAAGTACTAGAACCTTGTTCTGCATGGAAAAGAATACCATGAATAGGCCAGGTTACATTAGTGAGTGGGTCCCATCTGTCTCCTGCTACAACTCAATTTGATTTCATTCATTCTCTTTTGTCTCTTTCACTTTGGAGCAGACTTTTGAGAATCTCAAAACAGGCACCAGGGCAACTGCTTAGTGTTCAAAATTGCTATTAAGAATCCACAGAGGTATCTCACAAACAATAGGACTGGCCACTTTCTCCAGGTATCGTTTCATCAGGCTCTTTAGAACCCCAAAATAGAAGGAAAAGGCATTTCAAACCATTATTTAGTGAGGTTAAAATATCTGTGCAGCTTGCATCTGGCCAGTGTCAATGGGATTGTAAGGGCTTCTTTTAGCTTTTACTTGTTCTTTCCTTGCGACAATAGTAAGAGGGTATAGATATAGAGGGAGCTATTCTGTCTTTGTTTAAATTTTAAATAGGCCATAGAAATGCTGTTCAGTAGAATTTGATTAAAATTGGACTGAATAAAAACTCTTTCAATTTTTACTCATGTAGACGAGCACTGCACACCATTTAATGGAGGCATTATTTATGTAATACCCTGCCTGTAATATGCGCATTCAGAAGCGTAGATTGAAAATCAGTTTTTCACTGACACAATTTTAAAGTTCAACCATCAGCTTCCCTTTTTGTGGTGATATCAAGTAACTCCTGTTCCGTTGCCCTGTACATTACCACCAGCAAGTAACACAGAAAATTGAAGCTTAATGTGGAGAACGGGAACTGGGAAGATCAAGAAGAAATTGTGCTCCTACTGAATCCCATCAACTCAGCAAAGTGGTTTAGAAATCCCTGGAAGGGACTGTAGGGAGCAAGATAATGATTTTGTGTAGGATGGCCCACAGCATACATGGGAAGGTAGGAGCTGTATCACTCCTTGCCAGGGTTTGAGGGTACTTTACTTACATCTGGATTTCACCCTGAAAGATGGGGTTGTGCAACCCTGGGAGGAAAGGACGAATCTGTGTTTTCACAAGTTCTCTGGCTGGGTTTTTCATTCTCCAGAGTTTGCTGCTCTCCTTACCACTGTTTGCAGGAGGTCTCGTCTAGCTATCTGCCTGGTCTCTTGCTTAAAAATGTGATGAGCAGAAAACTCTAAGAGGTGAAAAATTCCAGCTGCTACCAGATGTGAGTGCAGGGAATACAACAAGAAGAGGATTGGTATTAAATATTGGATGATGAATGAATGGCAGTTGTGTTCACATGCAGTACACGATACCTGGAAAATGTGATTTGTTTTCCATTAATCATGCTTGTTCTTCAACAAAAAAGCTACACACAGACCTGCAAGAACCTCTGGGATCCCTGGAACTTAAAACGGAAAGAAGGAACAAGCAGCTCAAAAATTATGTGAAACCAAGTGGGAGATTGTCCCATGATTGCTCAGAAACCCGTTGGGTGATATACGTTTAAGTGGATATCACTGACTCATTAGCCCCAGTCAACAGCAAATTCAAAGTTTCAACTACCCACAGATCTCCATGGTGTACACTTAATTCTAAAACAATTAAAACAGCTGGGTGGGAAGTTGAACAGCAGTAGAGGGCATAGAAGCTGAAAGATCATTGTTTATCTTTTAAGGAACTATTGGTCCTGGCAGAGGGAAGTTCTTCCTGCAACAGACTGTCTGATAAAAACGAGAACATATGGGAAGCCTGTATTTTATGGTTTAACAGCTTTCCTATGTGGATGAGGCCCCATCCACTACAGTCCAGGAATAATAAATACTCAGTGAAGATTGCCTTGCTCTGAGGACCGAGGCATGGATTTACTGGAGGGAAGGTGGTCCATATGGCTTGTAGCCCTCTCCCCATCCCTCATACCGCCATCATTTGAGACGAGTTTCTGCACTGGCAGAAACCCCCAGCCCACACTGCCCTGTCTTGGCATCACCCTGATGCAGCTCCCTGTCCAAACTCAAGGGCTCAGGTGGACATTTGACCTCGCAGCCTTGCAAATGTTGTGTACAAACTGCTCTCTTATGCACAAGTCTGATGGGGAGCGGCTGACGGAGGTGGGGGGCTCAGCCTGGAGCAAAGGAGGCTCAGGGGGGACCTTCTGGCTTTCCCCAACTCCCTGACAGGAGGGGGCAGCCAGGGGTGGGTCAGGATCTGCTCCCAGGGAACAAGGACAGGAGGAGAGGAAACGGCCTCAGGTTGCACCAGGGGAGGATATGGAGAAAATTCCTTCACAAGAAAGTCTGTCCAGCCCTGGCACAGGCTCTCCAGAAAAGTGCTGGAGTTTCCATCCCTGGAGGGATTCAAAAGCCATGTGGACACGGGTCAGTGGTGGCCTCGGCAGTGCTGGGGGAATGGTTGGACTCAAAGGTCTTGGAGGGCTTTTCCATCCTCTAAGATTCTGTGATTCCATCTGATGTATCCTTTGTTTCATGAAGGAAGGCTAAACCTGCAAAATGTCCCTCCTGCCCTTATCACTGAGGTGAAAACACGAAGGCATAAACACCCACCAACTCTTCATGATAAGAACGATATCACCCATTCTTCTTGAAAAGTTCAAACCTCTTTTATGTAGCCTCTTAGAGTTTGGGAAAAGTGGTTTCCAACAGGGAAGTGAGCTTGAGCTCACTTTGATTTAACCAACAATTCTCATCAAGGCTGCTGACTTCCAGGTTTGTGACAGGAACGCCACAAGTTACCTCCTTTTATAAGTTTGCAAAGCTCTTCTCAGCCATGCCTAGTTGATTGTTGGAGAAAGTAAGGCACGGGTTGATGTGATTTTTCCCCAGTCAGTAGTAGGGCAGAGGACGCTACAGCACAGCTTTTGAGGCCAAAAACCACAGTTTTGGCTTGCAAAGCATCATCTCCCATCAATATTTTGCCACCTCAAATTTCCCTACTCTATATTTACAGCTTTACAGGTGAACCCCCCTGGAGCTTTGTTTCCTTCTTCCAGATTTAATCTTTTTTTATTAAGACTATTTAGCACTGATCTATGTATCAACCCCATAATACCCTGCTGACACATAAAATGTCAACACATCAAGTTGAAGTGCTGGAGCCACCATTTTCTGGTGGCTTTTTGAAATGATAACAAGCGACACTTATCATTTGCCACCCAATCCACTTGTGCAATAAGCAAAAAGCCAAGCAAACTGCTTTTTTTTCCTGCATAAAGCAGTAATTTGTGTGGCAGAGTCAGACCAACTCAGGCTGCACAGGGAATGAAGATCAAAGGGGAAATTCACCTGCTTGTCTTGTTTGCTATTGATCTGAATTGTAGCCACTTTATCAGTAGCACTTTGCCATCACCCCTCAGAGATCAGAGCCTCCTATATCTTCCCAGCTCTTTTATTTATAGAACCATTTAATAAATACATTTTCTTTCCCTGGTCTCCTTTTTGTGTGTGTGTGTGTTCTGTTTTGTTTGACCAGCAGAAACAAAGGGTTGCCCTCGGTGTCAAGGAAAAAGAAGGGTATATGGCCCCAATTCAGCAAAGCATGTAAATACGTGCTTGGTTTTTAACAGGGCAACAAACACATGCCCTTCCTCTTAGAGGCATGTAATTACGTGTGGGGTTTTGAAATGCAGCTGCATGACACAGAAGCAAATACCACTAGGGGAAGGAACTGGTCAGCTGAATATTCATTTTCCATCTCTGCTTCCTCTTTCTTCCTCTAGTTCATTACTGCTAATTACTGGGGCGACTGGGGCAGAGCAAACCACCTCCTGATGAAAGGGAAGGAACTATGAACCCTAAACGCCTTTTTGCATTACCCTTTAAATGGTAAAAGGGACAAGGCAGACTGTAAAAAACAGAGAGGGGAAAATGAAATCCCAAACCATGCAGCTAAGAAATGAATAAATGACTCTCCTCTTCACGCTGCCGGTGTTACACAACCTGCCTGCATTAGATTGAGACCTACGTGATCCTCTTCTAATTGAAATCACTTTACCTTGACCTCCAACAGTAAACTGAAAGCTTGCTGCTCTTGCTGCCAGCAAAGCATCAGCAGTAGGTTGTAGGAAATCCCAGCTGGGGACATGAGCTGCATTCACATGGCATTAATCTCGCACTAAGTGGCACTAAGTCAGGAGGTACCAGCCACTCTGTAAAACAGCCATCGTGCCCGTCGGGTGCTGCTGGTGCTGTGTCCACCCAGGCTGATACCTGCCCAGCTGTTGCCTTGTCTCTTCTGCTTGAAGCTATACAAGTACAGCAAGCAAAGCTGGAAGGAACCCTAGAAAGTCATTTAGTGAATGACCTTGACCTTGGGTGAGATGAGCTAGACTGAAGCCACGCCTGTGAGTGTGCTTTACCAGTGTTGGAGGTGCATTAGTTCCCCAGGCAAGCTGCTCCAGGGCTTTGACAGTCTTTTCAGTGAGACCCTTAACTCCTCTGAGAGTCTGGGAGTGGCACAGGCACCTCATCAGTTCAGCCAGGTTTGCATGTCTGGGTCTGAATAAGGCTCACATGGTTTTCTGAAGGATTTTTTTATGGTATTGTGACACTTCTGGTGGGCAAATGCTGGTCTATAGGGAAGAGCAGGGACAGGATGGGTTATCTTAGCAGGTGCCACCCATAATTCACTCCCTCTGTGGAATACAGGTTATTTCATTTTTAGCATTGCCAGCTCAGGTTCCCTGTCATGGAGTGTTCTTTTTCCAAAGGCATTCCAAAAAAAGGGCTTGGGTTTCCCCTTGCTCTGTCTTTGACTACAGTAGCACATGAGAGCTCCTGGCACAGCTGAAACAACCTTGCATGGGACAAGATCTGAGAGAAGATGGACATGCCCCATACTCCAGAGGGTCCCTGAGCCCACATGGGCTGGCTGAAGGCAGAGATGGGAGCACCCTTCCCCTTCCCCTTCCCCTTCCCCTTCCCCTTCCCCTTCCCCTTCCCCTTCCCCTTCCCCTTCCCCTTCCCCTTCCCCTTCCCCTTCCCCTGTCCTTTCACTTACCATTTGGAAACATTGCAAAAAACTACATCAAAGATTAATTAAATACTATGGTATTTTTAATACTTGGGTTTGTATTTTTCTAGCTGAGTTGTGCACCAAATTTGACAGAGATTTAGAGATGGATTTGTTCCAACTGAGAAGCCACAAGAGGAAGAGGGATTTACCACGCCCTGATGAAGTTCAGTCCTTCTTTACTAACTGGGATTATATTCAAGCATTTGTTTTTATGAGGCAAGAATAACTTAATATAAATATAGGTGAGTATTTAATGAAACTGCAATCCAGCCCCTCATACACGTGTGATTTTCTTTAAGACAGCTGGGTGGTATTTACTGGCTTTGTGGAGAACAAGAGAAGCAAGGTCAATTCTATAAAACGAAAGTACAACAAACAAATGAGAGGAAGGCTCTGCAGCATTTTACTTACAGCTCAGAGTTCCTGGTGCTGCAGTGTAGGATCTTTGAGGCTAATTTCTGAATCAAAATATCACCTTTTTTTCACTGGGCGGTTGCTTGAGTTACGCCTTGAGTATCTGCTGTAGCATGTTGGACCGAGTGGTCTCCAGTTTGAAGTTAGAGGTGGGAGTGTTCCACAGCAGAGGAGAGTGAACCTTCGTGGGGTACCACTCCAGTGCTCACCTCCATGCGGTGACACTGCCCAGCTCTGCCCTGTCCTGTTGTGATAGGATGAGGGGCAATGGTTTTATACTAAGAGAGGGTTGATTTCCATAAGGTATAAGGAAGAAGTACTTTGTAATGAGGGGTGGTAAAACACTGGCGCAGGTTGCCCAGAGATGTGGTAGCTGTCCCATCCCTGGAAAAATTCAAGGTCAGGCTGGATGAGGCTCTGAACGACCTAGTCAAGTGGAAGAAGTCCCTGCTCATTGCAGGAGGGTTGAAACTAGATGACCTTTAGATGTCCCTTGCAATCCAAACTATTAAATGATTTTATGATTCCATCATCGCTCTGCAAAAGGGAAAAAAAGTTGTGTTGGTCTTCAAGGTTTTTACTCCAGGTGAAGTAGGAGAAATTGTGGGGAAAACAGTTTATGAAATGGATAAACCATGACTGAAGTTTCTCAGAAGATAAAGTTAAGACTCGGGGCCCATAGAATTTGGTGGAGAAACTCCCAGTGGGTTTCTCTGATGCCCTAGAGTGGGCACAGGCTTATTGGAACCGACAAACCTTTGTAGTTTCCTCTGTCCTAATTACTTTATAGGGTATTACCATACTAATACACAAGATCTGCTTTTTTTTTTTTTCATCTAAACTTGTGAAAACAGTGCAGCATTAGGAATGTGGTAATAAACGAAAAACGTTAACATGCAATTCCCTTATGCTTTTGAAAAATTACTTCATAAATGCAAAGTAAAATATTTTCCTTTTTATTACCTGACAATTACATATTAAGAATTTCTTTTTATGTTTAAAAACATATGCAATACGGGCAGGCAGGCTCCAAAATGTAATTGCCTTCTTTCTATAAGAATCAGATGTCATTTTCTCCAAACTAAACTCTGAAAAGAGATAGGAGAAGCAAATTGTTGTATGCATTAAATTTTGAAACATCTGATAGCATTCCTCAATTAAACTATTTAAATGAAAAAAGATTGCTTTACAGCTCTATCATATCCACTGAATAAAACCTCTGTTGAGGCAAATTGGCAGTGGCAGGTACCAAATGCATTGGCCTTAATGAGACTGGACAACCTAATAGAGGTCATTGGTAATTGTTATTATATACAATATTGCACTGTCAAAAAAAAACCCCTTAAGCTACACACATTGCTCAAGACATCTGAGTTTCATTGCTGCAAAGGAAGGCTTTTATCTTTCTCTGTGAAGCAATATGATTGTTGTTTTTTCGTCATGAATTACAGGCTGCTCTTTAAAGGTGCTATGGCAAAGGAAAGCAGCACTGGTCACCATTGTCATATTGTGAAACACTTCATGGAGGAGATAAGAAGCCCACCTGGAATATTTTTCCATCATTTTCAGTGGGAGCTGGGTTGGGGTTATGGTTACATGTCCTTGCTCAAACACTGTGGGTCTACTAGAAAGAGTCCTGTTAACTGAGCTGTCCTGGGATAGAGTTTAGGATTTTTTGATGCTCAGCTGCTGCAGAAGCTGAAGGATAAGAATTGTCTGTATGACAATGTTGATTCTCTGCTACTTAATAAAAATTACATCCTTAAGGTTTAATTTGTTGGAGGGAAGAATTAGCTCCTGTTGACTCCTTGGCCTGCCGTGCTAATATTAAAATGGGGTCTTGTGAAGAAGGGGTCACACTTTACCTTGCAACTTTTCTGTTTCAAAGATCCTCCAGGATCCTGCAAGCATTCCCATCTTCCCAATGGCAATTGGACCAAACTTAATAATCCACAGCATTGTGGATCCCCTCTCCCTGAATTTACAGAAAATATTATCATTCCTTGCCTAAATGGCTCTGGAAACTGTGATCACCCCATCCCTGGAAGTGTCCAAGGCCAGGTTGGATGGGGCTTGGAGCAACCTGGGATAGTGGAAGGTGTCCTGCCCATGGCAGGGGGATTGGACTAGATGATCATTCCAAGGCTTCATAAGTCATCCCGTGTGTCTGAACAGAGTCTCCTGCCAGATTTTAGGGGAACAGGTAGGTGAGCATCCTTTTGTGGGTCTCTAAAACAAAAAAAATAACAATATAGTTCAACGACATACTGTTTTATCCCTCTATGTCTGGTGTTCCTTGGAAGAAAAAAAAAAAAAAGCCGGCAACAAACAACCTACTTGATTACTGGGAATGTCTTGCAGCAAAATTTTGATACAAGCCCCACTGTACTATCCTTTAAATGCTATGCAAAAATAGCTAGTCTCCGCTGAGTATTTTGCAAAGTACACAGTGTGTGTCCATTTAACCTAATAAAATATTAAATAACATTAAAGCTATGATATTTAGTTCTCCATTTTCATCTTACATAGCCTTGTAGGCTGGGATAAAGTAAGCAGAAGGCATTGCCCCTTCCTGGTTAGGGAACTTTTGAGCTCAGCTCTGCACGCATGGGCAGAGGTGCTCCTCCAGTGTGAAACCAGCTCACACTTCCACAGCCTGCTGCCATCTGTCAGTGGCAGGATATCTGGGCCCAAATCCTTGCCCACCTCAGTCCTACATGACTGCCCTGGGCTCTTGCAATCCTCCAATCCACATACACACCCGTGGTAGAACCCATGGAGGTGCAAAAAGGGTTGAAATTACACCACAGTTCTCAATCTTCTGAGGCTTTAATTCTCCTTAGATAAATTTTTACTGTGTGCTTTACTCTTATTTTAGAGACTCGAGCTCCTTAGTTGAATGTTGTAAACCATTAAGGTCAGCACTACAATATTTTAATGTTGCTATTTAACAGAAGCAAGACTTTTATGGCAGTGAAAACTGCTGCGGGGAAAAGAAAATGCTATGCAGACACCTAGCAGACAATTGCGAGTGAAAATCAAACAAAACTTTGGGTAAGAGAAATGTCTTTATGCAACTAATATGTGAGACTGTCAGACTGATTGAAATAAATCACTTTTTTTCTTTCAGTGTGGGGGATTTCAAGGGAAGGACAGTACAAAGGTCCTTTCTGTAGCTGAAAGAAACTGCATTATCTTACTTTTTTTTTTCCATACCATGCATCAGCTGATGCACAAAACGGTGTAATTACAATCTGACATGGAAGTGATTGTCTGAGCCTGAAAATCAGTAATGTTAACCTTCTCAAAATAAATTTCAATTTGATCCTGTGAATTTTACATTGAAATGAGTTTTTTCTTTAAAACCCTGGAGAAAACAGCCCTGTATGTGCGCATTAACAAACAGCTTTGCAAATCGAGGCTAAAGTGAATATTCAATTTCATGAGGTCAAATTGAGATTCAGTCTCAACATCATGACAACTAAGCCACATGAGCCAAAGTGAGCTCTTTTCAGACCTGGCAGAGATTTTACCTGGTCCTAAGGTGGTCATTTGCCCCTAAGCCTCCCCTTTGCAATCTCAGAGACATTTACATCCAAAGCCATGTCCATTTGGAGCTGGTTAAATACCACCTCAGCGGTGAATATTCTGAAGAAGGTGGCTTTGTCTTCAGGAATAAAAGAGATTTTCTTTGTGATGTCAGGATATCAAAGAGCAGATTCAAGCTATTTCTTGCCCTCCTACTGAGACTTCTGTCCCTGTAGTTAAAAGCCTTAGTGCGGAAGAAAGAGGATTTTGAGGAGACACCAAACTGTGCAGGACAAACATCAATCATACCTCCCAAACCTTAACAAGTCCCAACCCCATGTGCTCCCCATCAAGTCCCAGACAGAACTTCCCTCTAGCATTTTGCTGGAGAGCTGAGGTCTGCAGACTCCTCTCCAAGCTACTTTGGTGTTTTTCTGTGCACTGTACATGTTAGGGCAGACAGTCCTTGGCTCAGGGAGAGGCTTTCTACTTTTAAGGACTTCTACTGCATTTAAGAAGTGTAAATAAACAACCTGTGCTTGAGGCTTAGTTTGTTTTTTTTATACACACTCAACCTGAGAGGTGAAACCCCTCAAAGACTTTCTCTCCTTAGAGAGAAAAGTGTGATCTGAACATGATCCTGGCACAGCTGCCCAGGGCAGTGCTGGAGTCCCCATCCCTGAAGGGCTTTAAAAGCCGTGTGGATGTGGCCCTTGGGGACAGGGGTCAGTGGTGGCCTTGGCTGTGCTGGGGATGGTTGGACTCAATCTTAAAGATCTTTTCCAACCTGAATAATTCTATGAAATTCTAATTCTATGCAAGCCAACTCCTTGCCTTTTTCAATCTTTGAATCTTGTTTTGGCACCAGTAGTCAGAGTTTCTGGGATTTCTTAATCAGCATTTGATAATCCTGTGGGAAAGTGCAGCTGAGGAGACTGAACATTCTTCTGTCATCTTCTGAGGAGACTAAAAATTCCTCAACTTCTTCCCAGCAGGGCCACAAGGAGAAACTTTATTAAACATGCTCTATTTTCCTAGAAGAAAAAAATACTTAGGAATTCCTCACTACTTTCCTTCATTTTCCCCAGGTCACAAAGAACAAATCCCATTCTGCAGCAGGGTCATTAGCTGTATAATGATGGGTCATAGACCAGCACCACATTAATACCATGACTATGAAGTGCACCTGATACCAGGCCACAATAACCACATGCTGTTACAAAGGATCCACACAGTGGCTTGGAGCTCTGACTTGTGCTGGCTGGCTCTGCACATAGCATGATCCTGAAACTTCTCTTCTCGTGGCATCTGACAGATACATTCAAAGAACAAAGAAATTTGTTCTTCCTATTCAACTAAGTCATTAATAACTTTTTTTTTTTCATATATGAAGAGAGAAAGAACTGGAATATTATGAATATTTAATGAACTACCTGAATAATCTCTAATACAAATGCTATGAAAACAGAAGTAAGGATTAGTAATTCAGTGTGGGGTGGTGACACACACCTCTGATGTGCTACTGGAGAAGATCTTGTCATATGGGAAGAGCATGAAGCTCCAAATTTGTGTGCAAAACATACATGGCTGAATAAGGAGTATGCTGTGTGCATTAGAGGGAGTATTGAAGGAGCCTGGAATTTTTCATTTGAGGGGAGAGGGTTAGAATCACAGAATATCCTGAGTTGGAAAGGATTCACAAAGATCAAAAACGATTAACCAGGTCATTTTCTTTCAAGTGGATTTCTAGAACCCTAACTATAAATACCCATGAGTGAAAATTTTGGCTCAAGTAATGTGGTAGAAGTTACACAATAAATTGATTTTTTTGTTGTTTGAAATTTTTGATAGCAAAACTATAAATTAAAAATAATTACCCCAAGTTAAACAGAACCATAGTGATTCAGTAACTTTTCACACACCCTTTGCCCTGTGCAGGGCAATGGAATTTCATGTCCACAGATCTGACCTCATATGGCCTTAGACCTTCAGGAGTTTTGCTTTAGAGGACATGAAATGCAGAGACCCTGAATGTGCTGTAGGATTGATGGGTCCCTGTGTCTCCTCACATCCATCTCTCCCCCAGCAGACAAGGGCGTTATTGAGGGCTAATGACTGAAAACCTCAGTGGCCCAGGCTACAGTTCTGTGACCCTCTTTGGTAAACAACCACCTGGGCAGGGCTTACAGACTCTTCCAAGAGCACAAAGACCACTCCCCTGGAGCTTCTCCTGGATGCGAGATCCAGCATGGTCACCACCCACCTCTTTCCAAAAGGATGAATTGCAGGACATGGGCCAACACTGGTCTTCAGGTGTGGAGAAACCAAGGTCAGCAGGAGCATGGCTGTGTATGTGGCATGGTCAGCAGTCCCCTGTACAAGAGAGGACATGGCAGGGGGGTGCTGAGCACCGTGACACCAGGTGGAAGCTGGCGCTGCCCTTTGTGACACTCACAGTACACATGCTTCAAAGTGCTCTACGTGCAATAAGGACCACAGCCCCACAAATGGACACTGCTGCAGTCCAGCAACCCAGACTATCAGCTGAGTTTTCAATTTGGCCTTAAATGAATTTGCCAAATTGGCACCTCTGACGTCAAGTGGAAGCGAATTCTGCAAATCTCAGTCTCTTTTATAGGGAAGCACTATTGATTTTTTTTTTATCGTCTTACTTTGTTTCTTCCAGCTCTCCCCTCCCTGCACCCACCTTCAGCAGGATTGAACACTCTGATTTAAGAGAGGCTGTTCAGTACAAGAGACCCTCTTGGTGGCAAATTAAAGGATGCTTTGCCCCACACATCCCAGCAGTCAGACTGCAGAGATGTGCGTATCCATCACCCTCACACGTGGCTTTTATAATACAATTGTATCCTTCGAGCTGGTAGCTGGGGCTGCTGACAGCCTCCAGTGCCACCCCAGTGCCAATTAATATGTGGATCTGGCCCCTAAGAAGCCAAATCCATCAGTGCCACTCTGGGTTCCGCTTGCCGCTGATGGAGCAGCACAAGCAGTACCTTGGCTCTGCTGCATTTTGGAGTGCTGTGACTTGATGGAATCACTGGGCTTTGAAGGGCAATGGCTAACTTTGTGCTTGCTTGCAGAGAGCTTCACGCATTTTTATTTTTATCTATGGGACAGAACAGGGCTCTTACTGAAGAAATAATTTGCAGTTTCTCTTAAAGTCTCCTCCAGCTACAGGAAAGTCACTTCTCACTGGGAAGCAGCATCTGCTTCTCTAACATCTTCCCTATCCTACAGCGAAAAGCAATGACTTTTAAGCAGAAACATAAGGTTATCTATGGTGTTTCCCTTAACTCTGAAGGCTCACAGTGACATCTTCTATCCACTCCATTTCTTTTTCCAACACAACCCTTCTCTCCTCTGGAGTAGCCTGGCACCTGTGGGTGGTCAAATCATTTCTGGCATCTGTCAGTCTGGGCAAAAGCTCTCAGCTTTTGTGACTTCAGATAATATCATAATGTTCAGGCTCTTCAGGTGTGGTGTTTGACTGAAGCAACAGGGAATTTCCAAGGGTCAATATGTAGCCAAGCAGTAGAAACCGCAGAGCTCTGCAAATGTGCGGGCTAAAGATACAAGTCAAGGGCAGAGGGCTTTAAAAAAATGTGTATCATTATAGAATTGCAAATCTCTTTCCCAAAAGAAATCGGTTGAACCCTTTGTTAGAGTAAATTCCATCAGACTTCTCTGAGATCAAACAAACAAACAAACAAACAAACAAACAAAAAAATTAAGCAATTCCCACCACCTGCCTTTTTAAAGTCTTCCCTTGTTGAAGCTGCCAGAAGAACTAAGTTTCATCTTCCAGGACTGAAAAAATGAACCTTTGCTGCTTGGAAATAAGTCAAATCTATAGCTGGAGTAGACATAGTTGACAAAAAAAAATTTTACTGAAAGGTCCAAAATTATTCATGATGTCAGGAAAAACTGCACCACACATACAGACAAAATAAAAAATAGCCCAAACAATCTATTTGGAAAAGCTATTTCATTTTTCATTTTTCATTTTTCATTTTAAAAACACAGTTTTAGTCTCTTAAGAAAACCCTGAAGATTTCATAGATATTAAATATTTTCTGAAATAAACAACTCATTGTGGGTTAACTAAAATATTCTATCTTGACTTGACCTAAAATATTTATTTTCTTCCATTTAATCAAAACAATTAGGAAAAAATTTCCTTGGGTTTGACCTGAACAAAAGTTTCTCTGATATTTATACCTACCAACAACCCTAAGCCCATTATTTGTTCAAATTTTCTCAAGAAGCCAGGGAAGATGCAAGATGGACAGTGAGTCATGGTCTCTAGTTTTAGCAAGTTGCAGGCTGGGGTTGAAATCTTACCACCTGGGAAGCTCATGGGAAATTTACCACAGACATTGCAGGAGCCAGAACATCATCACAGCCTTTAATCTTTCCCTTTGATGTACAAAAAGCTGTTTGCACCATTCAAAGCAGTTGGGTTTCCCTACAGACTCCCCAGTGAGATGGATCCTCCAGTGAGTTGCAGGAGACCCTCAGCATCTCCCATCCACCTTTTCATCCCCGTGGCTTAGTGAGGGCTCACCTCTGGATATTTCCAAACTCGACTTTAAGTCAAAGCTAATGCAACACTTAGGTGTTTCACGTGAGTCACATAGCTGGGAAGCAGCACTGGTATTTGTCACAGCTCAGGTTCCAGCATAGAATCATAGAACCACAGGATGGTTTGGGTTGGAAAGGACCTTAAAGCCCTTCTCATTCCTCCCCAGGCAGGGACACCTTCCACTGTCCCAGGTTGCTCCAAGCCCTGTCCAACCTGGCCTTGGACACTGCCAGGGATCCAGGGGCAGCCACAGCTGCTCTGGGCACCCTGTGCCAGGGCCTCCCCACACTCACAGTGAAAAATTGCAAAAAAAAAAAAAAAGTATTTTATAAATCAGTGCACGTGAACTCATTGTTTTGTCCTTGTGGAGTTAATATTATGACAGACACCATCTAAACCTAATTGCATTTGGTCTGAAATGGAATATCCTCCTCTGCAGAATTAGTGGTACTATTAATTTCTTTAACAACACCAAGGGGGACCATTCTACTTGTCCTCCCTGACAACCTCATGGGGTACAGCCTGCCCACCCAACTCACCTAATCCTTCAGTTCCAAGCATGTTTGCAAGCAGCAAAGGTCCTGGTTTCCTATCTGTACCACAGGGGTAGGAGATGACAAACAGCTCTGGAGGTAAAACCTCTCTAGAGGTAAAACCTGATTGTGACTGAGTCGCAACCTTCATCTCTGGACTCCAGGCATGTCCCGTGGCCACCTGCAAAGAATTGCAGACATGCCAAACAATAGGAAGAAATAGCTTCTAGACATCAAAAATGGTGTGGCTTTGGCAGCAATGAGATTTGTTGGGTCTGGTTGATTTCCCACTGTGTTCATATACCAGGACACATTGCTGCAGACTGTTCATAAATACTTTCAGATGGACATGCCACAGGTCTTTCCCTTTTCCCACCATCAACCTTGCTCTTCAGAGATCCCTGTTTGAGTCCTGGGCCTGACAGAAGCTCTGGAGCATTGCAAAGGTGCAGATAAAATACAGTGATTTCCTTAAACAAACTGTAAAGGCACAAGGAGCAACATAATTGTCCCCAACAGATGATAGCCTTCATACAACCATCCTTCCTGAAAACTGCAGAGATGGAGGACTTGGCCACCATCAAATCCCTACAAGCTGCAAGGTTTCAGGCACTGGTGGATGCCAGGGAACAGCTGGATGGGGCAGGAGACCAAGCCAGGAGTTCCCCAGACCAGCCCTTCCACTCTAGTCCTGCACTGCTGTAGCTAATACGGGTTTTGCCAGTTATTTCACCAGGGAAAAGCATAGATCTTTTTGTTGGCTGACACTGCTGGCAGTAGTTATAAATTGTCTTCTGAAATAGCTGGAGAGGTGTAAGGTCTCAGACATGAGCCAGCTGATCCTATTCCTTCAACTCAGACCCAGGACCTGCCCTTGGGAGCATTCCCAGGCTGCTCCAGCACCACAGGAAGTGGGTTTGCTCCAACTCCCACCTCAAGTGTCAGCTTTTCCAGTGCCAAAATCAGTTTCAAATCCTCCACCACCTCTCAGGGATCAAGCAGCACTTAATAATTAATACTCTGAATGCTTTCAAATTACCTGGAGAAAGAGCCAGCACAAAATCAAACTGTTATGGTCAATGTCACCGTTTGGGCTGTGAAGGATGAGTCCTGCCTGATTGCAGGTTTTCCAGAGCAGATTAAACTTGACATGTCTTTTTTTTTTTTTTCTATGAACAAGTCTCGTCTGTGCAGAGCAAAGCTTAAAATTCATTATTTACTTTGCATGATGTTGACATCACAACAGAGACCTATACACTCTGTCTCAACTGATGAAGAGAAGAAGAATCTCCTGTTTTGCATGATGAAGAAAAACCTCTGTAACCATCTGCATTTGCCCCAGTCCACAAGGTTGCTACTCCAGGGACAGCCACACTCACCTTGTAATAGTGTGTGTGGGATGCTCTGAATTTATTTATTTATAATTTGTACTAAAGAAATAAATGCTGTTCTCCCAGTTTGTGTCCCTCCCCATCCTGTGAGATAAAGTTATCAGGAATAATCAGATCATAGAGTGGGGGCTGGAGAGGAAATTGTGCATTAATACTAATGTATCTGGCATTGCAGGAGACACGAAGCCTGCTGTTCCCTCATTGGCCTGGGAATGTTTAACAAGCTCACTACATACCTTTGCTTTGCTTTGCAAAAGAAGAAAACCCTGCACAGCTCCCCAAGCATCTGACAAGAATGCACAGACATAATAATTTCTTTGACCTCAGCCACATGAGTTTCTGAAAAGAACAAAACAGCATCATTTCATGGCATTTACAGTTTAAACCTTTCCTATTCAAGTTTCTAACAAAAAAAGCCAACAGCCCATTCTGGTCATGATTAAAATTCATAGGCTTGCTGCAGAGAACAGATGTAGAAGCAATTTTAGGCCAGTCATATCCCAGCTCTGCAAAATTAATTTGACAGGTTTGCATTAAAGCACTGATCAATATCCACTTTAGAGCAGCAGAGGCTAACTGAGAAAAAATAAGTGACCGGAGTGCTACCAGACGAGAAAAAATGAATCTTTGAGACTTTTTTCCCTCTAAGCTTGCACCTACATCAGAAGTCCTGACCTCAATCCATTGATCGGTTGCAGTTAACATGACAAAAGGCCTGGCGGATATACCAGAGCTATACCTACCAGGGAACAATCAACCCTGATACACTAAATGTTTGACAGAGTGACTAGACTGCTGAATTAGTATTTGCTTTCTGAGGTCTGGCAGGCAACCTTTCCGTCCTGCAGTTTCCTAGATGCTTACAAAAGGGATTATATATAGACATGGTTTATAGAACTTCTCTTAAACTTTCTTAAAGAAGCGCCTCTTAGTATTTTAAGCTGAGACCAAGATAATAAAACTCGCCAGCCTTGTGCCATTCCGGTTACGTCTCCAACAGGGGAGAGGTGTATTTCTATTTTCAACTTAATAAGGACAAACTGTTTCATTAAAGTGCTCCAGTAGTTTTTTTCATCTGAGGGAGAGGGAGGAAACAACTCGAGGCACCAAACCTACCCCAAGCCTTGCTTAGGAGTGGGAATGGCACAATCCATATTGGGGCTCGATTGGAGGAAAAATGGCTGGAATTCTCCACTGCCCTGGATTGTGTGGGTCAAGTCCAGCAAAGGGGAGCATTTACACAACCCCATACACACCACGGATACATCAGCACATCACCACAACAGCTATCCTGGCTGGCATTGCCCATGGAAAGAAGGTGTGGCATTACAGGCACAGCGTTCCAAGAGGTGGACTTTTTGTCTCACAAGTGATCCTGCAACCACGAGGAGTGGTTATAACTCACCAGGCATGGATCTGTCTAACTGCAAATCTCTTCTGCTCCCGTGGGACACCAGCTATCCTTGGATGACATGGAGTCTGATTGCACCCACCACACTGCCCCCCGAGAGGACTCTGGTGATTTGCCCAGGGAAGAGCAGGAGGTGGTTTGGGGACTTGAAAAGCCCCCAGAGCGATTTCCCACCTGCCACTCCTTGCCTGGATTTGTGCAACATCCCTGGGCGTTGCATATAAGGACAGATTCTGACCTGGGATGTCGTGAGGTCTCTCCAGGGCTGCCTCCTTCTTCAGCTGCCCCCAACACCTCCAATCAACACCCGCTGTAGGAACCAGTCACTGACTGCAGTGACTATGATTGTGGAACTGCAAACTTCACCCCACAGACCAGATCCCTTAGTGAAAAATCTCTACATATCTTTATTCCTCTCTGCCACTTTCCCCATAATTTGATGCACCCCATGGTGTACAACCTTATAGCAACCCGTAGGTCCTTTCCTACAGGAGCATTTGTAAAGATTGTTGGTTTATTGCAATCTCAAGAAGATGACTCACCTTTATTATTTCTATTTCTGATCATTTTAGAATCTTTATTTATGGCCCTCAGCCTAAGCAACACAATTTCATGTTATAAACTTGACTACAGTTAGACATTAATTGTGCTTAATCACATACTAATTACCTGACATCACTCCACAGCAACCTGTGAGTCTTACGGACAATGTTTTGCCAGGGAAAATATGAGGTAAAGAGTGTTTATTGACCATCTGTGAGAGCTGGTGTCCAGTGGCACTGGAGCAGGACACCTGCTCATTTCTATTGATGTTTAACATACTCCGGTCCCAAAAAAGGGCAAAATCTCATTAAAATCTGTAATTTACACCTACACAGCACAGTCAAGGAACAAAACAGCCCATCCTATGGTTGAACCACCTGCTTTAGCCGTGGGAAATAGAAGTTTAGTTCCCAGCATTAAAGCAGACCTCACTCAAGCTACCACGGACTAGGTTTCTTAAATTTGAAGTGCCTAATTACCTCTGAGTTCAGTGGAAAACTAAGCAAGTCTCTTAAACACTATTTAAAATCTGTCCTCAAGCTACTTGGTTCCTTTTCTGTCAAGTGGCAGTCATCACTTTCCCTAAATTCCCAAGGAGTAACATGAATAAATGTATCAGTCAGCTCCCCCAGTCCAGTGACAGAGGGCATGAACAGCCCACAGAGGGACAGCTAAACCCCACTGCACCTAAAATATGTTGAAAACATCAAGTACTATTTGCCATGTCTGTATTAAACCTTTGTATACACAAACAGACGCTGCAGGCATATAGACACCAGCTGATACATCAAATTCTCTTCGCCCATGCCTTGAGGATTCTGGTGGAAAGGAAGATCAACAGGTCTTGGTAATGTGCCCTGGCTCCCTGAATCCCCCGTGCCCTGGGCTGCCCCTCTGCCCCGCTCAGGTGAGACCCCACCTGCAGAGCTGCCCCAGCCCTGGGGAACAACAGCACAAGGACCTGGAGCTGCTGCAGCCAGTCCAGAGGAGGCCACCCAGATGCTCCAGGGCTGGAGCCCCTCTGCTCTGCAGCCAGCCTGGGACAGCTGGGGGTGTTCAGCTGCACAAGAGAAGGCTCCAGGGAGAGCTCAGAGCCTCTGGCAGGGCCTAAAGGGGCTCCAGGAGAGCTGCAGAGGGACTGGGGACAAGGCATGGAGGGACAGGACACAGGGAATGACTTCTCCCTGCCAGAGAGCAGGCACAGATGGGATATTGGGAAGGAATTGTTCCCTGTGAGGGTGGGCAGGCCCTGGCACAGGGTGCCCAGAGCAGCTGTGGCTGTCCCTGGATCCCTGGCAGTGTCCAAGGCCAGGTTGGAGGGGGCTTGGAGCAACGTGGGACAGTGGAAGGTGTCCTTTCCAACCCAAACCATTCTATGATGTCGTGATTCTATGCCTAAGCATTTCCATAGCCTTGCAAAGACTCACATTCATGGATCCTGAATTAACACAGAAAAAATCTGCTGTTCTGAGCATCAACATCAGCCCTTCAGCTCTGGCACCTCTTTTAAAGGTATTTGAATCTTAAGCAGCCATGTGAAATAAAAGTACCTGCTGGCAGATACAGTTGTCTCACCTGCATAGGCAGGTTAAGGTGGTGCAAGACAAACTGTTGCACAGCCAGTGCCAAAGCAGGACACGTTGTTTGTTGCCAAACCAGATTTCTGCTAATCTTTCACCCCAGACCCTGAGTTAGACTCATAACCATGAACAGTCTGGTACCTGTAATGCAGCATGATGTGTCTGTGACCCACACGGAGGAACATGCAGGCTGATATACACGGTCTGATTGCCACCACATCCTCAGGCAGGTGCTGAGCACCTCGGCACTGTCTCTGTTAAAGATAAAAGGCCTCAGATACAACCAGTATTTTACCACGTTTAAAAAAAAAAAAAAAGAATCTATATTACAGTGCAGTGTATATCCCTAAATGTATATTGCAGCACATCAATAAAATGGACCAAATTTCCACCTCATTTGGAGCAGTGCCTTTTCTTTATCTCTCTGCAATAAGTTAACCTCTTAAATATTACAACACACTGCTCCTTATGTCTCTTAAATATTAAACAAGGGCTGCACAAAATAGACTCAAGAACACGCAGTAATCAATAGCAATGATCACGAGGGCAGAAAAATGGAACCGTTTAAGGGTTTTTAATCTGGTGAATAAACCTGGCGCTTTCATTCAGAGAAAACAATGCAGCCAAAATCCAGCTGAATCACATGCTCTCTAACACCAGATTTCCCTCATTTCTCCTGCTTGGCACAGCTGGATTTTGAAAATGAGTAAGAAGTCATCCAGGAAAAATACCCACCAAAAAAATCCCTGACCACAAAATATTTCATGCAGTCGATAGTTAAGTCTGTGCTTCAGCAATGCACTGAGGGATGTCTTCCATAAACCCTTGACATATATGCATTCTTCAAATCAGGTGGGGGCTTCAGTTTTTTTTCGGAGCCCACTTTTATGATATGAACAATTGCCCTTCTCCTAACTGAGATGCATTAATGTGGTTTTAATGTATACAGAAAGAGGAGACCCTCACAGTCAGTTCCGAGACCTATTTTCAAGTGAAATGTGTGTTTAGATACAGACATATCTGCAATATAAATGTCTTATGAGGAATAGAAGGACATTCAGATTCACCTCAGATTGTGAACACCTCTTTGAAATGATCTGTAGGAGAACGACCTAAGTTGTGTGTGCACCTATTAATAATAGAGTGTCCATAACATCATTTTACCAGTTACCTGGGTTTAGTGCACTCCATGTAATGGTATATGTTTTACTTTTATAAATGTAGTCACTCTTCTCTGAACAGTTCTTCTGGGTTTTACTCTCGTGGTGGTTGAAGAGAAGTGAAATGAAAGCGTGTCAATAAAGAGGTCATTACATTAATGCATGTACCTATTAACTCCCACCCAGGGAAGAAAGGAGCCAAGTGGCATGGGAGGGGTCTGGGATCCATCACATATGTAAATACCTCCTTTGAAAATCACTTCTGGAGACACAGATTCCTGTTACTGCATCGTGTTGCACATCTGCCTCTCCTGGTGCCACTGGGACAGCTGCTCCAAAGTCCCTGGTCTTGGACATGCACAGAAGCCATGTATGGATCTCTGTGATCCCGAGATCAGACCAGAAGATCACCAGGGTAAACTTCTTATCCTGCATTTGTGCCACCCACAGAGTCCCATGAGCCCTTGAGAAGACACCAATCCTCTCCCAGAAATTCCCATTTTCACCAAGTAACAAATTACAACAATAGTCTGCCACCTTTCCTGGACTGTGACTTACCATAATGGCGTGCATGCTGACAATCAATTTTACTGTGATAACTATTATTTCTTCACTTATTTTGTAATTGTGAGAGTGCTGAAAAATGGATTGGACAGTTACTTAATCTCACAATCAGGATCATAAATATCCTGTGCTGGAATGTTATTTGTCAGCTTTGGCAGCAATATTCAATCACTTTCAACAGTGTCCATGTCCAAGGCCAGGCTGAATGGAGCTCTGAGCAACCTGGTTTAGTGGAAGGTGTCCCTGCCTGTGGCAGGGATTGGATGAGATGAACTTTATGTCCTTTCCAATCCACACTGTTCTGGGATTCTACAGTTCAGAAAGTCCTAGACATGCTGGATGCTCACAGTTGAGCAAGACCACCCAGAGAACGCAGCTGAAATCTTGTAACTCCAGAGATGTCTTTGCCCATGGAAAATCCAAGCACATCTCCACTACAGCTTGATCAAAGCCTCTGTGGTCTGCTTGCTGCTGCCAAAAAGGATTACATGGAGCAGGTTTTGCCTTAGCAAGGGGGAAGATGCACCTGCAAGGGACTGGCTCGCAGCCCTCTTCAGCCACTTTCTGGTGGAGAGGTTCACTGCTGTAACTTCAGGAGCATGAGAACCCTGAGCAGTTACCACAAACTGTCTTTAGTCGAGGGAAGGACAGTCACTGTACAGCCGCGATTCCCTCCCTCAGGATGTCCAAGATGGGTGAGAGTCGTTCCCCGAGGCCCTCTTTCCACTGACTAAAAGGGCATTTAAGGCAGTCAGCCCAGGGTAGAGAAATTTGGGTGAGTCCCAGAAAAAAAAAAGCCCTTTGAGCCTGTGATAAATGCTGACAGTTCCAGCCCAATCCTCATTTCGAGATGGGCCTCTCCCTGTGCTCAGGCCTGGGCACATCCAGACCCCCACTTGTCCAAATCCTCTGCAGTTCTCAGTTTTGAAGCTTCATGGCTGAGGATTTCTTCCCTTGCCTGAAGGTCACTGGAGGCCTTAATGTCTGGAGGGTTCCAGTGTGTCCCCTCTGCCAGGAAAGGGCAGTGTTAGAAGGATGGGGACCCAACTCCAGCTGAGTGCATGTCCTCAGCAGCTCCTGGCAGCCACCACAAGAGCTTCTTCCTCTGGCCTTGGAGGATGATCATGTCTTATGGCTGGAGAAGACCATGCCACTCTCTGCTCTAGCTTCTTACTTAATAAAAGGCCTATTTTGGTACATGCAATCCCTTAATGATTCTCTCCCTGGGTTAACTTGCTGAGTTGGGTCCAGCCCACATGTGTCATTTTCCACTCAAACTCTGTTTCTAGTAATTTAGGGCTGTTAATATCACCTTTTTTTGCTGACAGTAGATGCTGGAAAGTGGAGCATACATGCTTGCTCTGTGACCAGTATGCCAGTATGAGATTCCCTTTACTACTGCTTTTTCTTTTTTCTTAGAAAACTAAAATAAGCAAATAAACTACCCCTTGAGTTAGTGTTTGCTCCTCTGCTTTTACCTAGCACAACAGGTTTGATTTTCCAGGGTGCTACAAGTATCAAAATTAATTGCAATACCGATTTGTTTTTTTTTTTCCTTTTACTATGACTCTTATTATTGTGAAAAAAGAAGAGCCAGAGTTTCTATTCTCCTTGCTGAAACAAGAAAATACTCATTTCATTGCCAGAGGTGCCTTGTAATGTATTTTTAGATGTCTTCAGTAAAAGTCTCTTTGCCTCCTGTAAGTTAAGGAAAATGTACAAGCTGCCACTTTTATGCTTTCTGAGACAGGGGAAGGGAATGTGGATAGAGATTTTGCTGTCAAATTTTGTCTGCCACTGCCTTATGGGAACTAGAAGCATATTCACTGTAAAAATGTGGGTTGCTTTAGAACATTACTCCCACTGATGCTCCTTTCCCTTCCTCCTGTAAATAAAAAAGCAGAAAATTCAGTAACCCTGTCATAATCTACTGTTTAAGGACAGCTCAGGCACAGTTAATTTGACTGTTGGCTACTAAATATATAAATATATCACCACCCCCCAAATACAGAGGAGACCTGTCAAACTTCAGCATCATTGGCTAAACGCCAGAAGGGGAAAACTGACTTGAAAGAACTTAATTCAAAAAATCCTTTAGGCCACACTGTTGCATCTTGCAAGCCAGTGAAGATGCAGACAGCTATGAAGAGAAAGACATCAATAAATAATCAGGGGTCTTAGACTTTTAAATGGGAATCTGAGCATTGCAACCCAAAGGTAAATTGAATCTTTTCCCCATATTCCTAGCAGGTGCTCACGCCTGTGTAAGCTATAAAACTTTGCTCATTGTAAATGTAGCTTGCCCTTTCGACAGACATTTTTACATGGAAATGGAAAGTCTTAGCTTGAGACCGCTCAAAGGCATCTTTGCCTGCAGCAACTTCTGTTTTATATTTTGAAAGGCTTTTTTTTTCCCTTCATCTTTTCCTTTCCTCTTTCTCTTTGCCGAGGGATATCTGAATCCTACTTAAACATTTTTCTGTGGTAAACAGCTTTAAAAAAGTGAGCTGTGTAACTGCAGATAGGCAGTGGGAAAGACACTTGTCACCACTGCATTAAAGGTGAGACCAGCTGAGGCAATTGGTGATGAAATGAAATATCTCTCATTTCTCTTCCTGACAAAACTGACTGGACACTAAGCTTGCCATAAATTCTTACTGAAGGAAGTTGCAAGCATGTTTCATCAGTTAATTAGTGTTTATAACCATTCAGGCATTAGATGGTGCCCCAGATAGGATGAACAGTTTTGGCAGTGTAACAGGACAGACATCAGTTCCTACTCATCCTCTTCCTCATGGACTGTCAAAAAGCACAGTTGCCTTGCCCTTGGCTTACCCATTACTGCAATATAACACATCATATTGTACTGAAACAATGTTCTTCTGATTAATATTATATTTGGAGGAGGTGCCTTTGTGACCTCTGGCTCATGATGCCGAGTTGGATCACAGCTAACTAGGAGACTGGACAGGACACTCTTTCATCTTAATCGCTCCACTCCTGGAAGAGTCATCTGATGTATGCAAGGATCTGAAAATAGTGAAAAAAATCCAAAAAACTCTGAAGCTACATCTATGAAGCAGCGTAGAAACTGCACCTCTCCAGCCCCCCACACCAGTTATCTCAAATGAGTGTTAACTCTGAAGTCTAATGACCTGTTTCTGAGTAGGAATTCAACGTTTTGCAGCAAAACACTTTCCTGCAGTGTGGGTAGGCACTGAGGTTAACAGCACGTTGTAAATAAAGTACAAAGCAATCTCATGTCACATCCTAATTTGCAAGCCGAAAACTTAATGTTTCACAGTAAAAATCTAAATATGACCTTCATATTAGTGGCTTTCCTTATGCTAGGATGAGACCTTATAGTCTGTAATTAAATGCTGTTGTCCCTCAGATCTTTATCTCCAAGGAATTCTGCATATATTCCTTGACCACAAGGGTCTCATGGCTACCGCTCACTCTTCCTCACATTCTGACCCAGTGAGGAAGAGGAACAATACTTCTGGAATATTCCCGGAGGTCTGGCCATGTTTTCACCCATAGAAGGATTTTGCGTGTCTTGAGACAAGCCTGTCCTGTAAGACCCATGAAGAGTCTTTGCTCAAAACCTTTACTAAGTTTAAACACAAAACTGACACAAGGGGTGACTTGAATTTGCTGTTTCAACTTGTTTTGAGGTAGATGCTGCCCTGTTTAGACCAAAGCCAAATCCACAATCTTGCCAAGGCCACAGTGATCTGAATCTTCTTTTAACATGAGATACTTGATTTTCCTGTGGGCTTTTTGTCTGCTTTCAGTGTCTGGTAAGTCTGGTATCTTTGATAAAGACCTTTCTTGGAGGAGAAGACCAGCTACAGAAAAAAGCCATCTTCTCCACCCAACCCAGCACTGATTCCCAACGCCTCACTCAAATCCTCTGGGAAACTCCTTGATACAAACTGTTTCTTATAGTCCACAAAGGTATCGCAGAAAAACATGAGATATTTACTCTTGTGGCCTCCTTCATGAAGTTCCTAGTACCAGATATCAGCTCTGGCTCAGAGAGTTCTGAGCCATGAGCTGTTGAAAGCAGAGAATGTAGAATGAGTAGCTCAACATGCTTATCTTCTTTTTCTTATGTCCTTTCTTATTGGTGTGGTTCTGGCCACTACTGGAGACAAGTTTTGGAACCAGCAGGGATTTTTGTATGTAGTGTGTTATCATGCCTCTGTGTAGGCACCTACAGAAGGTCAAAAACTCAAACTTGATAGGCTCTTTCCTTGTCTCCTTCTGATGTGTTCCCTCAACACAAGTTACCTGAACAATCTGGCAGCAAAATACAAACTCAACCATTACGTTTCTCCAGACCTCCTCTTCCCATCCCTGACCCATTTATTTCCCACACAGCCACTGGCTTGGGACTCCACTGCCATTAAGCCTCCAAACAAGCAACACATAGAAAGAACTGATTAATCAAGATTAAAAACAATGATCATATTTTCATGCAAATGTCCTCTGTGATAACAAAGAAATGAAGAGCAATATTGTATGTTGGATGTGCAAGCAGAACTGTGTCTAGAAGCAGACAGCCTTTCAAAGTTTTCCATTAGGTGTTTGCTCCTTAAATACTCTGTGAGCAGAGCTCATCCCCACCAGACAAGGCAGCCTGATCCATATGCATGAGGATCTCCAGCAAGAGATGCAATCTACAGCTCTCCATCTCATTTGGACTCACCGTGGTCTGGTGAGTCCTGGCAAGGAGTCAGTGCTGGGCAAAAATGTGTCCCAGACTGTTCATGAGCATCAAATGGAAAGAAATGCCTTCGGAATACAGCAAGCCAGACTGAGAGGTGGTAAAACAAGGGCAGAGCTGAGGACAAATGCAACAGTTTCCTATTTCTTCCGTCAGCCCACGAACCAAAGAGTTTTTCATAGATCCACAGAATCATTCAGGTTGGAAAAGCCTTCTAAGATCAAATGCAACTGTTTCCCCAACCCTGCCAAGGCCTCCACTAACCCATGTACCCAGGTGCCACATCCACACGGCTTTTAAATCCCTCCAGGGATGGGAATTCCACCACTGCCCTGTGCAGCCTTTTCCAATGCCCAACCACCGTTTCAGTGAAGAAATTTTTCCTAATATCCAGTCTAAACCTTTCCTCATACAACCTGAGACCTTTCCCTCTTGTTCTGCCACTTGAGAGAACCAACTGACATTCCCCTCCATACCGCCTTGCTTTGAGACTATTCCCCCTGAAAAGAGCTCCAAAAGGAGATAGAGAGAGATTAACATCTTCTGAGCCACATTGCAGGAAAGATGAAACCTCAGTTAGTCTGCCCAACACTATGAAAGGGGCTCATTCCACTGAATCACCATACAAGTGGCTAAGTATTTGTAGACTAGCAATAGTGCAGGCTGTCAAGTCAGCTTTATCAAGTCCTGGTCCGTGTCCTCAGTGTATCCCGTAAGGTTTCGGGCATTACAGGAGTCCTCATGGGGCTGACTGTCTGAGTCTGGTTGTGCTGGGGCGTGTAGGTTCAAATTGGCACATCGAGGGAAAAATCAGATTTTTCCATATACTTTCCCTCACTTTACTAACTTGAAGTGCCTTGGTTTCTTACCCACCACATCACCTGAACTGCTGCAAACAGCTGCAGTGATTTGAGGGGTCCAGGGATTACTGCAAATCACATTTGTCACTAACCACCCCCTAACACAGGCAGCAGGCAAGTCCTTGGAACTGGAGAAACTCAAACCATGAACCACAGTGATAACCACACAGTGATAACAATGAAAAGGTCCTTTAAATCTGCATCAAAGTAGCAAAGGTCTGGCCAGGAATTCCATTTATAGCATTTTTTAACAATCACATGATATTTATTTGCATCACTGCAACCCTCAGCCTGAAGTCTCACCCCCTTCCACAAGGAAGGGAAGCTGTAATTCCCCACACTGGCCATGTTTTGAAGGTCATTGCAGGTCTCATATTTTTTTTTTTCTTCCATTTCTTACATTTCCAATTATGAGTTTAGGGGTTTGACCATAATTTCATTAAAGTAACTGAGAATGTTGTCCTCATTTTAACTCTTGGCACAGGAGGGCCAGAATATGAGACACGGCACAAAGAAACAGAGTGAAGGGATTTCTCTAGACCAAGGAAATGTTCTTAATGGCATCCTGAAAGCATCCCCACATGCTCCTATTTGTGTCTGCAGTAGGCAAACCTCTGCTTGAATGCATTTCTCAAAGGTGGTGTTTCCCATAGGGAATTGTAGCCAGTCCTTGGGCTTCAGCATATTTTATGTGCACAAGAAAGAAAGCCTAAAGAGCTCTTCACCTTCCTTTGAAACCTCTGTGGAGACTGTTTCAGAGCAGAATCACCACCCCAGCTGCTCATGCCCCTTCCCAAGGCAGCACCTGGTTGTGACTTCCCTCCTCATGACTTCCCAAGTTGTGGGACATGGGTTAGTGCTGGCCTTGGCAGTGCTGGGGGACAGCTGGAATCGATGATCTTAGGGGCCTTTTCCAGCCTCAAAAATTCTATGATTCTATTTCACACAGCACGAGACAAGGATTATTTCCCAGTGCTGGTTGGCAAACCCTAGGGGCTATGAGATCATTTTCAATGTAAATGTGACCTCATCATGATTGCTTACATTAAGGATCGTAGTACTTTGCAAGTCATCCTAATAAATTCACTTATCTGCCTGAGGAGGAGAGAGTCATATATCTGGTCTTTGACATCTGCTTTTGCAGGGTCTGTGAAAACCCAGCTACCCATGGCATATGCTCCTCCATGGACATTAACACCATGGGATAATTTTAGACAGAGACTATTAGCAATAAATGAGGAACCAACCTACATGAACTAAGTTATACTGAAGCAATGCCCAGGCTATAAAAAACACCAGAAAGCCCCTTTTGGAAGTAGCTGTTCCTTGATTTATAAGGGTGGGAATGCCAGTTGAGTTTGAAAATTACTCCTCCCTTTCTGAGGGAAATGCAAATTTCCATGGGATTGCTGCTGCTGCAAGAGCAGGGGGCCCTCTTTCCTTACTCAGCTTCACATCCCTGGGATACTGTTGACTCACGAAAGGTGGCTATCTGGTGTTGATTTCTGGCAACTGAATAATTCAAAAGCAATTTATCTGCATTTTCAGGAGTGTTCAGGGAAGTCACTTCACAATCATTTACAGCTCATATACTATGGTATTGGGGAAGACTCACTCCCCGTTTCACTCACTTGATTGATGAGTCTCAAAATCTCAGAAGAATCATAAATTCCAGACACAAATAATCATGCATTAGGAAAAAAAGAGAAGATCAATGCAATCACTGTTCGTTATTTGCCATTCACTACTTCATGTAATTTTAGTCTTACAGGCATCCAGTCAGACTCCAGTTACAGCATCATATTTGGGGGGTCAATTACATGCAGTGGGAGCAGACACTCTGAACAATTCATAACTGACTGACTGGAGGAAAATCTGTTTTCAGGCATTTTCAGGTGAAAATTTATCAAAGAAACAGTGTCTTATGAATCAGCATTAAGTAATGAACAGTGAGTAGGGGCAAATATATCAGACTTGTGAATGAAAAGTAACTGCCAACACCAGTCTCAGCCAAAAAAACCAGCTTTTAGCTAGGTTTCTGATCCAGACCTTGGATAAAATAAGGGAAGTCTTTCTACGGATGACTCCATCCCTGCATCAGGTTCTTTTTACCACAAAGTTTTCCTCTCCAGCACAACTTGGCATGCAGTGTGTGTTCTCCATAAACCGCTTAAAAGTGAAGGTAATTCAGCTGGTTTGCTTCCCTGCCTAGTGGGAGCTTTGCTCAGCGCTCAGAAATGTATGCAAGTGTGTGACTAATGTACAGCAAAAAGACTCAGGATGGAGCCACTTTATTCATTGTTTGTTATTGTTCTTTGTTGCTCAGTGTTTTGTAAATCCCCCTGGTTATGGAGACGTTTTTATTAGAGAATACATTTTTTGAAAATGGGGTTCCGCAAAAATGAAATTTCAGAGGTGTGTGTCTCAGCATTGATTTTTCTATTTGTAATAACACACTATAGCATATCTTGTTTTATATCAAGAGGATAAAATGTCCCTAACACAGTGATCGCCATTCTGTGGTAATGGATAAAGCCTGTTTATGAGATGTCATTTATTCCACAATAGACAGTAAATAAAAGCCATTTCAAGCTTCGGTTAAATCAAAGCTTGTTCGGGATTTCAGCAGATTTGCAAATTACCTTTGGGACCATTTTCAGATTCAGTTGTTTTCCCACATGCTATTGACTACCCATGTTTTACTATAAATACTACTTCTTGCTCTCTCTCTCTCTCTCTGTGTCTCATACCAAACCCCGGGATTGTAGAGTGATTTGTAAAGACAAGCAGATAAAGTAAATACACAGTACTGTATTAAAATTTCTTTCCTGTCAATGTAACAGAAATAAAACCACAAGTTTGGATGGCAGGCTAAAAGCCAAAGAACAGGATCCTGGACACAGCATTTTGGAAAGTCCAGAGGTCTTTGTGAGATCTTATAAAAGCACCAAGAGAGATACAGCAGAGACACAGGTTTTGTCCAAAAAAGAAAAAAATCTACTAAAACTGCCTTATATCAGCTACTTTGGCTTTGGAATTTATTTCTGTCACTGGACATAGTCATAAGAGGATGCTGGGGCCACATGTCCCTTTCTTGCTCTGCCTTTTAGATGGAAGATTACAGGTCAACATACAAAGGATGAAGAGTGCCAGGCCTCTGGACTCAGAAGCTACCTCACTGGCCTGAAGTCATAACACAAAATAAGGAATTTAATAGAATATCACACATATGGTGATATTTATAAAGACTGAGACAGGAACATCAAGTGTTTTAACTTTGAGTGCGTGGCTTTTTAAAGAAAAAATGGGTTACTAGTGAAGAAATGTAGTTTGGGGTCAACAAAACTTTTTGGAAATTCAGAGTCAGTAGAGTGCTGTCACCTGATTGGAAAATCATCAAAATGGCTCATGGCACAGTGCTTGAAACAAGCTTCATTTTTTTCTCTAGAAGATTCACAGTGGGTATAAATGAGCATATAGAACAGATGACTTTCAGCCCATTAGAGCATACACCTTTCAGCTTGAAATGCTATCTCCACTTCCACTTTTCCTTTGCTTTTGTTAGAAAATCTTCCAAAGAAGCAAGATGTTTTGGTTGAGAGCCTTTAAAATGTCCCATTTGACCTATAAACTTATGATTTCCAAGCCACTAAATATTCTGAAACATACAGGAGGGGATTTATATTCTCATAAATTCATTCCTTCCTTTTAATACTCGAGTCAAAAAAATCAGTTATTCCCAAAAAACATCTCTGTGAATTATTTTACTGGCACCTTTTAAAACTGTGTTGGCTGTCAGCAAAGGAACAAGTGACACTATTTTACTCAGCAATAGTTTTCAAGAGACAAAAAGACTGCGCACCAGTAGGTATCCAACAACTCTTATTTAGGACCCCAAGTGGACATTGACACTGATTTCAGCTCTGCCCACATTCGGCTGCTGAGATTTGGAGCCACAGTCTTTACCACAAGGCCTCAGATAGCTTCAAGATGGTCCTCAGGGGTGCCCATCCTTGAGCAACACAGAGTTTTAGTCCAAACACTTTGGAATTGCAGAGGGACAAACCTACTTTCATCCTTGCAACAATTAGGGAAATGAAACTGCAACAGAAAAGCAAACCAAATTCCCTTCTAGTTCATACCCTACACAAAAGCAGTCCCATAAAACCATTAACTCAAATAACTTCCCAAAGCCTCGGAAAGATAAATGCAGATGCACCATTCCATAGAAAATAATGTGAATGCCATGTTGTGGTTGAGCAAAGCAAAAATAAAGAGCTCCCATCCTCCCTGTTGGACGCTGCACTGCAGCATCAGCAACTAGACAGTAACTTTTAATGCCTGTAGATGGTTTAGTATCTTTAAAAGTGGCCATGCATTGTCCTGGCAGGTGTCCTCTGTGTCTTAGGTGTCTTTAATCCAGAAACTCCGAAAGGGAACAACTGAATCAGATCAC
Source organism: Aphelocoma coerulescens (assembly GCF_041296385.1). NCBI lineage: Eukaryota > Metazoa > Chordata > Aves > Passeriformes > Corvidae > Aphelocoma > Aphelocoma coerulescens. The sequence goes on along the minus strand of NW_027184085.1, from coordinate 2,558,036 downwards.
TCAAAGAAAGGTTAATGAGGTCTTCAGGCTACTTAGAACCATATTCCTGAGCATTTTCCCAGTTTCTGGATTTCAAGAAGCGTGGTATCCTGCCCTTTGAATGGACTTTGAACAAAATTCATGGGGAACAGGCAGGGAAATTAATTTCAAAGTCCTTCCTTTGATGATACTTGGGAAGAGCCTCTGAAATCTTTATGATAATACATGCATATATTATAGTCTCTGAAATACAGCAGTAAACACAAGCAGATTTCCAATGGAGAACCTTCTTGTGGTTCTGCGGAATCTCACTAAGAATGACCTTATTGTCTCAGAAATATTTCTCCTTGGAAGAGTCAGGGATTTTAAATTGTTACAGGGGAATTTTCAGATCCCTTTTGATGTGGGGTCACTTTGAGAAGAATCCTTCTGATAGTCCCCCAACCACAGCTTTTTCAGAGGTTTAAAATTTTCAGCAGAATCCAGATTTTCATTCTATTTCCAAAGAAATCCATTTTGAAGAGCCATAATATCCCAAATATCCCATCTATCCCAATGTCCTTTGTAACATCTCTGTGCTTGTGCAAGCTTTAATGCACAAAGGGCTTCCATGGGACCACTGATCTTCCCAAAATTACATCACGTTCCCATTTTGCAGTTTCACCCAGTTTTCACCCAGATTTCAAGAATGTTGGAGCAAAAGACTGCTCTACATAGATGTTCGACCAAGAAAAGTTTTTGAATATTGGCTAGGGTTCCTTTTTTAATGGTTTTAATATTTCAGTTGTCCACTCAGGGAGCAAATCTGATGCTGAGTGATCTGGGCAGCTACCCAGCTGTTAGTTCATAGAGAAATAATTTTTAAAATATTGACCTTTTTTTTCCTTGATATTTCTAGGAAGAGGGTCTATATCATAGAGTTTCACTAGGTATAACAGATGTCCACATTCCCCATTACATGGTAATTACACTAATTCTCAGCATTGCTCTGATATAAAGAAGAACTCAAGAGGAAGGTAAAAAAAAAATGCCGTTCTGGATATGGCACAAGAATACTGAGTGTAGGGCTCCAATTTCTTTACAGTTTTGCCTGAAAGTACCTTTACAGTTAAAGTTGTGTCAGCACTTTCATTAGAAACCCTGTTTTGATTTATAACACTGGTTGCAAAAAATTTGCTGCTGGCTGAAATTCAGCGTAAGGTCCCTGGCTGGGGGAAACGTTTTAAACATTTTTTTGAAAATCGTTTGAAACAAGTTCTATTATTCCAATGTTACACAGAAGATTTCCTTAGATTTTTCTAGGTGAAGGTAGATTTTTTTTTTTTTTTTAACAGAATGAATAGAACCAAAAGGTTATTTAGAGAGATTATGTAATTTTTTTAAGTTATTGTCCTGGTTTGGGCTGGGATAGAGTTAATTTTCTTCTTAGACATTTTAAACTATTGCCTTAAAAATTTGGGGGCTGGTGCCAGAAATCCTAGGATTTACATCAAGAAGCACCACCAAAACTAACAAATGCTTAGAGCAGATAGTCAGCAAACACACATTTTGGTGCAAGTGTTCCCAGCCCTTTAACGTGCATTTAAAGCGCTTCACAAAATTGTGCTCAGCAGCTCTGCTACTCCTGCTTTATTAGCTGGGCATTAGCAAGCCCTGGCAGCATCCATGCTGCACGCTGTTGTTTGGATTAATTTAGTGCTGGTGAGTGGTGTCAGGCTGACAGTGGTGGGGATGAGGGACAATTCATCACCTGGACGGTTTTGACGCCGCTGCTCCCTCTCCCCACAGCTGCCGCCTGTGGGCACCACGCTGGGAAACAAGAGCATAACTCGGCCCCTTCTCCACCCAGCCCCCAGCCCCTTGGCGACAGACAACAGCGTGGACAGCAATTAAACCATTCCTGCTGCAGACAGGCACCAGAAACCCTCCAAAAATGACCACAGGCCCCGAATAGAACAGTGGCAGAGGCAGCACAGACCTTGAAGAAGAAGTGACCATAGCCTGCTGCATATTATGCTATTGATCACAAAATCGTGGAATTATTAAGGTTGGAAAAGCCCTCTAAGATCACCAAATCCAGCCACTAACTCAGCACCACAGTTTTCACCGTTAAACAAGATCCCAAAATCCCACATCCATGGGATCTGTGCAATGCCCCCTGGTGGAGTTCTGGTATTAGGAATGGTCAGTACCTGCGGAATTACTTAAGTTACAGTCTGGCGCTGGTTTCTAAACAAAAGATACCCATCCCTACTCCAGATGCCTGCCTTTATCTGGGTGACCTAACTGTGTATACAGAGGAGGCTGTAGAGGACCTGTGAGATTTTGCGATTAAGGTTGTTTCCTCCTTCCTCATCCATTTGTCCCAATCCTGATATTCCAAAGCAATGAAAGTATCATCTAGCACATCAGCACAGCTGAGCATGCATAAGATTTTATTTGGAAATTTAATTATAAGTATTATAGAATGGTAGAATGACTTGGGTTGGAAAAGTTCTCTGAGATTACTGAGTCCAACCCAACACTGCCAAGGCCACCACCAACCCTTCTCCCCAGATGCCACATCTGGGTTTTAAACCCCTCTAGGGATGGGGGCTCCACCACTGCCCTTGGCAGCCTTTTCCAGGGCTGGGCAGCCATTTCAGTGAAGAAAGCTCCCCTAATATCCAATCTAAACCTCTCCTGGTGCAGTGTGAAGCAAATTTCCAAGGCAAATTAAAGAGGCATGGAAACTTGGTCACTGCAGTTCGGACTGTCAGAACAGACCTTGGCGGTGTTTGGGCTTCAGTCAGTTTCCAGGCACAGCTTGCATTTAGTGATCCCTCCAGGAAAATATTTTGGACAAGTCAGCCCTGCATTGGATGATGAGATCAAGAGCATGGAAGCAGGCCATACCATGCCAGTGAGCTGCAGAGCCAGCAAGGAAGGTCAGATACCTTTAACTTATTATATGGTCATTTATTAAACACTGGGGACTATGGATAAAGAAATATGGGCATGCTGATGTGTCCACCAGGTTCTGGCACCCACTGGCCTAACACACTGCAGAAGATGAACCTACCCTGCAGCAAATACCTTCATGTTATTATCTTGACTGTGTGAATTTTGGGGCGGGCACTATATCTTACAGGGAGCACATACTGCATCTGGCACAAGGGTATGCTAATCTCAGCTGGAAACTGGAGATGTTATAATAGCATAGAAGTAAATTAGCAGAATATATCAAAGTATTCTTGGAAAAATCTGGAGAGTAAGTATAAATGTTCATGAAAACGCAATGACAAGTTTAGTCTCCTTTCTGACAATGTTTCTCACTCAGGTTAAGGTGTAGAAAATAAATATAAATTCAGAGGAGAAGATAAAGAGGTATATTTGAGACCACCACCCTCGGGGAGCCTGGAGGTCTCTTGGGGTAGGGGAAGGTGCTGCTGGGAGCCTTCTGGATGCCCCAAAGACAGAGCTGGGTATCACCAGGGCTGGGGGCTGTGGGAGCAAGGCTTGGCATGACTGAAGCAGATGCTCTCTAAAGCATGGGGAGACAACAACCCACTTCTTTTTTGCTGCGCAGACACACCCAAGGGGTCCAGCACTGCCCCAGTGTGCACAGGCAAACAAAACACATCCAACTTCCACGACTGTACAAGTGGGACTGTTTTAATGCCACAGCTCATGTAAATAAAATCCTTTTACTGTGAATCTTAATTAAGGGAATGATTGTTTCTGGCCATCACTTGAAAGGCAAACGTTTTAATTGGTTCTGATGTCTTTTCCTGAGAAAGCTCCTTTTCCCCAGAAGCCATCTATCCCAGGGCAATTGCTTTTCCTTGCTGCCTGTCCTGTAAGGCTCCAGCAGTGGTGGAGAAAGGAACTGGTTTAAGGGGCTATCAAGTGAAATGTGCACATGAGTTAAAGAGCAGGAGCCGTTTAAGATCCCGAAGTGTCATTAGCAGTAACATGTCACATAAAATGAGGTGCGGATTTCCATTTTCATTTGAACTTCAGGTGTTTAGTAATCCAGAAGCTTTATTTAAGGACTGACCTTTAACCTGGCCTGTCATTCCAATTGCAAGGAGTTGATGGCCACTGGGAATCAATGGGCAGCATGAAGGTCACTTACTAGAAAAACTGTGGCTATCAATGTGTCAGTTCCAATGAAGTATTATAACAAAGCAGGCAAAGAGCCTATCTGGGTCTACAGGGCACCAGCTTGCTCTCAGGCTGCCTCTCCACTTTCAGCTATTCTGTAAACACAAATAGGAATAAGCTGTTATTTAATGATATGTGTTTCTGAAGGCATGTGCTGTTTTCAGTTCTGTGAGTGGCACAAGAAAGGGGTGGTTAGAAATCCAGCACTGACCGATCCAGATGCTAGCAGAAATCCCCTTATTCCTCCACACAAAGCACAGCAGCTGAGCCAGTGGTGGGGCCACTGGTCCAGTGAGACCTGGACAACTCCTACTGGCACAGCCATGCTGTGCCATGGCCACAGAACCATAGAAAGGTTTGGGTTGGATGGATCTTCCAACCAAAGCTCATCCAGTTCTGCCCATGGGCAGCAACCTCTTCCACTATCCCAGGTTGGCCAACCTGGCCTTGGACACTGCCAGGGATGGGGCAGACACAGCTGCTCCGGGCACCCTGCGCCAGTGTTTTACCACCCTCATTGTGAAAAGCTTCTTTCTTTTATCTCATCTAAATCAGCCCTCTTTCAGTTTACAACAATCACTGTTGTCCTACCCAATGCAAAATTTTTTCCTTAGTGGCATCCAGGTTTGAACTCAAGCCCTGGACAGGATCCATCTGTTTTCAGGACTTCCAAGGTGGACACAAAGATCAGCCTGTGCATGAAGGAGAGGGAAGACCACTGCTAGGGGAGCACACATGCGTGGGGACAGGGCAAGAGATGCAGAGTGTCAGGATGGTGTAAGGGTCACATTGAGCTCAGCACACTTCCCTGGACCTGAAAAGGGAAAAAAAGCTGCGGTCAGCCTGATCTGGCCACCCTGCTGTGATTAAAATGAATATTTACTCACACCAGGATTTGCTTTGGAGGTTTCCACAGAGTTTCGCATTTGTGTCCTGGCCAAATTCTGTGGTATCTGTGCAGTGAATCTTGTTTGCAATCATGTAAAAACTGGGTTATTTTGATTTCAGCTGAAATCTAAGAACTTTTAGGAGCAGATCCCCAAGACAAATCAGAACCCAGCTCCCACTGTGGACAACCTGCATTGGATGGCCACTCTAGGGTCTGGTCTGGGGAAGAGTGGAGGGCTAAAGCCACATGTGTCTGTCATGGAGGTCAAGTGAGTCCCACCATGAGAGCTGGTAAAGAAAATTCCAGCCAAGGGACAAGAGAGCCAAGGAACTTGTGGGATGGACACTGCGCACACACCCTGCCTCATCCCAGTGCCACAGGGAGGGCAGATGCAGCCCCTCTCCACATGCCAACTGTTCCTGCACTGGTGAAGATTTTGACTTGTAGGGTCAAAAACAAACATGAGCATTAGCCAAAATCTCTCAATCTCCCACCATGTCTTTGTGCTGATTTTCAGCATGGAACTCTTCTCAGCAATCTGTCTCCAGGGGTTGGGAAATTCCCCTACAGGAAAATTCCTTGGAAAGCCTTTTGAAAGACCTTTCTAATCATTAATAATTACAGTAATTTATTATCAGTCTTTTTGTATTTTTGCAAAGCTTTCAAGATCTTCTCCATCAATTTGTAAGAGTGTTGAGAGGTAAACACATTCCCTGAAAATTGTGCTAAGCAGAATTTTAATTGGAGTTTCTTTTCTGGTCATAGGAACTGGAAAGAAAAGATCTTTATATTGTTGAACTTACTGTTTATGTATTAAATGTCTGTTTAGATCCTTGAACATGCAGATCCTCTGTGTGAAAGCAATAGGAAATTTATGCCTGTGTGTTTTACGGATATGAAACCCTCTGTAAAAGGTCAACTTCACAAATTCATGAATCCCTGAACAAATTCAAAGTTTCAATTTTGAACTAAAAATTGATAAACGTGACCAAAAAGTACAACCAGAGGTTGGGCAACAACATGTAGATATAAACTGGAACACGACTGGAGAGAGACTACTAAAGCATTTCTTCTGTGGAGACAATACACCCTGTGCAAAAGTGAAAAAATAAAATACACTTATGTTATAAAGAGGCAGCACAGTTTACTAAAAATGTGATTTTAGTACTGGTGTCCAGTTTAAACATACAGAAAAAGTGGAGTTCAAATACTCATCTGGCCCACCTACCCATTACCCTGCACAGCATCAGCTTCCGAGTATTTCAGTCACTGAAGAGAGGAATAGAGCCCCTTTAGGAATTTAAACAGGCGAGTCAGATCATGCATGGAGATAATCTGTCACACTATTATTTATATTTCACAATACTTCCTCAAATTCCCTTATTTCCTCTCACTTCCAATCTTTGTATCCTCTTATTAAGGAAAAGAAAAAGTATTTATCTTACAAAGGGGCTGTTTTAAAGCTCTCTACACATACCTATCTAACCCTAGTTATAAATGATCAAGATTAATTCTATTAAATGGATTTTAAAATGTATTTATTCCCATGCCCTGTCCCCGATTTCCAGATTGAAGTATTGGATGCTCGACACAAAGGTGAACCCTTTTTGCAAACAAACAGAAAGAGCAGAGTTTCTACCTCTGGTAGCAAAACCAAGTTATTTTGGAGATCCTGAAACAGATTGGCACCTCAGTTTCAGTGGAATTGCATAGAGGGGTATATCCCGTATGATGAGATCCTGTGTATTTTTTATTTTGCCCTTTTTTCTGGCTCTCATCGTGTTGAAAGGTCTCTACCACCTTCACCTTAGACGCACTTTGCCCAATTTACACAATGACAGTTTCCTCTGTGCACACACAATAACAAACCCACCAACTACAGAGCAAACAAACCACATGGGAGGGGAAAGTCCTGCGTGCCGAGGACGATGCTACGCCAAGGCATCAAGATAATCTGGGCTGGTTATTGTTATGGTTATTTTTTCCTTCTATTGGAGCTGGAGATCCCCTAGCAAAGACCTGGAAGCAGCCTGAGTTTCCATGCAATAAAGCAGCAGTGAGAAAAGCTCAGAGTAATTAAGTGGCTGACGCACAGAAGAAACCGTTACAAAGATTTGACTAAATTGCCCATTCATTAGTAGCACGGCATGGAAGGAGAATTACAAATAGACAATAGAGCCTGCAGTAATTCAATCTAACCTTGTACTTACAGAAAACAATGAGATAATGAACAGAAAAATTACCAGGCACATATTGCATTTTGTGGAAGGGAGGAAGAGGGAGGGGGATCGGGTTGGGATTGGGGGGGATGGAGGGGTGGAAGTGGGGGGTGCCGGCGAGAGCGGCCTGGCACATGTAACACTAATGGCATCGCTCAAGCTGAGCAAACATTTCTCCAACACAATCATAGTTCTCAGTCTAAGGGCCTCTGGGGAGCTGAGATGAGGCTAGATCGTGAACAAAAAAATGTAATTTATAAGGCGTCTGTGGACTGGAATTTATCATCGGATCCGCTCGCCGCCGCTCAATTGATATGTAGTTGATTTCAAACAACACCCCCCAGGCGCCCACAGGGAACATTTTTTAGATTTTACGCTTGGATATATCTGTTTAACTCACCATTTACCAAAACAACGGCTGATGACAGCACAAACAAGTCACTCTGGAGAAAAAAAATACAGAGACATACACAGACACATGCAAGCCGCCCTAGACAGGACTAAGCCATGAGGGTTAGGGCTTTGCTGGTGTTACGGGGAGGGAGAAAAGAGAAGTAGAGGCTGAAGCTGGGGTATATTTTGCATGGAAGACACAGATGAATCATCCACTCAATTTTTAAGCCTGCTGGTCGTTTTTACATTTACTTTCCCAGGTAGGCATCACATGGAACAGATGTTGAAACTGGTGGCTCTGGAAGGAGGCTGTGGGGTGAGGTGGCCTGGATGAGGGTTCAATGTGGAGGGAGTTTTGCAAATCACAGAAAAGTGTGCACATTCCTTGTCTTGATGGCGAGATGTCCAAGCATCGCAGTCCTGCTCATTCCTGAGGTTTTCCTGAGGTCCTGGCACTAGGGAGAGAACTGGGGTGTGTCAGTTGGAGCAGGGAGAAGAAAAGTTATCATCCCTGTATTTTAGTGCCACCAGAGATTCAAAACCAGCCTCCTGATTGTGTAAGGGATCTCATTGCCTGAGTTAATAAAGTGCTGCTACTTCCCATCTTACCCAAGAACTTGTGAAATTCCCACAGATGAATTTTCCTATGAATAGCTAGAAATCTCCTCTGACCAAGCCAGTTCACGTAATAAATTTCTGTTGCATTTACTCTCCAAAGGAGGAAAAGCAATGCTGACTTTAAACTATTTCTTGGGGATGCCTACCAGTGGTGTGCAGAAGCCCTGGACTCAAGCCCTGGGTCGTGCCAGGTGCTGTACACACAGCCTGGAGATAAGCCTGGAGTGTCCCAGGCCAGGCTGGATGGTGCTTGGAACAATCTGGTCTAGTGGAAGATGTTCCAACCCATGGAAGAGGGATGGAATGAGATGATATCTAAGGTCACTTCTAACCCAAAACATTCTGAGATTCTGTGAAAATTCCCTACAGAGCCTATAATGTAATAAAAAAAAAGAAGGCAATTTTAAGAAAATAGTTTTATGGAGACATCAGTGAAAGCCATGTTGTGTCACAGCATAAGCCGTCCACAACAATATTTTCTTTCTCCGGGTTCTTCATCAATTGATTTTCAAAATAAGGACCTCAATAATGTAAAAAACTGGTGTTCTACAGGAGACGGCATTTGGCTGCTCTAATGGAATACTTGCTGAGCGTGGAAGAGCCTCGCCAGGCTTTAGGTGAATTAGACAGCTGAGGTGTTACTGCAGTTACAGGGCTGGTCTTGCCACTGATATCCTGTTCTTGTACACCTCCAGTGCAGAACAAACCCTTGTTATCTGTGCAGAGGTTCTGGGGGTGTTTCTGTGGCAATGGGGAACTGCTGCCTGATGATGAAAGAGCTGCGTGTGCACCAGGAGGAGGAGTGGACAGGAGGAATCAGAGGTAACTCAGAGTGAGAAGGAGCTGGGGTGGGAGGATGAGGGACAGATCTAGCAGTTCTCCAACCTGGGCTCACCTACAGCACATGGACAGATTCTCCAAGCAGCTCAGCAACGAGCAGCTGCTGGTCATTCTGACTCATGGTTGTCACCACAGTGCAGTAAAAACTAAGATAATTAAACAAACACCCCCTTCAACCCAACACAAATAAAATAAAAAAAAAAAGAAGAAAACTAAACAAAACCCCCAAACAAACACACAAAAAATTGCTTTTTGAAATGCCGCCAAATAAACACTAAAGCCCGAGTCCACAAAGTCAGTATCTTGTCTGCAAGCACTTATTTCCTCCTTACTTCTGGTTTCCCTCATGACACCAGCTGGCTTCAAGAGGGCCTTGCCTGTTACATAGGGAGGAAATAAGTCCCTCTTTGCTAGACGGAAAATCAGTCTTCCTGATCCATGTAAAGTGACGGCCTCTGTTGGATTAGCCACAGAACTCTTTCAAACAATCCCAGCTATGAACTGCTCATTACTACTGTAAGGTTGTAAATGACAGCACTTTCTCACCTAAGACATTTCCTCCACACTCAATTTTATTTTACGAAATATTTTCTGATTTACACAAAGTCTTTCCCTCCACACTGAAAAGCATGCAAACAGGAAATGCCAACATACGCGGCCCAAAATCCCTCTACAACTGATGGCTGTAGGGTATTATCTCACCACACCAGAGCTTTCTGATACTACAGACAACAAATGATTGCACAGGATCAAAAGGATTGTGGTTAGAGCTGCATAAAATGGTTTGGAATAAAAATTTCCCATGCCAAATATCATGTTACCTAATGAGCCAGACATGAGTTCTCTATAGGATAAAAACCAAAACGTTTCAAGATTCGAAATTCTGTCTTGTCTTTGTTTTAGTGTTTTCCTCTCTTCAAAGAGATGCATTTGCAAATGAGGCTCTTTATAGGGTGTTGTTGCCATCTAAAAGATCATGGGTTCGTGGCTGGGTTTGTGGCAGCATGGTCTACCCTCTATCCTGGCTCTTAAGTTTAAGTTTGTGCCATCTGAAATCACTCAGCCTGACACTGGAAAACCCTGGGCTGGTGTTCACAGAGAAATGTACCCAACACACCCAGCCTAAACTCCCTCCTCAAGGGCATGGTAGGGAACAGTGTCAAACCTTCCCTTCTGGGCTTAGCTTTCAGTGCTTGAGATGAATTATAGCTCTCAGTTAATACAATAAAAAGTTCATGATTTAGTGTAAAAATGGATGAATACCCAGGGAATCTACCCAGTAAACTGAGTAACCAGTAAAGAGATTTCTGCTATACATAATTTTCAGAGAAACTTTGTAATAGTATTAATTCTATGTTGTTACAGTCAACTGATTTCTTAAGGGAGCCACTATTAACTTACCATCCATGTATGTGAATCTCTAAGTGTTGCCCTGATACATCTTTTATTCTATTTCTTTGTTTCATCCAAAATTGATAAGATAGAAATCTCCAAGATTATCCAGTCTTTACAAATTTCATGAGCACCATTAGGCTGAGGGCAGAGACTTTCTGAATACAGGAAGGCTGAAATTTCTATCTTAGAGAACCTCAAGAGAGCCAACATGACAGACCTTACAAATTCTTCCAAACACAGAAAACCTTTTAGCTGAGTTCATTCCCTTGCTGTTTACTGAAGACCTCCAATCACAGGATGAAAATCCACGGACCACTCATTTCATTCAATTCTGGTGCCATCGAGAGCGGTGGTGTTAACCACCTTCAGAAGACACAGGGGAAGAGCAACTTGACTCTAACCAGAGAGATTTCAGATTGAGATGGAGAAAGCCCAAACTCACTGGTGATGAAGAAGCAGTTTTTAGAGTTTCAAATGCTCCCTTTTAACGTGTTGAAAGCTCTGTGCTAAAATTGTGGTCCCCAAACCCACAAAACCCACATTGGATAATGCAAGGCAACCATGTGCAGGCATATGGGGCTAACGCTTGCAAGCTGATGATTTGCATTCTTTTTTGTTTTGTTTTGTTTTTGGCAGCAGGCCCAAAAAGAAACAGCCCTTAAACAGGAGAACCAAAACCAGATCTGAATGCAGGTCACTGTGTTGGACCAAGCCTACTAACCTCTACCAGACAATTGGTGGAATATCCTGTTAGAGGTTGTCTGCTTGTGGTAGAACCAGACTGCTTCACCACCAGTTTTCATCTGTGAGATCACCAGAGTGGGCACAGGTAGAACCAGACTGCTTCACCACCAGTTTTCATCTGTGAGATCACCAGAGTGGGCACAGCTTTGTGGTGGAACTGGAAGCATTAGGTTAATGGTTGGAACTAGATGATCATTAAGGTCCCTTCCAACTAAAACCATACTATGATTCCATAATCTTGAGGGTCTTTTCCAACGTAAATCATTCTATGACTCTATGACTTCAGCAAATTTAAGAGTGTGCAGTATTAAAGCCCTTGCTGCCAACACCACCTGAGCAGGGGTTCACATCACTTCCCTCTGCTGACCCTCAGCTGGAGTTAGGAGGTAAAATGGCTTTTGTTATGACTTTCCCCTCTAAGTGAAGTAAATGGAAGCGCAGCATTGTGTCAGCCACGCATGCCAGCAGTGCAACTATTTTCACCATGGCAAAATGCCTTTTTTCTTTCCTCCTGGATTGCACAGTTCCTTTGACAAGGAAGGGTAAAGACCCTCAAGGGTTCTCAGAGAACATCAATATGTTTTGTATTTAATGTGCTGGCTCGGTTACAGCAAATTAAGGAGAGTGGGCCCGGTACAAGATAATGCAGCCTGCAGTTCCTCACTCCCTAGCCGAGTGGTATACACTGAAAATGATACTCCAGTGTGGAGAAATACTGCACATTACATCTCCCTGCAGTAACAGAAGAGACATTAGGCAAAGCCCTGACTCTTAATGGTACACATCAGGAAAACATCTGAGCTTGGGCCTTCAATCACAAACGCTGCAGGATTTAAAAATGAATAAACTTCACATTGTGATTCTCTTATTTATCCTTTATGCAAATTGTCCCTGGGAGGACACATTATGTTCGCTGCATGGCACGGCGCAGACCCACATTAAAGCATGGAGGGCCACTCTTATGTAATGCACAATCCTCCCGGCCCCTCCGTGCGGTTTGTGGTGCAAAAGGAAACAAACACACAAAGGAAAAAAAAAAAAAACCAGCCTCAACCCCCAAACCTAGAAATACATTCTCCATTGACTGCTGAAAATATCCCGGTATTAAGCAAAGAAGCAGGGCAGAAATATTCCGCTCTCTTTTCCTGGCTACCAGTCTGTGACAGAAGGAGAGGGCAAGACGAGAAAAACCTCTTTGTAAACTAAAAATGTAGAAGGAAATATTCTAAACCCCTGAATCCCTGCGACAGAGCTGAGAATTTGGCTTAGACAAATATAATGCATTAATTCCCATGGCCACAACCCCTAAAAGCCATCCCGTTAGCTAACCTTTCTGTTATTAGCTCCCCCTTCTCAATGGGACAGAGACACAATAGACTCGATCGGCATTATTTTTCCTGGGCAAAATCTCTTGCCCCCTTCAAGCTTTTCATTATTAGCACAAATCTTCCGCGGTGTCCTTGAGCAAGCATTCGCAAGATGACTGGATGGCAGAGAAGCAAACAGCCCTACACGTGAAAAAGGAATGGGAAGAGAGTTCAGGGACTTGGCCACAAAATTAACTGCTTGAAAAGACACAGGGAAGACCTGTTAAGTAGAGCTCCAAGGGCAGGCTACCAGGTGGGTCAAAACACCGTAATCACAAATCCATCCTCTTTAAAATTATCTGAGCGATTTCCTAATATGCCTCCTGCCTACCCAGGACACAACAGAGTGAGAGAAGGGTCCTGCATTTAAAGTCATCTCCGTGCTTGTAATTATGGCTGGCAAATAACCCAGGGTGAACAAATCTGTCATGTCAGTGAAAATACACATCAACTATGATCTCCACCTCTGTAAGAGCTGATTCTGAGAGCTGGATTTAATCCTTTCTTCTCCATCCAAGATGGGCCCCAAGTGGACACTGGCGGGGGGAAAGGTATATGATGTAGATAGCAAAAAATGGGCATGGGTATTGAGTCCCACCTCTGCCCATGACATGGTTTTGTGCTGGTTGGACTCTTTCATCATGTCTCCAGCTGTAAAAACTGGTGTCAAAAGCCTAATCACTGCATCCTGCAAGACAAACAAGAGTCAATGCCAGGAGAGGTGGGAGCCTCCTCCATGTCTATCGCTGTGGTGAGACCCTGGCACAGGGTGCCCAGAGCAGCTGTGGCTGCCCCATCTCTGGCGGTGTCCAAGGCCAGGTTGGCTGGGGCACCCTGGGATAGTGGAAGGTGTCCCTGCCCATGGCAGGGCCTGGAACTGGATGAGCTCTAAGGTGCCTTCCATTCCAAACCATTCCATGATTCTATTATGAAGGTAATTGCAGAGGTACATCAGCTGGAGAGTTTAGCTAAATATTTGAGTTTTCCATATAACTGATGAACAATCAATGCCATAAACAGCCTGAAAACCCTGATTTCTGAAATGATACTTCCTGGGATTAGGATATTTCAAGTTCTGCTCTTCCGCAGAGATTCCATGGGGCCTTTTCAGCTCAACCCAAAAATTTTAACTTGTAGGAACCAACCGGTAGTAGAGGATGACCAAGATTCAAAAGCTACTGTAGCTGGACAACAGACTCATCTGCAGAAGTGTCTGATGCACGGGAAGCTCCATCTGAATATGAGAGAGAACTTCTTTCCTGCGCAGTGACTGTACACTGGAAGAGATTTTCCAGAGAGGGTGTGGAGTCTCCTCCCCTGGAGATATTCAAGAGCCATCTGGACGCAATCTTTTGCCATGTGCTGTGGTATGACTCTGCTTGAGCAGGGAGGTGGGACTAAATGACCTCCAGAGGTCCCTTCCAACCTTTGCAACTCTGTGATTCCGTGATTTCCTTAAGAATTGCATGCCAAAAACATGGCAGAAAATTAATAGACCAAATCCAGTAATAGAAAATATTTCTGATATATCTCAGAACTACATCTGGTTGAGGACCAGACCCTTGGTCTGAGACATCACAGCCACCCAAGGATTATGGAAAATTGTGTAAAAGTCCTAATTTTGCAGACAGCAGCAAACTGGGAGCCCCTGCAAAGACCAATAAAATGGTTACCAAATTCTTCTCTTGCCTGGTATGACTTTTGCTGTTGCCTGTTGTGAGGAGAAAGGTGACCAGAAATACAAATGGCTAAAGAGAAAACAAAAGCATAAGTTTCCAGGAGAAATACAGAAAGACAGAGACTAAGCTCTATCTTTGCTAATCCTTACCTGCTGTCAAATTAAAGAAAAGAAATATGCCATGCTTCCACAGTAATATTTTAAAATATGTTGCTTAAGAAAATGAGACTGATAATTTCTGAAGCTGTTAAATAGTTTCAACAAAATATGACAAAATGTTAGCAATCACAAGTATATCAGATACATTGAAGAAGTTCTTGTAAATTTTCTGGGGGAAATAAAAGATAGCTAGTTAAAAAAAAAGGAGGGCACCCGGTCGTGGTCTTGTTCTTCTGGTAGTAAGGCCTAAGATGAACTCAACTTTATTATTAGACACATAAGAGAAACTTGAGAAAACAAGTTTTGAGAAATCAGGTTTCAGAAGTCCTGCTGTTCAAGAACCAGGGTAGGTGCCACCCAAGAAATCACAAATAGAAAAGGAAATTTTTGATAAAATATTGTTTCTAACAACATGATACTTACAGAGAACGGATTTCCCAGAGAGTTGGTGGATGCCTCATCCCTGGAAGCATTCATGGTCTGGTTGGATGGGGCTTTGAGCAACTTCACCTTGGGGAAGGTGTCCCTGATCATTTCAGGGAGCTTGGATTGGGTGACCTTTAAAGGTCCCTTTCAACCCAAACTCTTCCATGATTCTATGATATATGATAAAAACACCAACAATATTTGACAAAGATGAGCGGCTGGTCCTCTAAATTCACTGAATGGAGAGAGACCTCAAAAATCATTTCATGGCATTCTTAATATTTGGATGCTGCTTAGGCATCTGAAAGGACTTAGGCATCTGAATCAAACCAGTGGGAAGCAGTGCAGCAATTCCCCAGCAAGGGCAGGATTCCCTGAGCTGGGGCTGCACCGTGCACCTGCCCAGTGTGATGTAAATTTTGGGAGTACAGAGGAGTTGAGTGGTTCCTCAGGCATGACAAATTTTGTGCCTCTCTCTCCCCACTCACAAAGTGTCCTAGGTTACAGGTTTCTCCAGTGCATTTGTGAATCAGAATTAGCTGCTGATGTGTTTTGCACTTAATAATTTAAAATAATTAAAAAAAAAAAAAAGGAAAGATTCCAACTTGCCCTTATTTGTCACGCCTGGCTTCCTTAAACCACACTGGATGCTCAAAGTCTTCCTGAGCTCAAGGGGAGACAGATAAACTCGTGGAAGAGAGGTAATTTGCACAGAGCAACTCTTTAGCTCAGGTGGCTCAAAGAATGGAAATTCTGGGGAGCTGGGAGACGAAGCACCACATATACTGAATGACCCCTAACAAGTGTTGATACTTTAAAGACAATAGATAGGCTCAAACCCGTTAACCCCCGAGTTTCCTTAGCTCTCTACTGTGGTGGGGAGCAGTGCAGTCTGAATTCAGTACACTCCAACACAAATCACCTGGATCCAGCTCACTTGCCCATCCCTTTGCTGGTGGATATTTCTGCTTCACCCAGTTTTCTTGTGCAAAAATAACTGCTGGCTTTCCTTCATGGGACTCTTCATAATTCCGTTAGCAATTTTGTCCTGGTTTCAGCTGGGATACAGTTCATTTTCTTCTTAATAGCTGGTACAGAGCTGTGTTTTTTATTCTGTATGAGAATCATGTTGATAATGCCCCTATGTTTTGGGCTCTGCTAAGTAATGTTTATCTTAATTCAAGGATTTTTCAGTGTCTTATGCTCTTCCAGTGCAGATGAAATTAAAAAGATGGGAGGAAGCAGCCCAACACCAATCTGTGCCCAGAAGAATATTTATTTTGCTCCTGAATGACTTCATTGGTAATACAGTTGCTTGCTCCTAAGTGGTTAAAAGGAATAATTTAGCTTGCAGTCAATCCAGTAAAAATTTCCTTAAAAACACCTGGGAAGATAATAAAACCTCATTCATTTTTAGGCGAAACCTGAAATAACTGAGTTTTTCACCCTTTTTCTTTCTTCAAAATTTTATAAAACAGTGGTTTTACTTTTGCATCTCCAGAATGACACTTTCTGCAGTGTTTTCCCAAGGATTTGTAGAGCAATCTCCTTTCTGTTTGTGGTGGCTTTGCATACGTGGATGGCCCTGAACTATCTGTAATTTAATTATAATTATGAGTGAAGTCTTGAGTGCTAGGGAGAAGGTTCAAGTGTCATCTGGGTGATGCTGGACCCAAGTCCTCCTGTTTGCAGAGGATATGATTTGACCTGTGCTAGGCTATACCTGTTCTAAATGCAGGCCATTTCTGTGAGTAGTAGACGTGATTTTGAGGGAATACTGTGCACATCAGCACAGATCTCTTCCTCAGCACCATTAGGTTCCTACCAAGACACCAGGACCTCATCCCTTTGCCCTGCTCATGTCCAGGAGTTTATTTAGTTGGTAAAGAGGAGGAAATCCTGTCCTGGCAACGCCAGTGAGAAAAGCCATGCACCAGTCCCTTGGAGCCTGCACAGAGCTGCATTTTTGGAGCAATGCTTTTAGTAGTCAAACATTACAGACCTCACTCTGGTCGGCTTTTGATTCCCATTTAAGGACAAGCCACTCTGGCAAATGGTCCTATTGACCCATCCAAATGTTTCACTTACTCCATCCCGCTTAGATAATGTCCCAGAAATGTTCTGTTCAAATAATACTTGAGTGGTAAATATTTAACAAAGAGAACACCTCCGGCCTTCTGTGCACTCTCCAGATATTCAGGATGACTGAGATGCTTTGTTTTGGGAATGGAAAGTCTGATCTTCCACCCATCTCCTTTCCTCATTTCAGACTTGTGTTACGAACTAGCTCGCCTTCTTTAAGGGGCCATTAATGATTTACTGCTGCAGACTGCTGAGTCAAAGCCCGTACGTGGAGGGCCGTAGACGCCAAGGCCAGTGGCAGCACCTCTTACCTAAATGGAGCCTCCTTCTCTTAAGAAACTCATTCACAAATGGAGAGGCTGATGCTGCTCCAGTAAAACCATTTCCCATCCTTTCTGGTTTTGTTTGTTTTATTTTAGTGGAGTAAGAGAGAGCCAGTGGTGCTGGATTCAAGTTTTCTTCAGACTTGCTTCTGCGTTGTGGTCATCGCAAACAGCTGAGGCACAATCTGGGATAGAACCAGAAACTCTGAACCAGAGTGAAGTGTGTGCATGGACAAGGCCTGGAATGGGAGATGCTTTAGCAAAGTTATCTTGGAGAAGATACAGGCTGAGAATAACCAGCTGGGCTGCAGTAAGTCAAGGCAAGAATATAAATCTACAATGGTGAGATGTGCAAAGAACCACAGAATATCCTAAGTTAGAAGCACAGAAGCACAAGTCCAACTCCTCGCCCTGCACAGACACCCCAAAAATGCCACCCTGTGCATCCCTGGCAGCATTGTCCAAACACTCCTGGAGCTCTGGCAGCCTCGGGGCTGTGACCATTCCCTGGGGAGCCTGGGCAGTGCCCAGCACCCTCTGGGGGAAGAGCCTTTTCCTAAAAGGCAAGTTACAATTCTCTGTACCTTACTGCAAAGGATGACTAGGAGACCCCAAGCTCCAGAGACGACCTAAAGACAGCTTATGACCCCATTGCTTGTCATGATTATGTAAATGTTTCTTTGTTTCAAGTGTCAGCTGATAAAAGTGTCAATCAGTGAAATCAATGGGCCAAACAAGTGAAACAGTAATTGGGAGGTTGTTTATTTGTTCTATTACCTGTAGGCTGTCTCCAGGCAGCCTAAATTATGAGACAGATCCTGAGCAAGAGGTGAGTGACATCTTCTATCCTAGGAAATTATTCCCTTTTGCTCTGGGTTCCTGCTAAGTAATTTCTCCCCTTTTGGATCAAAGCATCCTAGAATGGATGGGTCAGAAGGGACCCTAAAGGCCATCTAGTTCCAACCTCCCTACCCCTGCCATCTGCCACTAGACCAGATTCCTCCAAACCCCATCCAGCCTGAACTTGAACACTTCAGGCATGAGACATCCACATGCCCTCCTTGGGCATCATGTTGCAGGACATGCTGGATGTTAGAATGTGCTGCTGAGGATATAAACCAGCAGCAGCAGGCAGAAAGCAGAGATGTGTAGAGTTAAGAAGCATTAGGAATTTGGGGTTCTCCAGTCTGATGCCCACTCTGACACTTGAAATGGTGCTGATTTCAGGGAGCAATTGGACTACAATCAGAGCTCAAACAGCTCTGAAGTTGTGCTACACAGAATGCCTCATTTTCCAAAACTTCTTGTCCCTCTCCCTCCACCCACCATCATCCAGACAAGACAGGCTCTATGTGGCTGACTTGCTAGAGCACCCACTGTGCCTCACCCTGCCAATATCCATCACAGATCAGTATGGAACACACCGGCAGAGACACCTGGCCTTCAAAGCAACCAGTGTGCTGCTAAGACAAGGAGGATTCTCAGCAGAGCTTGGGATGCTCCAGCCATGGCAGCTACAATAAAACAGGATTATTGCTTAATGCCACGATTAGCACATGGCCTCAGCTATCATTGTCCAGCTGCATCGTAAGCCCTCATTTGTTTCAAGTTGTTTCAGGCAGGTTGTTGTCTCTGAAAGCTTTTGATTCAATTCCTCTAGACAGCCCTGTGCTCTTATGGGAAACAGTGGGAGATCATTCCATGCATGGGAAAGTGTCTTTGCTCAGGGCAAAATGTGCTGGTTGGTGAACCGAGCTGCATTGCCTTTGTGTCAGGATGATTTGAGGGCAATGTTGAAGCTTTAACAATGCAGAAAATAAATTCATATCTCTCTGCGCGTCTTCCTGCACATTTTTGTGGAAGGAGGAACTGCCAAACTTGAAACACAGAGGAGCAGGGGAGGTTTTATACAAAACTTCTGTCTGGATGGAGAAGCCTGATGGCTTTAACCCTCAGAGACAATGCAGAGAAAATAGGGGATCCCTGTACCAGAGGCCACTATGCACCAGTAGTTTTAACCGAAATGGAAAAAAATAAATCACTCCTTTGTTCGCAGGGAGCAAGAATGTACAGCCTGAACCCTTGCTCAACAGGAGCAGGGGAGGGAGGAGGGCAGCCGTCTGTAAAATGGGATAAAGGCAGGATCAGCCTTCCCCATCCACCACAGGAACCTCACCCGGACACTTTGATCCCTTGGCTTGGTAGTTTGGCGAGGAGAAGTGTTGGGATGGTCATCCAGGAACCCACAAGGTCTCCCAGTGACTGCTTTTAGGAAACTCCCGTGACTTTTTCATCCACATCCTCAATACCATCAAGAGGACACTGAGGACCACAGTGCAGCCTGCAACTATTTTGGAGGCAAGAGTAACAGGATCAAAGCATTGTCAGTGACTTTTAGTGACCAAGACAGGGCTGAAAGCTTAGTCAAACCTCACTGTCATATCAAAAGTTTGGGGAGGAAGAGGACACTGGTGTGGATTCAAGTCACACCACACCAGTTGTCCTCTCTGTTGGGGAGTGGGTTTGGCCCCTTTTACTTACTGGTAAAGACACAGTTATAAACCTCAGTGATGTTGAAATGATTTACATCCTCTGTTTATGTGGTCTTTAGCCTTGGGCTATAAAAAGAATCTCCTGAGATACATGGTCAAGTTTCCCTTCCTTTCTTCCTTCCTTTTTGTTTTTTTTAACACAAAGTGAATATCCTCTGTAATGATTTTTTTTTTAATATCTTAGTAGAATAGTAGGAGTACAAACAGAGGGAGGTGTGCCTGTGTTTTTTCTTCGGCATGAACTCCTAATTCCCATCCACGCTAATGGGACTGGCACGCATGCATCAAGGGGAGAAGAGACCCCTGAGGGTTCACAAAATATGCAGATGACTGGTTTTTAATGAATGCAAAATGTAAAACAAAAGAAGTATCACAGTCAAGCTGCTCATGCATAATAAAGTCACAGTGAAAAGGGAGCAAATAAATAGAGAAGTCTTCTTGGCTATAACCATCCTTAATATGCAATGGACAATTGGGAACAGCAGGCCTTCCGAAGCCCACATCATCAAATACCAAGTACATTTTGGCAACATGAAACCATCTACAGCAGCGTTTCTCAAGCTCCATCCCACCAAGCCACAGGAAAAATATTCAGGCCTTTCCCAATGTACAAATTTCAGGGAAAGCAAGAAGGTCTCCCCGAGGAGGCTGGAGAGCTCTGGCAGGATATTACATCGAGGCAGCAGAGTCAAAGCCTGTGGTGAGGACTGGATGCTCATTTGTCCTTGTTTTGAGAGGGGTTTCACCAGGAATTCAGTGAAGCAGAGCCACAGACAGAGCAGCCACACTGTGGGGCAGCATGAAACGAGGGAGCCGTCCCACCAAAGTCAGCGCAATTTGTTCACTTGTTAATTTGATGGCATTCTGGGCAGCAGACTTAATTAGACATAATTTGATAAGTCCAGCATGGGAAGCTACTCAGAAAGATGCTGCTCCCTCCTCCTTCTTCCCCCAACAAGCACATGCCCTCCTTCGCATGTCTGCACAAAGGCCCTTGTGGGATGGGACTTCACTTTTCCACTGCAACTAAATACACAGAGAACCTGATAGCAGCATAATTCATCAAAGTCCAGAAATCCAGGCCGTGTCTCCCCCTCTTTTTGTGCCAGCCTCCAGTCCTTGAGTCCTTATTCCCCAATTTGACCTGCTTGCTCTATTGGTACAACCCCAAATACAAAGTGATGGAATCATAGATTGATTTAGGTTGGGAGGAACTTTGAAGATCCTGCTCAACTTGACCACAGCTGGGAGAAATTCCCCTTCAGCCTGGGTGTGCCATCTATATCCAAGCACAGGAACATCCTAGTCCTTGGACTGAGGTTAGCCTTGTTAGAAGAATATAATTTTTTAAAAATCCAGGTCCTAACTAGAAGTGACTACTGGAGGTTAGTCTAATTTTTTTGCCTTTGCCTTACCCCTAAATTGAGGGGACACGTGACCTCCTTAAAAATCCTCTTTTCAAGAGTTTTCTAGGGAGCATCAAATGAAGGGCAGATGGAGGGCAACATGACTAAACCCCTCTACAGTGACAACACTTACCCTGTGATGAAAGCATCGGTGAAAACACGAGGTTTACCACACCAAAATACAGTACTTAATAAACCTCAAAATAAAAAATTAAACCTCAAAGTAAAACCCCTAATAAAACTGTTTTCAGCACTTAGAAAAATCAGAGAAATTATAATATCTGTGCTCTGTACCAGGCAACTAGGGGAGAGATTAAAGAGAACACATGTATAAATGTCATTAGCATGCTAGCAGTGATATAAAAAAACCCTCCAACTTTTAAAATAAATGAGCTGCTACAAAATAAACTACCTTACGACAAAATGTACGTAGGGGATATACAAAGTAAATTAAAAAACAGATTAAAGCAACATCTGTATATTAACACCGTCATAAAGCAACATAGTAGTAATAGCAGTGGCATGCAAAGGTATTATAAAATTATAATCTATCCAAGATGTTATGTCATCTTAATGAAACTGTACAGCCAATACATCTCAAGTATTATTCCTCTATGGTTCACAAATATCCTGTTCTGCAGTTCTGCAGAACTAGGCCAGCCTCAGTCCTGGTGCAAGGGGCACGCCTGCCCGCAGGCTTGCACAAGTGACAGCAAAAGCTCTCAGCATAGCCCACAAGCAGTCATTTTCCTTCAATGCACTTTTTATTTTCTGTCACCATTTTTCCCTTTTCTTATGCTCCTAATCTGGGAGATGGAGAAGGAATCATCTATTTGTCCCTGAGTTTGCTGCAGGCATGCCCATGAAACATTCAGGATGCAGCAAAGTCCTGCTCCACTGCTAAGTTCTGGAGAGGAATTTGGCATTATTCCCATTTATTTCTTCATAGAAATGTTTTTTCCACCATTTCATGTCCTGACATCCCCTCTGACTGATTTATTGAGCTGAAGACTCATGTCAATTGGTAAAAACTCATGACTTGCTGACATTTCTGTCCCTTTCCTTACCTGTCCCTGCTGCCTCTGTTAGGAGATGCGGAGCCACAGATTTTTGCATTACAAAATTTTCACCACCGGTGGTTGATAAAAGCTATTTATCAGCATTGCTTGGTCACCTAAAAATCAGACTCGATGATTTTACAGGTCTTTTGCAACCTAAACAATTCTACGACTCTGTTTTTGAGGGGAGTCCCCCACAGGAAAAGGAGGTGGAAAACAGCATGGAGTAAATGGGAATTTCTGAGTGCCAGGAGGAATGGGCAGACTTAGGTCATGTGCACATGGCTGACTTGACTCCCATGTAGGAAAGAGACTTGCCTGGATTCCTTCCACTTAAAAGGAGGGGCTTACAGGAGACAGTTTGTTTTGGAGAGTGACCATCTCATCCCCATTTCTCACTGACAGAGAGATACCTGCAGAGTGTGACTTGGTCTCTCCAAGTGCTGCCCTGAGTCTCCCATCAAGTGCCTTGAGTCTTTCAGTAAGTGCCGAACAGTGTCGAGGTTTATTGGCACAGAGTTGTAAAAACACCTTAAAAGCCCAGCATTCCCATTTTCTTAATTCTTACCATCATCTTAAAATCACCTATAAATTGCCGTGGGAGAGATTTGGATACTCACTACTTGTTTCTGTTATTTGCCAGCTGAAGTACTGAAATAGTTACGAGTTCAAAAGAGCTCCAAAATGTTACAGAAGAAAAATACACCAAGAGCTATAATACATTAAAAACATACAACAGTATACAAAAATACACAAGTTTTACTATTCTGAGTAATGTGCTGGGTGCTGGATGTATGGAAAGTGGTGACTCGGAGCCAAAGGGTTTTGGAGGCTGGAAGAGCACCCTGGGGAGGAGCCTCTGTGTGTTCACCTTGTTCCTAGGTCCTCCCCAAGGCACTGAGTGTTGGTCACTGTTGGATAGTGGTCTGGATTAATCTTCAGCTCTTTTGTTCTTATGCAACAGCCTTACAAGGGGCACAGCGAGCCAGAGAAATAGAAAAAGATACTCATCCTGCATTTGCAACTTCCCATTAATTTTCCATTACATGATGCTATGGCAGTAGAGGGCTGAAAATGTCTCCCTGGATTAGGACTAAAATCTCATTGATATTATTAGCATCACACAGCACAAGAGTCTACATTTGCTGCTATCACTAACTTAGCTCATTAATGACTTATGTAGCAAGGCTAATGCTATAAGAATTATGCAATATATATCATAATTGCTGAAGCAACTGTGTAAGGCTAATGAGAAAACAAAGAGCCTGCCTATGTGATACGAGGATGGAGAATCCTGATCTCATGTGCCTACTAGTTTTACGTGCATTGTTTCCTTTTCAGATGCTTATAGGGTACTTAGGAAAAAAAAGGATGAGTAACTTTTATACAGGTGGGTATTGATAGGACGAGGGGGAATGGTTTAAAACTGAAAGAGGAGAGATTTAAATCAGATGTTAGGAAGAAATTCTGTACTGTGAGGGTGGTGAGGCCCTGGCACAGGTTTCCCAGAGCAGCCGTGGCTGCCCCATCCCTGGAAGTGTCCAAGATTGGACAGGGCTTGGAGCAACCTGGGATAGTAGGTGTGCCCGCCCATGGCAGGGTGGAATGGGATGGTGTTTAATGCTCTTTCCAACCCAAACCACTCTGTGTTTTTATGTCTTCTCTCTTGCTCATGGAAAAAGGGCTGGAGAAAGGAGAGGGAGCCAAAAAGACTGCACAGCAGCAGTTGTGAGCAAGGTGTTGTATATCTGTATTCAGTAGGACATTGGTGGTGACTAAACCTTGCAGATGGCTCTAACTTGGCTCACCTCCATTCTGCTCTGCAGTGGTGCCTGCAAAAAAAAAGCATTTCTAATATATCCTCAACTGTGAGACTGCTCTTAATACCAGAGAAATGCAAGAGAAATGCAAAGAAACCACATCGCTCAATCGCTAACCCAAGCTCACAACCCATCAGTGGTGGGTTCACCTCCTCCAGCACCTCCTGCCCCTGCATGGCCATGAGGAATGTGACATCTTCATCCCAGCGCCCCCTCTGCATCCCAAAGATGTAAAGCCACCTTTGTTATAAGACCTGCTGCATGTGAAAGCCACAGGTATGTTTTTCTGTTAGTCCCTGAGCAAAGGACACCTGAAGATCTCACCCAGTACATCTCCAGCTTTAAGCACTTTAACCACACCCTGCTCGTGCTCCATCCACCATGGGCTTTGTGACCATCTCCGAAGAAAATCTGATTTTGTTGCTGTTTTGGCTGCATGGATTTTCTTGGTTTTGTTTTTTTTTAATGCAATACTTCAAGTGAAAGGCAGAAGTTTTAATAAGAGAGGAACGATCATTCAGTGGATTTCACTGCAGTGGGAAGAAACCAAAAAGGAGGGGTAAAAAATGGGAACATTTGCAGCTTATGGCAAGGGAAATGAAATATTTAATAAGCAAAATGCTGTATGTGCAAGGAGGGCTCCCCCAGCCCCCCGCTTTCTTCCTTGGCAGAAATTAAACAACTTTTACACACCACGTAGTCTTCAGTACAGTATGCTAATGATGTCCCTGATGCCCTCTTCATCTGATCAAACTTAATTGTCTGTGTCAGGCTGCCAATTAACAAAAGGATCTCCTAGAGTACCAACTTCCAGAGCTACCTTAAAGGTTAATTGAATCATGTAAGCCCAATGCTCTGGCGGACTCAACTTCAGGATCCTATTCTAACCAGGGGTCTGTAGGGGTAACAAATAAAGGAAAAGTTTAATTGCTAAACCAGCCAAATCTAACAGTCACATTAGGAAAGAAATGATCTTTCACAGCTCTCCCTCCTCCTCTTTTTTCTTTTCCAGAGCTTTGAAATAATCTTGGGCTTTTTATGCATTTCAGGCAGTTTCTAGATTTCACTGTCAGGGGGTAAATAGGAAGAACCAAACTTTGCTCTTCGATGTGTATGCAAACTGGGTCAAAGAAGATGCCCAGGTAGGTCCGAAAGTATGATTTATTCTTTGAATCACTTGCTGTTTTGTGAAATGTTTCCCTACCAAAAACAAAGTGGCAGTGGGTGGAGGATGACAGCACGAGAGCTGTGGGGATGTGGAATCAAAAAGCATTGCCATCGCTCAAGGCATCGAAACCAGCTAATGGGTGTCCCTGTTTCCTCTCCATCTGCCTCCTTTTCCAAGATATTTGTTGCTACCCATTTCTTTTGGTTTCCCACTTTTTTACATACATATTTTTAAGGTGTCTATCTTGCCACCGGAGACTGGTACGGCTGTTTAACGGGGGTGAACTGAAAATTGGTGCCGTAAACAGGAAATATTTGTTGTAACAAAACGCGGTACTGTCACTGGGTTGAGAACACGGACCCCAAAGCTACCGACTGGAGCTGGAGTCCTCCATTCTTTCGGGATAGCTCCTTTTGTGGGGAATTCTACTGTGTTTGGACCAAGCATGTCATCATCCCTGTTTGCCTTGGTACCCCAGTGCTGGGATTTTAGCTGGGCATCACGTCTTATTTGTCTAGTCCCAAAAAAACCATGGAGCCCTTTCAGGCTCAAGTGTACAAAACTGTGAAGTAAGTGGTGAAAAACAATGGAAATTTTAAATTAATTCCATCTGAACAGTCTAAGGACCAAGCAGAAAACAGTATCTCTCACTAGATAGACTAAAATGTTAAGAAATAATATGATAAAAAATGTCAAATAGCAAACAAAAATACCTTGACAGGAAGATTTTATGTAGACATCCAATGACAGCTCTTGCAGAGTTCACTTTCCTTGTGTCCTGCTAATCTCAGTGTGTGTCCAAGTGCTCCTCCCAGAAGGACATGGAAGTGACTGGTGCCCCTTTTCTGCAGCCAAAATAAATCAGGTGAAGGAGATGGCAGTGCCAGGGGAGGTGGAGGTGTTACGGGACAGGACTGGGGATTTGTGCCTATCCCTATCCACCACTCCTCCTGTCTTCTCAGTTGGTTTCACCACTCCTTCTGTGGAGGAGTGACCTGGGAAGGAATTCAAGGATGCTCATGAACCACACTGCCCAACAGCTCAGTGAGGAAGGGTTTCCTACAACTGCTCTGGGGCAATTCTCTCATTTTCCCCAAAACAGCTCAGCAGGATGACACATCTTGGCCATCCCCCAGATGCACCGAGTGTCCCTTCATGTCCTGAGCCACAAGTGAGATAAGTCAAGAAACACCTTCTGCATCCACCTGCAAAAAAAAAGGTCTGTTCAGGAGGAGGGTAGAAAATACCTCAGACAAGATATTATGATGGAACCACATGATCTTTAAGGTTTTTCTCAAACCATGCTATGATTCTACGATCTGATGAAGGCATTTTAAACTGCAAATCCTAGGAAAAAGGGCTGTGAAGCTAACAGAGCTAACACATATTATAACCATGAGTGATATGACCTGTAGGTTTTTATCCAGTATTTATTCCCAAAATTATTTATTTTCAATTTGGCCTCTCCATCCATCTTTTTTTCCATTTAAATACATATCACTTTAATAGTGTAGGCTTGGTAGAAGTTTCCCCTTGCTCAAACATTGTGGTACTCTTACATAACACCTCCTCTTCACTCTTAGAGAAAATGAAGTCCAAAATCACTGTGTTCCTCTCCTTTCTTTTTTTTTTTTTTCTGGTTTGCCTTTCCCAGGGGTACTCGGGCAGCCCCTGTGCCCTCTCTGCCCTCCCAGGGCCACGCATGGTGATGGTGTTGTGGTGGTTTGCACTCAGCTGACATTGCCTGCCTGTGACAGCAAACAGCAGCAGACGAGGCCGCCCCTCTCACAAACTCCTGCAAACTGATCTATTATCAACGGCAGGGGCCTGCTGTATCGCTGGCGGGCACAGTAATTAATTTCCATGCATATCATTGCCAGGATCGCTTACTGATCCAGGGAGCAAGATCAGAGATGTCACACCATAAATTGAGTCAGAGCCTTCACCTCTGTGTTCAGCGTGCAATTTTACACGCGCTTGACAAAGTAACAAACAGGGGGTAAAAAAGGCAGCAGTTCCCCAGGGTGATGGACGGGGGGAATTGGCCCAATAAATTGTTCCCTGTAAAAAGCAATGTTTTCCTCATTAAAAGGCAGTGAATTCTCTATTGCTTTTCATTAGTTGTGGCCTTGCTAGACGTGAGGTTTAATTGGCAGTGTGTTTACAGGACGCCGGCCCCAGAGGTGAAGGAGACAAAGAGGCTGAAAAGAGATTCTTATTTATTAAGGAGAGGTGACAGGCAGCCGCTTAATAAGTTTTTGTGTGGGTCCTGGAAGAAGTTGCACCATGAAGAATGGCTGTGCAGGTGTAACCCCTTCTATGCCATTGCTTCATCCTTTTTAACCATCAGAATCTGAATTCTAGATACTTCCCCTTCTTGTAAGGAAAATAAACTAAATAATAAATTTAAACAAATATTAAATTAACAACATAATGATGAAAAAAAGCTTGCATTAGTTTCAAAGGCCCTGGTTGAATGCTCTGCTCTCAGGTTCCTTTGAAATACTGAATCATCCACCCCCTGCTTGGTGTTTGTAAAGAGAGCACGTTTTGGGATTACCACACTGCTTTTTATTTACGGGAGAGTACAGGTGCAGGGTCAGTCCCTACACACTGCAGCAAAGTGTGAAAAGCCCACGGAACAGAAAAACACCATTGACAGAAGGACAGACTTTCTGTGGCTGTACCTTTGTGGGTAGCAGGGTCTGCAGAAAGACTCTCAGCACAAACTCAGCAATATTTAAAAATATACAAAATAAAATTCACATATAGGAGCACAAGGATTAAAGTAGCTCAAATGGAAAATGAGTAAAACAAGGTGTTCTATAAGAGTAGAAAGGAGGCTGTCACTGTTGATGTCCAGATTTAGCTATAGAACAGAGCTAAATGGAAACAAAAAAAGGCTATGACTTGGCAAGCAACATTATCTATGGCACTTCACCAGACAAAAACATGCACTCATCCTTGAAAGTTACATATAGAGTGAAACAAACCCAAATTTTGGCAAATTCTGACCGTCTGCCTACCTTTAAAACACAGTACTCTAATTTTGTAATTATTAAACATGCAACACAGAAAATAAAATACTATTTTAGAAGACCACAAGTTCTTGAAAAAATGGGCCAGAGCACCTGTCTGTCTGCAGGAGCTTGAGTGTTACAGTTCATCCCAATTTAGCAATCAGAGAAACCCTCAGTTTTACATAAAGTGTGTTTTGAATCCCAGGACCTGTCCTCTAAAATTATTTTGTTTTATCTCCTAACAAATACATCGTAGAATCACAGAACCATTAAGGTCAGAAAAGTCATCTAATTCCATCAAGTCCAACCATTCCTCAGCACTGCCAAGGTCACCACTGACCCATGTCCCCAAGTGCCACATCCACACGGCTTTTAAACCCCTGCAGGGATGGGGACTCCAACACTGCCCTGGGCAGCTGGGACAGGCCCAGACAACCCTTTCCATGGAGGAATTTTCCCCAATATCCACCCTGAGCCTCCCCTGGCCCAGCCTGAGGCCGTTCCCTCTCCTCCTGTCCCTGTTCCCTGGGAGCAGAGCCCGACCCCCCCGGCTGCCCCCTCCTGTCAGGGACTTGTGCAGAGCCACAAGGTCCCCCCTGAGCCTCCTCTGCTCCAGCCTGAGCCCCTTTCCCAGCTCCCTCAGCCGCTCCTGGGGCTCCAGCCCCTTCCCAGCTCCCTCAGCTGTGAACTGCAAAGTGAAAATAAGAGCTCCAAACAATACTGCAAATCAATTCTCCAACATTTATCTCCATTTCATATTTTTTCCCTAATCATCATATTTAAGAGCAATACGGCTATCCTGGCACTCCACAGCTTGTTGTGATTACAAGAAATACTGGTGGAATGGGAGCTTTAAAATTAAGTAGCATGGAGTGTCCAGTAATTAATTTGATTTTTACATCCATTCTTTATTTAATGCAACTTTAAAACTACGTTAGAAGCTGGAAATGAGCAGTGTAGCATGAAAATGAACTGGCCAGGTTCCAAGTGAGGCAGGGATTAGCATAATGTTAAATGTTGAGGATTGTCCTCATCACTGAGCTTGGGAGGGGGGATACAATGGAGGAAGAGATCTTGCTTGTGCGTATCACCACAGAACTGAGATGAAAGCACGGTGCTGTGCCGTGCAAAACCAGCATCTCTGCTCCAATCCTGGCAGAAGTGAGAGTGGAGAAGGAAATGATTACTGGGGTTTTACCAGAGCTCGGAAGGAGACTTGAGTCTGGATGGGAAGGCTGGAGCAATGAGTTTGGGTTCTCCTTTGGAACCATCATGCCTGCACTTTGGTCCTCATGACTCATCTTGTATTCATGCCTCCACCAGTTGCTGGAATGGTCCTATTCCCCAGGATCAACCTGTTCAATCTGCATTTGAGGAAGATTCTTGTAGAGACTGCAATGAATAATTTCCTCCTCTAATCTCTATTCACAGTCTTTCATATCCCTCTATTTGCTTCATTAAGGTGAGCTGCCCCAGTAGCAACACCACTCCTGTGATTCCCATCACCTTGCAGTGGTTTTTTGGCAGCACAAACTGCCAAAGCAATTCCTCCTGATATCCAGCTTGAATTTCTTCTGACACAGCTTGAGGCTATGTCCTCTCATCCAAATATTAATAATACATATAAATAATAATAATATAATATGTAAAATAATAATATAATACGACATACAAATAATCTCAACAAATATTTCTGCAAGAAAAGCAAGAGTTATAGAAATAATACAGAATTTTAGCAATTTCTCCTGGTTAAGTTGGTTCTTTAAGGTAACTGTAGGTAAGCTGTTCCCAGTTCTCTGGTACCTCGTGTGTCCATACTCTGCATCTTTTTGGGGTATCATCTTCTCCATTTCTTGCCAGAAGTGAATGGCTTTGGGGTGGGATTGGTTCTGGTCATCGCTGCTGCTGTCTGCTGATAAAGTACCTGTTCCTGGGAAGTTGGTTGCTGCCAGGTTTGCAGTCAAGGAGGTGCTCTGGCACACTCTCTGCTGCGATAGTTCATGGATAACCTCAGTTTCAGGCTCTGGTCCCTCTGCCTGGGGAGTTATGCAGGCACAGCAGACAGCCCTGCCTGGGCTAGCTGGCACTTGGTACTGTGCCTGTCCACCACTGATGCCCTGACACAGCCAAATCCATGGAAAGAAGGAAGAATGAACACCTTGTTAAACCTTAAGGTCAAACCCAGAGGCTACACAGCCCTGCAGTAACTTGCCCTTCCTCTTGTCCTACCTTCCTTCACTAACACTGCATGTTCACTTCTTGATTATATTAAACCCCTGGCCTTAAATTTCAGACTTTTCAGCTGCCTTTGCTGTTTCAAAGCACAGCACCATAGCATGAGCAGATTTAATGTCACAAGTTCCTGTGAAGACATTGCTATGCCCTGCTCAGGGACCATGACCAGCCTGATCCAGCAGAAGGTGACCCTGCCCATGGCACACAGGATTGGAATGAGATGAGTTTTAGGGTCCCCTTCCAATCCAAACCATTCTGGGATTCCATTTATGGCTTTGCAAAGTGACTGTGCATCAAGTCCCAAGCCAGCAAGGGATGAGCGGTAGATGGGAAGGCCACAAATAGCGCCTGTGCACTCCAGGTGTGTACAGGTGAGCCTTTGCTGGCCACAAGCCACACATAACCCTGTAATTACAGTCCCATTGCAAACCCCACTCCTGCTGAAGCCAACAGCAGCTCATCTAAACTGTTTGGGTTTCCTACTCCAAGTTGGGAGAATAAAACCTTAAAGTACTGAGCACATAAACTGGGCCTCACAGCCCATTACTGCGACATGCCCAGCTTTGATGCAGGCTTTTTCCGCAGCTCCTATGCACACTGAGCCCCCATTAATGTTAATGTAAGTGGTTGTTACACTCCAAAAGCAGCAGAACAGGGCCCCCAGGAGCAGCAACCCTTTCAGCAGGGCTGTTTTCTTTACAGAACATGCCCTGGCTTAAGCTTATCAAAATCTCTTCAGGTCTTGCTAATTGAGGTGAGTGGGTTTTGAAGCCAAGAGGAAAAGCATCCATTGTCAGATGGGAAATGTTTGTTTTGTTGCACTGACTCAAAGTCTGATGTAGTAGGTAGCAGTGGGGTGGAATCCAGGGACATGGAAATCCATTGGTCTTTGAGAAGATTGTTTCTTCTGGACACCTGGATGGACTCCTCATGGACACCCTGTGGATCTTATTTTCCGGACACCTGGAGGCCTACTTTAAAAAAAAAAGGAAAGTTTTGTGAGCTTCTTGAATAATCGGAGTGTTTTCTCCCAGTGTTTTCTCCAGATGTCCCTGATGGACTTCTTGAGGACCTTTGTTCTGGACACCTGGATGGAACCCCTGATGGACAGATTGTGGAATTGGCTTCTGGACACCTGGATGTACCCCTCATGGACAGCTTGCAGATCATTAGTGCAGACACCTCGAGGCCTACTTAAAAAAGAGACCCTTATGAGCTTCTTGAATAACTACAGTGTTTTCTTCAAGCAGCAGGACATTTTCTTATATATGATGCATAAGAATATCAGATAGATAGATAGATATGATACATAAGCTGATATATGGGAACCAAAATAAATACATGGGGGCAGAAATTCCAGCACAGAAAATGCTTCTCTAAGTTACTTCTTCCAACACAAGGACTGGTTATTTCTACTGTACTCTTGCTCTTTGACCAGTGATTTTTTCACTGCCTTTGGTGATCTGCTCTCCAGATCTCACACTGATCTCAGGTTTGACCTAATGGAGTGATAGAGGAGGACAGGATGGCTCCTGGATGTGCAGTGAGCCCCTTTTTTGGCACCGGTACAAAAATCTGACGCCAGGCAGGCTTTCGGAGCAGCTTTCCAGCAAAACGTGTCCACAACACACCCAGGAATCACCTTGCAAACAATCCCATGGCTGCACCTGCCTGACTGAACGGAAGCAGAGCCCACCAGTGCTACAGAGACCTGCCCCTTTCATTCCTGTTTATTCATGGGATGCCCAGTAGTTGAACTAGGAGCAAAGCAAAGGTGCTGTTGCCTGTGCACGGTCCTACCTGCCCAGTGCTGCTGTCGATGTTCTCCTTGGAAGAGCGTAATAATCCAAAGGGTAGTCTGTATTTACAGCTGGGGAAGAGGGAATCACCATCACCCAGCACAGCCAGGACCCAGCCAATAAGAAGTTGCAGTTGCCTCCAAGCTTGACAGGGCCCATGGGTCACAGAGAAGCACAGAAAATCCCACCAGAGGGTGGTTAAGAGGGAAATAAACAGATCACTTTTATAGCATTTACCAAACCCTCCCAGCATTCACCAAAATATTCCGAGTGTTGGCCAAAGGAGATCCAACAGAGATGGCCTGGGACAGGATGAAGGATGTAGGGGTTTAGGCACAGGTTCCATCCCAGGGCTTTGCCAAGGACAAAGTGCCTAATCTCCTTTGTGCCTAATCCTGGGTGAATGGAGATAAAACTCTCCCTCAGCAAAAGGAGAATATCCTGTGCTTTATAATAAGATGCTGAGGGATTCCTTGGCATATAGGGAAATGCCTATTTTTTAGGGTGTTTTTTTGTTTGGTTCATTTTTTTTTTAACTGAGAGAAATCCCTGGAAGGTTTTGGTGGCAGTGTTTTTTATTTGTCTGGGAGGAGGTGGGTTTGTTTGTTTGTTTGTTTGGGGTTGTTTTTATTTTGCTTTTTCCTCTACATGCACCCATTAACATTTAAGGAATTTTTTTTTTTTTTAAGGCAAGTTTTAGCACAAGGAGCAGTAGGATGGCTCTACACTGCCACCAGTAATGAAAGTTAGGCTTGCCAGCCGTGAAGGCAGTTTAACCCCTTGGTCACACCTCGCCTTTTAATTCCCTTTGAATAGGCCTGATACAGCTTTGATGGAAAACGCAGCCAGTGCATGGTTCAGGAGGCTACAGAATTGAGAGCTATTAAATACTAAAAAGACAAGGTGAGAAACAATTTGCAAAATCTCCTCTTTTTATAGACTGCAGCTATTGAGAAAAATTGAGTAAATTCCCCAGCTACCAAGACTGCAGTCTGTTTCAAGATTCCATCAATTTTTTACGGTACAATCAATATTTATGAATCCCCAAAGAAATATTGCAAAGAGAAACATGGTGAAACATTTTCCATGCAGTTGCAAAGATGTAACGTGGGGACCTAAATAACTTTTAAAATAATCTCAATGACAATCAAAGTGCCTTACATAGCCAATATGGTTTAATGTCAGTGTTTATATTAGCTCTCTTCTAAAGAATAGATGGAAAAAGGGAAAAAAAGTAAAGAAAATGTTTGCAGTTTAATCTCTCCTAAAGAAGACATTTTACTATAATAAGTATTCTGTAATTTGGTGCTTAAAAATTCAAAGGAAGTGTCATATTGAAAGTTCTTTGATTTTTTTTATGCATTAAAAATATTCACCATCATGCAAGCAATGGATTTTTCAGTCAGCTGGAAAAGGAAAAAAGATTTCTATAAAAACTAGGCAAACAAATCCACATTCCTTTAATGGCTACTTTAGGTTTAATATCTAAACTTATTTAAATAACTCTGAACCCTCCTGCTGAGAAATATTGAAAGTAATAGATTCCTTTGTGTGTAATCTCCATTTACATGTAGAGTTTAATTTCCCTCTGGGCAGAACCTGTGTAAAACTTGCCTTGAAATGTCCCTCTGTAAAAGCACAATGTTTAGGGGGATGCCTTTTATTTCATTTAAAATTTATTTTGCACTTTAAAAAAAGCAAAGAGCCAACTCACCTCGGAGCTGCCAAAATGGTGACTATGGCATGAAGTTAAAAATTATTGATCACTGTAATTGATCACAAGCTACACCATAGATGCTCCAAAATGCACCCAAAATCAAGATCAGCCCTGCTGTGCTCATCACACCCATGACAGATCTCTCCAGTGATGTTAGTCCCTCCAGAAAGAACAGTTTTATTACGACTTTTCTCCAAGGAATTTAGAAGGAATTGGATTTTTGGGTGAAGAGTTCTAAATTTTAAGCTTGTCCCTTGATGTTTGGATATCCTTAGCCTCCTTCCCTCTTCTCAGTCCTGTCCCACCTGCCATCACACAAATTTTAACTAAAAATAGTCTATTGTGCACATTCTTATTTGATTGCTAGCATCTCTTTTTTTCTTTTTCTTCTTTTTCCTAACTCAGAGGAAACCATAATAGGAGAGATCGCTCTTAATGAACAAGTAACTGAAAGCATTTAATTACCTAAACCAAAGCCTTAGCTTTCATGTCAATATTTTATTTTTAAACATTAGCGAGGGCTAAAGTAAGGAAATCTGATGAATTTGCAAAAAGCTTTCAGTGAGGTTTATTTCCCCAAATTAATCAGGCAAGTTGCAATCCCAGCTATTTATAAGTCTAGTTAAGGGTTGTTCCCTTGTGAGGTGCCTTTTCCTTTTTTCTTCCCTTCCATACTTACTGAGGTGTCTCAGTAATTCAGCCTCTTACCTAGATACCTCATCCAGGGGAATCTCGGTGGGAAGATCTGATATCTGATCTGTTTCTATATTTAATGACATATTTCATCATGGGGGAATATTTTACTCAACTATCTCCCCTGAAACTATTTTTTTTACAGTGAGCTACATTCAAAATAGCAACATTTAAAAACGTGTTTTGTGCTGGAAAATATAAGGAAAAATAAAGTGTTCTTCCTCGAGGAGGATTAAGCAGGATTTGTCAGAGGGAAAAGAAGGGCTTGTCCTCAGAAAACTTTGGAACATTATTTAATTAAAAAGAAAGATTCCTCTGAAATTAAGATACCTGAGGATGATCATGGCAAACATCCACAGTAAGGTGACCCATGCACACTGCACCATGGTGGAAATGGGGGTACTCTGGCCCTCTACACCCTCTTTTTATAAACCCCATGAAGAGTTAAAAACTCAATTGTTCTTCAGTCCCACACAGTTCTACAGTTTATAAAATACGTATTTTTTTAAACGCCGATCCTGCTGGGACAAAAAAAAAAAAAACAACAATAAAGCTGCAGACTCTTTTTGTAATAGAAGCCTGCCACTCCACCCAGGCAGCCAGGGATGGCTTGGCCAGTGTTTAATGAGTTTACAATGCTACATATCTCTTTATCTTTTAATCCATTTAATCATCAAAATTTCCAGCAACAACAACAACTAAAAAAAAAAAAAAAAAGAAACAACAACAACAAAAAAACAATGCCCCCAATTTGTGTTTTGTTTGACTGCGAGTAATATTCATGTCTGCATGAGGATGGCATGTAATTAACATGTCATAATCAAAATGACTAAGTTTGACACATTATAATCACTGCATGGAGATTATAGCATAGCCACAGGCGATCTGCACAGCCTATCTTAATATCATTTGCATAATGAAAGCATGGTGGCAGTAATAGCTTTTTTCTCTTGTTATCATAATTTCACCCAGGGCTGCAAAGGGCTTTGGTACTGTCAGATGTTGCCTGTTAAAAGTCATTGCATGTTGAAGACTCCAGTCCAAGTGACCCAAGTGTTTCCGTGTGAGCAATCGCTGTGTGGCTGCATGGAAATACATTGAAATGGCTCTTTTTTGCCCCAATTTCCCAGAAAATGTGTACACACTTTTATTTTGGGGTCCCGAGGGAGGACCTGTTTCTTACCTAAGAGGCTCCTGTAGAACTGGGCTGCATTTTCTGATCATGCCCCAAATTTTCTGCACATTGGGAATAGCAGGGCAAGCTGACACAGCACGTTTCCTGAAGCATCCATGGAGACATCTTGGATGGTGATGCCCCAGCCTGGCCACAGCACCTCTACAGAGGCTGCCAGCAGTGCTGCTCCAGTCTTACCTGCCTGGATGAGAGGGACCATGCCCGAGCAGCTCTCCAAAGTGATGCCAGGTTGAAGGCAATCACTCACCCTGAACAGAGAACGGTACATTCTCCAGTGACCTAGATGGTGAACAAACAGCCGCTGCTTCTGTGTCCTCGGATGGTTCCTCTGCAGTGATAACAGATCAGCACTGCAAAGAAATGTCTGCAAAACCAGGGGGGAAAAAAAAGGGAAAGCTGAGGATTGACTCCAGGTCAGCAAAGCTGCTCAGGTTCATGTCCCATGTCCCCGTGGCGAAAGCAGGGCCACGTGGTGTGAGGGGCTGGTGAGGGGCAATCCGCTGTCTCTTGGCATGCACAAAGGATGGCCCAGAGCAGAGGAATGTTCTGTAGGCTGCCGTGCCACCTTTGACTCAAGGAGGTCTCAGACCTGGGACCTCAAATTGTCCTATCATGAAAAGGGTCTCAGCACCTCCCAAATTCTGCCTGTCCCTCAGAACCATGGAATGGTTTCGGTTGGAAGGGAACCTTTAAGGTCATTTAGTTCCAACCCCCTGCAATGTGCAGGGACTCCTTCCGCTAGAGCAGGTTGCTCAGAGCCCCGTCCACCTGACCTTGAATGTTTCCAGGGATGGGGTGTCCACCCCCTCTGAGGGGAACTGGACCCAGTTGATGGTCACAGTGTCCCTTCTGCCCAGCCAAACCAAACTCCCAGTACCCAATACAGGCAAGACTTTGAGTTGAACCCTGTTCTGGATATGAACCTTGTGCTTCCAGTTTTACCTTTGCTCTGAGTAACACTTGTAGAGTGTGGTGTTCTAGCAGGAGGTCACTTGTACCAGTGATTCTGTATTTTGTAATTCACAGCATCAGGCTCTTCATCATTTCCATATTCCAGCCACTACACAGTCCAATCACATTAACACAATAATCCTCCTGCACATTACAGCTTTAGGAACTGCAAATTTATCTTACAGCAGAGTGTTACTGCAGCTTGTGTGACATAAACTGATATAGTCGTCCCAGATACACTCAAGAAAATTCCTGCAGAATGTGGAGAAGACCAGAGCAGATGAACTACGTTATGTATGCAGTCCCCAGCAGCTCAGTAAAACAGTGTTACATATACAGAATTCCTGGAATTATTTTTGCATGGTGTGCTCAAGTGATTATGTTAAGTTAGGTTTTGGTAATAGAATCAAGTTGCTTGCTTTTATCCTAACAGAGATATTATGTTGTCTCTTTTTACTTAAGTGGAATCTTTATCATATCCACGTACAAAGAGTGAATGTGCTTTGTGGGGTGATTTTTAAGGTGCAATGGTATCAGTTAAAAGATCAGCAGTTTTCCCTAATCTGAAATTACCCAACCAGACATTCAGGTCTGTACATACTAAACCCATTTGTCCTTTAAAACGCCAGCCTTGCATATTCACCTGGGTGAAAAGACAGGACATGCAACTTTGCCTATATACTAATATCCTAAAAAGATATGTTTATCTCTATCTAGACACTGCAGTTTTTTCCAAATAAGGCTGCTTTTGAATGACAGAAAGTCTCACATTTGTCAGTGAGACCTAACACAGAGGAATGACAAATTATACTTACCGTATTGGTGATTTCTATGCTGTTCACAACGTATTTCTATCCTACACATACATACATGGGACCTTTGCAAATAAATAATAAAATACTTCTCTTCCTCCATAAAGGGGCCAAGGAGCCATTTGAAGCCTAATTTGAGCAACTTGGTCTAGTGGAAGGTGTCCCTGCCCATAGGAGTGTGTTTGGAATGCAATGAGCTTTAAGATCCTTTTAACCCAAACCATTCTGCGATTCTATGATTCTAATTCAAAATCTCTTCTGTCTCAGTGACTGTGCCCCAGCAGATATAAATCAGAAAAAAGCACCCAGAAATCCTAACTAAATTGCACTCAGCTCCAAAGCCTTTACTCATATGAGGGAATTCCTGCTCCAGAAAACTGGTATTTTAAACCAACCAAACCCTGAGATGGAAAGAGTCTGGGTCAGGTTCACAGGCTGGACCTGGATGGGGCAGGATGCCACCAGGTACCCTGGGTCACACTTTGCCCTTGCCAGCCAGACATCATCTTATGGAAAGGGTTAGTAAAACTGCCACATTTTCCATCCTGCCATGGGGATCATCCCAGCCCTCTGCTGTCAACACTGTGCTGGTCTCCCTTGTGGGTTGTCCCATCCCTGTGGCCCACTCCCAGCCGTCAGGTACCAGAGACCAGCTCCTCACAGAGCAGCAAGGTTCCATCGAGGAGGATGCCTGAGCTCTGAAAGCCCCTCCCAGGGCTAAGACACAGCGGATGAGGGTCCTGCCACCAGCTTGGCTGATGGCAGCATGGTGTGTTCCCTCCTGGGGCAGATCGCTGCCACAGCTCCTTGCACTCCCATCCTTAAGTCGGACTAAAGTCAAAGCCCATCTCGCTGTCATAATTCCAGTAGTTCATGCATCTTCTAATCACATGTTTTATGGTTAGTAAAAATGCCCCATGGGAGCTGATTAAAGGTTTATGAGAACCAAGAAAATCTGATAGGATTTGGTTTGAATCCGACCAGTTTTTTAAGTTTCCTATCCATAAGCTTTTAAGTACTTACAAGCCATTATTTCTGTCTTTGATGCAGTAGGGTTGTTGTTTTTCCTTTTTGTTTCTTTTTTTCCATTTTTTTTTTTTTAGTCGGGGGAGAGGGGGAAAAAAAGCAACATAAATCTCAGAGCAGAGATTTTAAAAAATGATTATCAGATTTGGGTAAGATTTATCTTCCTCTTTAAAAAAAGCTTTTCACAATCACAATATAAATGCATTAGCGCAAAAGCAGTCTAAAGTCACATTCAGAAAGATACAGCACTCTGATATGGGGCTTCTTTAGTGGAAAATACCTGGAACATGAAAGCAGCTTAACTCTTTGCCTCCTGGGTTTCCACTCAGACATTGCCTTGGCTTACTGAAAGCATTTCAAGCCCATAAAGTTGCCTCAGTGGAAGGTCTTTGCTTGGCTGTGACAAAGGTTTGCAATGCAGCAGTTACACCAGCTCCTGGTGCACATCAAGTTTAGGATGTCTCCCAAACCAAAATATCCCAACCAGTTTCTTATTTCCACTAATATGGAACAAGGCTTTCCTTGGCTTTTGCTGGGAAACATGGAAACATCACTATTTCATCCTGTCAGTGCAACCAGCTCCCCATCAAAGACAGTCAACAGCTGTTCATTTGAAGATAACCTGTCTCAGGTGCCATGGCCTCAGAAAATGCTCTGATGCAGCTGATTTAGTCACCCTTTACTATACCCACTTGCTGAATAACTGGGCCAAAACACATAGCTTCTGCAGACACAGAGGGAGCATGCTCATGGTCTTCTTTCTTTTCTCTTTCCCTCTCTCTGTAGACTTTCTTATAATCTATGGGTCTTGCTCTATGTGGTGAATTAATTATTTTCCTGGACTTGGGTTCTTCCCCTCTCACAGCAATTAAACACACTGAGTTCCTTCCAATCAAAATTATTTTGTAGTTTAAGACAATATAAAGACAGGCTGAATTGGACATCTGGTAGGGTGGCAGTGGGTTGGGATGTCTTGGTTCTGCATCCAACCTCTTCTCTGAGCAGTTTGAGGTGAACCTCCTTGTGTTTCACCTCATTTTTACACCTACAGGGGAAAGGGACAGTGTGCTCAATTAGGAGTATTGATGAATAAAGAGATTACAGCTGCTGAAGTGACAGAATAGGAGTCCACCAGTATTACACCTATATTCTGTGTTTTGATGTGTGATAAGTCAAAAGGCTTTCTGGCTAGTTCTGTTCTCACTAACATCCCCTGCAATTGAAAGCCCAACCCTGCTCAGCATTGCAAGAAGCCACAAAAAAAGGAGACAACAAAAGTATCCAACTGAAAAGCATTTTGACAAAAAGTAAACAGACCCAGAAGCAGTATCCATGGCTGAGAACACAAAGAAGACAAATAAATCTGCATAAATACTCAAAATTCTTTCACAGGGTCTTAAGTTAGATTTCTAGCAGGCATTGAGCAGGTCTTCATGAAGAACAGCAATCCCTGGTCCCATAAATCCTGTTTTCCCTCCCAGAAATGTATATTCTCATCCTGATAATCCTGCAGAACAGTCTGCAAACCTCTACTTGTGCAGCTACAGAAGAGAGACATGTCACTGCCTGTATGGTCTCCTTCACCCTCCATCAGTCTTGGAGGGAAGGTTTAAAATGCACGGCAAAAAACAGAGGAAAATCATTTGTTCACTTGACTGGCACTTATCTGCCAAACCTCCCCACCCCAAACCAAGAGAAAACCCTCAAAAAAAACCCACTTATAAAGTGCTTAAGAAAAAACAAGGAGGATGTTCTTACAGGTGGACCTGAATACATAATTTTCTGCAGGACATGGGTTTACCATCCCTTGGCTCCTGTTGGTGTGTACAGGCATTTTGGGACTGGCAGCACCAAAGGGAGGGGCTGGGTTCAATCTGCATCACTCCCAGCACCGAAGACACAGAAATATTTAAGCTGATGCACACTCTATCCTGGCATTCAACAGAGAGCAATGCCAACTTCTGGAAAATAGAAGAGCCCCAGGGCAGGCTAATAACAGCACTACTTAAGAACGTAAGACAATTATTACCTCCAACTGTGAAGGAGTCTGAGTAATTAAAAAGGGTTCTTTATTTTGATTAAAAAAGATTCCTTTCAGTCCGTTTGAATCTTTAGTAAAAGCCCTGAACGATATTTTTAGATGCCAGAAAAGACACTCTGCAATTGATGAAAGATGCATAGCAAACTCATTTGAAAGATTCTCCTATAATCATCATCTTATTGTCCAAAATCAATTAATTTCTCATTCTTTCACCATATCACTTGCTGGAGAAAATGCAGGTCTAACCCAAAGCCTCCAAAACCTTCTTCGGATTAACAGAAATCCAAAATTAATTTGGTTTAATTACTATAAATTTCCTTCCCAATAAAATCTCAAGAATTTCCAATCATGCTGATTTATTTGAGTAATTAGAAAGCCATTCACAGATGTCACACTGTTAGGTAGTGTGGATAATGTGGGTTTTGCTTAACTGGATCCTGATACCACAGCACTGTGAAGAATGACGACTAAAAAAACTCCAATAAAAAGCAGGAGAGTAAGGGAAGGCAAACAGCACAACCTCAGGCAGTGCAGGCAGTGCCAGTGGCTCCTTGGAAACTCCTTTCTGTCCATTTGCTGCTCCAATATAACTTGTTCTGGTCCTTGCCTTTTGCACCAGTAAGTCTTGAGGGGTTCTGAATTCTTTTCTTTTCAGAGGAGGAGGCCAAGGGTCCTAGAGATGATGCATCTAAAGCAGGGTCACCCCTAAGGGTGGTTTCAAAGGTAAAACAAGAACTGAAATTAGGCTTGCAAGGGGTTTGGGTTGGTCCTACTTCTTCACAGGGGAAGGTGGTGCAGACACAGCAGACCACATTCCCCAGGGGCTCATTATTTCATGAACCAGCAGAACAAATGGGATCATGATTTCTTGCAAAATTATTTTGCAAAGCAGGTGGTCTGTACATGTGTCAAGGTGGCAATCATCCCATCCACATTCAGACAGCCCCTGACTGCTCTTGACTGTTACTTGTAAGAGTTCTGAGAGCTCCAGGAATTTAAAAATTGTGGAGAGTAACACAGATTTCAGGTTCTCCTTCCCTCCAAGTGAAGAGGAAGATTTAACACCCTCTCCCACCAATGAAACACACTTGATTCCATTAGAAAGGTAATTAGTGAATTAAAAGAAAGCAGGGTCACGAAACTTGAGAGGAATGATTTAAGTTGCAGTAAATATAAATAACAGTTAATAAGTGGGGAAAAACATATTTTTAAAGACTCAGTT
Source organism: Aphelocoma coerulescens (assembly GCF_041296385.1). Lineage (NCBI taxonomy): Eukaryota > Metazoa > Chordata > Aves > Passeriformes > Corvidae > Aphelocoma > Aphelocoma coerulescens. Next base: position 2,516,063 of record NW_027184085.1, on the reverse strand, counting down.
TTGAAGCTGAATCTAACAGCTTAAATCTGAGCCTTGACAGTGAATTCCCCCCTCCCCAATCCTCTCTCCCCCCCCAAATTATCTTGGGTTTATACATGCCAGTATTTGACCAATAACATAATATTTAAATACCACAGTAATCTTAGCACTGTAATCCTGACACTCACAGTTTGTCTTAAATAAGGGTCAGCTGAAGAACATGGTGTTGTCCAAAACCCTGAGGCTGTCAGACATCCTCAGCCATAAGAAAATCATCTTTACTTTTGGCTTGAGCCTTTAATGGCTCTGAAAGCTGCTGCTTTTGTCTAAATACATACATTGTGCAGCAGTTTAGGAAATAGGTGAAAAGGCTTTAATGGAGAGATTAGTGCTAGACATTGTGAAGCCGCAACTAGGTCATAAGAGATTTCAGAGGTCAGGAAATTTTTTGCAGGGCTTAAGTGTTTTGTAATGTAGTTTAGTTTGCCCCTGGACCAGGGCATAATGGATGCTTCAAAACTTGATCAACATTGGTTAAAAATAATGACACTGGTACTCTGGGCTAAGAGTCACTTGACAAACTCCATCATGCACCAGCAACTGCTCTGGTTCCTGAAATAATTTTAATGGGCTAGGGACAGGTGGGGCAGAAAAGGCATTTCTTGCCAAAGGAAAGGGTCCCAAAGTCAATGAGTCAGAAAATCAGACAGATAACAAAACCAGAAGCTTTTTTGTCCCTCTTGTCATAGTAGTAGTCATAGTTTTCCTAGTCTTTGGTTGGATGGATTAGGGAACATCTCATTAAAAAATTATGTACCAACCATTTAAATAAGGTATTGGGAAAGGAGGGGTTTAAGTGCAGAATGAGCCTTCCGTGTAAAATCAATGCTGTTAAACTCCATTACTCTCTCTTTCCTCCATGTCTGAGTAACCACCTTTCCAATACCAGCCAGAACATAAACAACAACCCCAACCAGCACCAGCAACAGGCAGGAAAAGAAAGAATTCATGCTTCAGATGAAACATTCTGGAGGAATACTTAAAAAATTATATCTCAAAGATATTGACCCTTGTATCCTTTGCTTATCTTTAACCAATTTTCTGGTTTTCTGCTCTCCCACATTTGTATAATTCAGCAGAGACTCAAGGGGAAGCAACAGAGACACACCAGTATGGGTGAACATTAAATCAATCAGTGTTAGGTTGGTGAGATGCTACTGAAGTCAACCAATAGCACAGATATTGACATCTCTGTGCATTCCTACTTACATGTCCAAAATGATGCCTTGGTGCAAATTTATTTGGGTCTATAGAGCACGTGGGTCACCAATAACCCATGGTCACTGTCTGAGAAAAGTCATTCTGAAGTTTAAGGGGGAAACATAAGCTCTGTTCATAGAGAGTAAAAATAGCAGGTGTCAGAGTCTTGCTCATGTTCAAAGGTAGGTCTCACCCTGGAGCAGTTTCTCAAAAAATCATCTATGACAAGGCCTGGGTTGGATGAGAAAGCTTTGAAACCAAGACTTGTAATGAGTCATGGTCACTTTGGAGAGAGACTCAGTGCTGAAAAAGCAGCCTTTATGCATGAAGTAGAGACTGATTCTGGAGTATTGAGTACATCCCCTAGTCTTAAAACAGATGAGATGCAAGAACAGATGAGATACAAAAAAAATACCATGGACAATTTGAAACTGACACAGATAAAGAGTTCCATTCACTAGGCGTATACAGAGTGAGAGAGGAATTACTACCCTCCATCATGATACCAAGAACTTGCCCTTCCCAGGAGGAAAGTACAAGATTCGAGACAAGATCTGAAAATCTGCAAGGAAAGGCACAACAAAAATCCATGTCTAGAAGTAAAAAAACAGGAAAATCACAGCATGGCATGAGAAATCATTGGTAATTCTAAAAGTAATTAACAAAGCATCAAGTAATAGCAGTGTACCAGGGGATATAGTGGATTCACCACTGATTGATGTCTTCCAGCCAAAAATGTGGTTGCTTCCCAGTAAGATATACTTCAGGCAGACACAAGTTCTTGGCTCAATCAAGAAGGTCACCGGACCGAGGTACAGAGGAAGCCAGACTGGCTGATCCATTCTGGCCCTCATAAATCTCCAAAATCCTTCCACAGGGACTTGCCCTGAGATGCCAGAGATATACAGACTAAGGCCAAAGTGTTGGGTCAGCCATGTACATCTTCACCAGTGTCTTCTCTCCCTCCTCCCTGGGCGAAAGGAATGGAAGATGCAGCTGTCAAGCTGAGGGACAGTTTGGTTAAAAACACTGATAATGCACTTCCAGTTCTTTCTTCGGAAGATCATGCGGTTTCTCAATGTGTGAGGCCAAAAAAGATGTGTGGCCCAGTGCACTTTTGACAAAAGCATAGATTCACTAAAGCTTACAATTAATATTTAATACCAACAAGTCTTCTGTGATGCTGTGCGGATGTAAATAAGTGGAGAGAATGTGATATTTACCCCACTATAAAACATTCATGAGAGCTAAGCTATTTACAAAAGCTAAATACGACACTGTATTTACTGTAGGTCACCTCCTAGGGTTAGAGATGAAAAGTTTTTGGTCTAATGGAAAGTAACATAATACACCATAATAACACAACCACTGTCTCGTCTGCAAAGAAATATCTCCTGGCTCCCTCTTTCTATTGCAATTACAGGTGGGTAAAGCCACTACAGGGGGAAAGAAATAATAATAATAATAATAATAATAATAATAATAATAATAATAATAATAATAATAATAATAATAACCAAAAGGAAAACAAAAGGGTGCCTTAAGGAGACTTGATACCTCGTGCCTTAGGGACACTGGATACCTTGGGCTGTTACACTGTGTGCTCTCCACGCTCATTATGAAACATCGTCATGTTCATGCAGGAACTCAGGTCAGTAGAAAGGTATGTGGGATGACTTCACTTTAATTGAAGTTACACTATCCCAGGATTGCCAATTAAGTATCAAAGTGCGTTGACGTGATCTGGGGCTTTCCTTCTACTCCAGTGGAATTCAAATTCCCCCTGAAAAAGGCTCCTTTTTATATACCCAAACCTGCAATCAATATAGATGGTTAAATGGGATTGTCAAAAACTTAAAATGCCAATATGCTGGGAGCAAATTCACTGATGAAAGTCTCATGGTGTTAGGCTCAGGATTTATAGACCAGGATAGTTAGGAATTTGTTTCCACAAACCAGGCCCCACAGTGAAGCCCCTCAGCAGCCAGCTGCATTATTTGCTCCAAGTCTCGGAAATCATTAAAGAATTGTCAAATCCAAAGCAGAGCCCTGATTTAGGAAGCATTTGGGTGAAGCTGTATTACAAAGACTAACAAAAAAATTGCTTAAATTGACGCATTTATCTCAGATTCCTGGATTGTTGCTTGGCTTGACATCTAAAAGCAAGCTGAAAAAATGATGTGAGTAATTTCTAAGGTGATAGTAATTTCTGGTGGAGCAACAATAAATGGGAAAAGGTACAGAAGCTTCAGCCTTTGCTGCATAGGAGAAGAGAATGTGGGTTATTGTAAACAAATTAGAAATGGATCAACAGTATCTACCTCTGCAGGGAATGGTAACAGCCCAAAGGCTGACAGAGCTCCAGGAGAATTTGGGGAATGCTCTCAAGCACAGGATGGGATTGTCGGGGTGTCTGTGCCGGAACAGGAATTGTACTCAACGAGCCTGATGGGCCTCTTTCAGCTCAGTATATTCTATGATTATTTTCCAGTTGGTGACTCAAAGATAGCAGTCTTCAGCCCTTTAAAGGTTTGCCAGAGAAGGCAAATTTAGGATGGCTGGATGGGCTTGCTTAACATTAATTTGGCAAATACTAAACGAGAGATAAGGTAATATCTAAAAAGAATAGAATCACAGAATCATTTAGGCTGGAAAAGACCTTCAATATCACTGAGTTCAACCTCTGTCTGATCACCACCTTGTCAACCAGACCATGGCAGTAAGTGCCCTGTCCAGTTTTTCCTTGATCACCTCCAGCTGTGGTGACTCTGCCACCACAGCTCATGAATAATTCATTTGGAAGGAACCTACAATGGTCATCTGGTACAGCTGTCTACCAAATAAAGTTAGAACGGCAAAGATGACTTCCTTGTGCATCAGAGAGGATTTTGAGAAAGCAGACAATAGAAATGGAAGTAGTAGCTGACATCTCCCCTCCTTCTCACGTGCAGGACATCTCCCAGTAAGACAGGACTCCCCATCACATCCTTGTCAAGAGCCCTTTCAGTACAGATGCCTTTCCTACAGCTGCCCCAAGACACATTGCTCCAATGGACGGAAGAATCCCAGTGCCACTATGGACACCACCAAGTGACACCTTCTCTCACTGCTCCTGTGTGAAACGCTGCAGCCTTTCCACCTCCTCTCTCTCCAATGCACTGAACCTCAGGGGCTGAAAGGGAAGCACATCCTGACTTGAGTAGAGTCAAAATCCTCAAAAAAACCCCACTATTTCCCATCTGTGTCAACAAGTTTGAAGAGCCAATGTAGTTTTGGTGATCCGGGGGCAAGTGGCTTGCCCGAGGCGACTCCACCGAGTTGGTGACAGAACCTCAAAGCGCTCTCCTGCTCTGGTTACTAAGGTGTGCTCCCCACACAGCCCTCTGAGATCAAACCAGAGCTGGAACCAGTGACAAGGTAATGAATAGGACGGTGGCCTATAACTAAGGCCCGGGGTCTATCTCTTGGGAGTAAATCCTACAACTGATATGCTCAGTGGGCATCTTCAGGAGAGATGATCTATCACCGTACAGTGGAAACCCTTTGTGATACCTGCTTACTGAATCCCCACAGAGACTAGTGAAGTTTCAGTGTGATTGATGAAACAGGATCAGTAGGAATACGGAGGCCTGTGCAGTTTGAGAATTATTTAAGATAAGATATCTCACCTCACAGCCTCAAAATTTTCCACGAAGATTGGAAGATTACTCTTAAGTGATCCTCAGGCCATTGGCAGATGGAGACACTGTGAGGCCAACAGCAGAGATTACACTATCACCCTCCTTTGCAGCCCAAAGATGGTGTGATTTTGGGCTCATCTACAAGTTCAGTGACGTTTGGTGACATTTGGACCCATTGACAACATGCTGCAGGAGCTGTGAGTAGCCTTGCTGCTCAAACATCTCATCCATTCTCCGATGATGTACGTCATGTGGATGGAGGTCAGTAAGTCTCAATGCATCCTCTAGCAAAGAGAGGTTGTACAAAGCCAAATTGCAAAGCAGATGGGAATTAAATTCCCAAAAGCAGGTGTCCAGATGTCTCAGGATCACCCAGAACACCTCTAAGGGCTGGCAGGTTGAAGTTATGACCTCAGGTTGTAGCCGGGTTGTGGTCCATGCAAGCATGGTGACCGAGTCAAACTGGGGGAGGATCTCTGGGCCAGAAAATCAGTGAGAAACTTTAAGAAACCCAAATCCAAACTAAATAATTGCCTAGGTTCCTACCTAAAAAGCAGAGTGGTCCATAAGTTTAACCTGAGAAGATATTTCCCAGGAGCAATGCACTTTTGGTAAACACAAAGTATTTCTCATACTGATTAAAACAAGATTTTATACAACAAAACAGAAAATCTTTGTAAAATACTGAAATGTCTCATTTAAAGAAATTTTATTTCATCTCAAGTCATATTTATTTTCATGTCTTCAGCAGACTTAAATTTAAATTTAGGAGTTCTTTTCAATTAAATAATCAGCTGAGGTTTTCCTGAAAAGGTACAAAAATATTTGCTTATATTCGATTTCTAATTTTTATCTGAATTCACCCAAATGTGAATTCTGAAAGGTTGAAGATTTCAACAAAATTTAAAAAAAACCTTTTCTCTAACCTGCTTTACACACAAAGCAACACCCCAAAACTGAGGTGCTCAAAAGCACTGTCATTAAAAGTTCCTGTCCCAAGGCCCAGTTTTTGGATCTCATTCCTCCAAGGTTATTGTTGTTCTCTCAAAAACTGCTCTGGAGCACATTCCCTTTGCATCACTTTTTCCTACATTTCCAGCTGTAGTGTGGGGAATTACAGGCAAACACTGGTGCTGTCATCACTTATACCCTTTATTTGGGAGTTATTCACAGGGAAGGAGAAATAACCCCAAATGGAGCAGAGGAGATGTTTGACTATAAGTGCTTTGAAACACTCCTTCTAAAGCCAACTCAGAGAGTTTCTCTACTGCAGATTTCTTTGTCAGCTGCAGAAAAGCAACATTTCTCATTTATTATGAGAGGTGACTCAGTGGAATGCTGGTGAGAGTTTGTTCAGCATCTGCTCCAGTTGCAGACAGCCTTTACCTGGGAGCAGCCCCTAACCTGGCATTTCTGCAAATGAACCCTACCAAGAGACATGAACATGGTGTTGTGGCACCTTGTGCTTTGATGTAACTAGCGAAGAGATGATGATAAACACAACAAAAACTGGCTGCAGTGTGCAAAGGTGGATGGACAGCTCTGCAGCCCAGAAAACCAGCCCACGAACTGGGGCTCCCCTGCCACGTGCAGCTTGCAGAGATGATGTGCAGGATTTACTCCCACCTCTTTTCGTCTTAACACCACTCTGCAGCACACACCGAATCGGACACTTCAAGGGAGAGGAAATATTTCTCCATTTATCCTGTCCATCAACATCAAGAGGTTCACAAAGTTATTCATACAATGAAATGTCATCAGAGGAGACACAGGGGGAAGAGAAGATGCCCCGAACTGTAGTTCCACCTCCAAGATATGGAGAAACGTTATTTTTCTCTTCCCAACCCCCTTTTCCTTAGTCTGATACCCCATATAAATACGGAAAGGAAAGGCAACTCCTTTGAAAGGCTGACGACTAGAACTATGACATTGTGAAACTGATAATGCAAAAAATATTTAAATATCCTCCCTGCCAAGCTGTGCTGAGTAAGTCAGGTAATCACTAAGGGGTGCACAACCATTTTATGGGTCATCAAGTGATAAAGCTAATATGCTGCTTAAACTCCCCGGGAGAGAGGTCTCATTTGGTTGCATCAGGCCATTACGCAGGGTTGTAAAAAATGCAATTGTTTGATTTGCCTAAATACAGGTGAGATGTAATAAAACCCCTTATTTGCCATCCCTTGCTGTGTTATGATGGCAATCTCAAAGCAGGGACTGACCTTTTTATTTGTTTATGAAGCACTCTTCTTACCTATAGTACTGTAGAAATAAAACTTAAGTATTTGTATGCATACACATAATCTATTAACGGGATGGAGGGGTAGGGGGGAGTGAAAAGCAAGAGGCTTTTTCAAGACGAAGCCACACAGATCAGGAAACATGATTTCACATGAGTTCACACCAGTATCTTCGGGCCTGGGGGAAGGGAGGAAGAGGAGAGGAGAGGGTAGTGCTCTCTTGGTTAAAAGCAGAATGGACACAAACATCCCAAACACCAAAGCAAAAAGGTCAAAGCGGGAGAAATAAAAGTGTTCTCCACTGCGGTGGGGGAGAAAGAGAGAAAGAAAAGGACCCTGAGAGCATTACATCTTGATCAAGGAATGACTGATAATATTCCAGCGCACCATCTTTCAGGCCCCTCGTTTGATGACAAAGCACGGCCAACATCCCACATCCATTATCCGCTTCCCTCCCCGAGGCGAGCGCATCAATAACGCTCCCTCTGCCTCTCGGTGCCGCGTCCCCCCGTCTGCGCCGCGGCCGCTGCCGAGGGCTGGTGGGCATTTCCATACAGCCCGCGCGCATCATTACAGCCCACCAATCCTTCACCACTCACGCACAGGATCCTGCTGCTACACCCTGGCCGCAGCTTTAACCAGTTCCTCTCCCCCGGAGACGCTCCCTCCATCCCAGGATGAGTGCCCAGGCCGCTCTTTTACCGTGTAAGGTCCGTCTCTTCTCACTGTGCACCTGATTACAGGTGATGAAAAACCGCCCGGCATTTGGGCACAGTCACCCCGTTTCTAGTTTTACTTTGATTTTACTCCTCCTCACCTTTTGATTAACAAGCAGCCTCATCCAAGGGGGCGAAGAGTGTGAATTTGAATGCAAGCATCCTCAAACTTGTTGCCGTAATTCGGCTGGATTAACAGTCACGTTTGTTCGACCATCTGCTGCCATCCAGGAGCCAAGCAGGATCCTGGCACACAGGGTCCCATCAGCCTGGTGGCCCACACCTGCTGGACAGGAGGGTGTTTTGATCTCCTTCCAAACCTGGCAATGGGATCCAAGACCCTTGGAATTTAGGGGCAGATCTGAACTGCTCACCTACCAGCTCTGGGTGAAGAGGTAATCATTCAGCTTGGGAAGGAGAGGAGTTATACACTCCACTGGGAGCCTGCTGTGGGTCTTGGCAGCACTTTAGAGGGGTGCCCAAGCCTGCAGGAACCAGCAGCGGCAATTTTCTTAAATAATTGACAATGGATCTTCCCCAAAGCTGCAACTGAGGTGTTATTGGTGTGATGGAGATGAGGAAGGTACCAACTGAAGGGAGCAGATTTGGAAGATGTGGTGGTTAAAGCTCTGACTAGCACAAGGTTAAGAAAAGGTCTGTGGCAGACTGCTACCTGCCTGGCTTTTCAGCAGCCTTGAGTGACTCCCCTTAGTTGCTTCTGTACCTGCATTTTTCATTTCACAGAATCCTAGAATGACTTGGGTTGGAAGGGACCTTAAAACTCATCTCACTCCATGCCCTGCTATGGGGAGGGACACCTTCCCCTGGACCAGACATTTATAGTGAACAAAAAGGTGCAGCTTCAGGTGTGTAAAGATCAAAATGGAGACAGGAGTCACCCAGCTGGAGCTGTAACAGCAGCAGCTCTTGCACCTCTGCCATGCCCAGCTCAAAACCGATTGTTTGTTACCCACTGGAACTGGCAGCAATTCCTTTTCTCCCTCTGCAGAAGCCAACCACCACCTGCCCATTCTGCCTCTTCATCACGGTCACCCAACAAGATGCCTGGTGGTGGAAAGCAGAGCACACCTAAGAAAAGCAGCAGAAAGCTTTTCTTCAAATTACTGGTTCAAATCCCAGCAGGATCAGTGGTGGATTTGAAACTAGATCAGGTAACTTCCAGGCAGCTTTGTGAGCTGCAGGAAAAGACTACTTAGTTCAAGTCCTTTGGAAATAAAAATTCAGCAAATCAGGGAAATTTTTGTCTCTTAACAGAACTCCCCACTCACTCCTAGGGCAAATAGGAGATATTCCAGGCACATCAGCCAGTAACATCGGTAATGAACCTTTGACAGTGCTACAAAACACATGGGGATTTTTAGAGGTGGTGCATCCCACTGTAATGAGAGAGAGAGAAAAATAAAGTTCCTCAAACATCCCAGATCCACCAGGGTGTTTATTTTTTTGCTCTTGAATGAGCAACGCAGAGCTCAGCCCATTCCTCCTGCCTTCCCCACCACAAGTTTGCACCGCCTACACGCTACAATTAGAGCCAGGGCTCAACCATCACTCCATCAGCCCTACACATACCAAAGCCTTTCCCCTCTGGCAGGAAAAGATATGATACGTGGGACTGAAACCTGTACTTAACAAGGAGGGGTGAGGGCCAGGCACTCTCCAACCTGTCACCTGCTCCAGGATGGGCTGGGAGGGAAAGGTCAGCGCCATCAAAGCAGCCAGCAAAGTAAACCAGTTAATAGCAAACCTGTTTCTAATTGCTTGCTGTATTATAGCTACACCTTTCACCACCTGAGACCACCAGGAACCCATTCAAAACCTTGCTTCCTAGCTTATACATAAGCCTTTCATGTTTTATTATAACCCCGACAATTTTTTACTTTCATTTATGTGCAGGAGAAAACAGCTCTGTCGCTAGCCTCAACAGACAGGGGGGACTTTTTAAAGCCTTATTTCCACATACATTGCTTCCAGAAGCCCCCAGCAGATTCAGGTTCAACCCACCACACCCCCCCATCCCGGATCCCCGCAGGCTGCTGTCAGTGCACGAACGGCTGAACGCGACGCCAGCACCCTCAGCAGCAGGATTTTCCTCTTTCTCCCTCTGCATTCACGAGGGCGATGGAACCGCCCCGGTGCTCTTCACGCCGTGGTCGCTCTGTGGTTAAGTGCAGACTGTTATTTAACTGCCCTGCCCTCACAATGGCAGCAGCTGCCCCGGTGTGGAGGAGGTGCTCCAAGGAGTTCTACAAGTGCTCTGGGCGCTGGCAGCTCTTACCACGGCCTCTCGTGTCGGTCTAAATCCATGCAAACTCCTGTGGTGCCATGTGTGAGCTCCCTCCGTCCCACCCCAGCTGAGTCCAGTTTCCCTGCCATGTGATCCAATGGGTCAGGAAAGGGTTGGGGTGCAGAGCATGGGGAGCAACTCAGTCCCACAGCGTTTCAACTCCTGGCCATCAGACAACCACAGAATCGTTCAGGTTGGAAAAACCCTCTATGGTCGTTGAGTCCCACCATTCCTCAGCACTGCCAAGGTCACCACTACCCCATGTCCCCATGTGCCACATCCACACGGCTTTTAAATCCCTCCAGGGATGGGGACTTCACCACTGCCCTTAGCAGCCTGTGCTAGGGCTTGAGAGCCCTTTCCATAAAGAAATTTTCCTAATAGCCAAACTAAGTCTGCCCTGGCACAGCTTGAGGCTGTTTTCCCGAAGTCCAACTTTGGGGTTTTAAGTCCTGTAGGAAGCACCATGAGCTGGCTGTGCTCTGCTCCACTCCCCCAGGTTCCCAACATCTGGGCTGCCCAAAAAAGCCCCTTTTTTTTGTTGTTTTGTTTTGTGGGATGGCAAGCCCTGGCCAGGTGTGGCAGGGAATTGCATCCTCTCCCCAGACCAGATCCCTGGCACTGAGCAACTCTTCCCTGCCTAATCCACTTTTCCCTTGACAGCCTACACCTCTGACAGTTAATTCCTCATCACTGACTATTAATATTTCATAGCAGCACCAGGACAGCACCATGACAGCTGCTTCAGAAACACGGGCAGACCATCCAGCTACCCTCATCAATAAATGGGTTAAGGTTGTTCTGGCATTGCAAGGTGTTTTTTTGGCATGGCTCAAGGTTATGGCAAGGGCCACTCACTGGCAGCATCACCTTGCCCTTAGTTTTCAGGCAGATGTGCGAATTCACCGAATTACAGCCAAACCCAGCCATGCTCAGCACTTAATCCTGGCTCAGCTGAGCCCCAGCCACCTTGTCTCTGCTTCTTTTTTTTTTTTTTTTTTCCTTTTCCCTGTTATTTAAATCATTTTGAGCAAGAAAGTAGGCCATGAAAAAGGGGGTAGCATTGTTTTAATAATTAGCAATTACGATCGCTGCAATATTAATTGCATATTTCCATAGCAAACATCCCCCTGGAGGGGAAAAGTGAGCGGTGGTTAGAGACCGCCGAAGCCTAAAACTGGAATTCCTGGGAACAGGGAGGGGAAAAAAAGGGAGAGAGAATATGAACTTCTTACATTCAAGTAAATTACTACAGGGATTCCTCAGAAACCTTTAATTAGCCCTGCTCTGCTGTCGCATTGATTGGTCTGAAACTCATCAATTATTCAATGGCAGCAGCTCTTTCTCTCTCTTGCTTTTTCCCCCCCTTCTTTCCATCCTTTAGGTGGAAGAGCCAGTTCTTAACCTGCTGGGGCATTTCTGTTTCCATGCAACTGAGCCACAGGCCAGGGAACTCAGCTTGATTTCCAACCTCCAACCCAAACCCTGCGGGGACAAGGTCTGATCCTCATGCTGGAGGAAAGAGGTTCCGTGCCCTTGCCATGCTGTGGGGCCAGCACACTTAAAGGTGGTCCATGCTGGTTTTTAGGGATCTCTCACCAACCCTGGATGCTTCCCATCTCGGGTTATTATTGCTCATCAGCCTCCAGAAGTGGGGTTTTCCAGAGGACAAGGTGCTCCTTCCGCCTGGCATCCCTGAGGGGTGGCTGCCACCTGAGGGAAAGAAGGTGTCATGGCTCTTCCCAAGCGAGGGGTGCACTTCCACGCAGGGAAACACAGTTTACAGAAATCAGAAGAATGAACTCCAGCAGAAACTCCCTCGTCAGCCTCAAGGTGAAAACAGAGCTGACCTGGATTTGACTGCTGCTCCCTCAAATTTGGCCTGGGAAGAGTAGAATCCTGTGTGCACAGCACTACTTGCAAATCATTGTTTCCCTGGCTCGTGGCTGGAAAATCAGTGATGTCTGTCTCAAATTGGTCACTTTCTCCAAAAAGACACAGATTCCACGTGTCCGTTTGCTTCATCCCTGGAAATGTTCAAGGCCAGATTGGACAGGGCTTGGAGCAGCCTGGGGTTGTGAAGATGTCCCTGCCATGGCGGGGGAGCCGGAATGAGATGGTCTTTAAGGTCCCTTCCAAGCCAAACCATTCCATGACTCTATGATTTCCCAAATGAGGCACAGCCCTCCTTAGATGATCCCTATCTCATCTGCACTGTCCCAGCGCCATCTCGCTGGGCTCATTTATCCCACCAAGTAGCAAACCCCTGTATCTGTTTGGCCACCAAAAGCACTGACAGTCCCAGTCCTTCCAACAGCACCAACCCACGGCAGCATCTCAGCTACAACCCACAGATGGAGAAGAACTTGCAGCAATCAAACTTGCAACAATCAAACTTGCAACAATCAAAACTCATCCCTGGCTGCCTTGCTCTATTTAAACTCTTGGGAGAGCAGCTTTGCTGACCCTGTATGTATTGGCCTGTGGTTTTTTTCCCCCATTTTCTCCCCAAGAATTGTCTCTAATGTCTGGCTTCTGGAGACCCCTACATATGGTCCCGTTCCCAGACTGCACAGCTCAGAGGAGCAGCCTGGTCACATTTATGTTTAGGAAAGAGACAAACTCACTGGGAATACAGGGCACAGACCTAGTCAAGAGTTATGTTTTTCAGGCTTTGGTCTAAACAGACTTCCACTATCCCAGGTTGGTCCAAACCCTGTCCAAACTGGCCTTGGACACTTCCAGGGATGCAGCCACAGCCTCTCTGGACAGCAAGTCAACTACGTGAGTAACAATTTGAAAAGTAGTTCTGGGCACTTCATCATGCCTATGGCTTCAGCTTTTCCCCTGCTGCTGCAAATACGAGGAAATTTTGTCCTCCTGAAGTCCTTTATCTCATCCTACAAGAAAGACAGAGGGATTTTTCATAAGGGCATGTGGTGATGGGACAAGGGAGAATGGCTTCCCAGTGCCAGAGGGCAGGGATGGATGGGATATTGGGAAGGAATTGCTGTCTGTGAGGGTGGGGAGGCCCTGGCACAGGGTGCCCAGAGCAGCTGTGGCTGCCCCTGGATCCCTGGCAGTGTCCAAGGCTGGGTTGGATGCATGTGATAGGAGAGAAGAATTTGAATGCCAAACCATAAGAGTGACCTGTCCATGCTTGTACCTATGAAAAAAACATATTTAAACTAACAGGGAGACAAAGTCAGGGCAGAAAAACCCCTTTGCCTTGGATGCTGGTGGAGAGATGAGCCATTCAAATGTCCATCCTGCCCAGAGCACTCCATGTCCTCCCCACCAGCTCCCCACTGCCCTAGGGATCAGATTGAAAGGTTCTCCCTTTTTTTCCAGCCCCTCAAAAAACTGGGAGAAAAACAGCATGTGAAACCAATAAGCAAAGGGGTTTTATTTTTCTCTTAAAGATATGAAAAATTATTTTAAAGGGTTGTTTAATGTGACCCTTCTTGTTTCATTTTATTTTTTTCAAAGACAGCAGTGGTGACAGGGGCTTCACATTTTCTGAGTAATTTTGGATCATTTCAAAACACTATTTAGAAATTTAAATATGCCATTTAGATTAACTTAAAATGATGCTTTGCCTCTAAATTTTTGAGCATTTTCTTTCTAGAAAAAATCTGTTTAATTTGATGTTATTTAGTAAATGCTATTTAGTGAATTGGTTTACCTTCTGACATGGGAATGATTTGTGTTCTCCTCCAGCTTTCATTCACCTCTAATATGCTCCATAGGTTCTTTGCAGTTAAGCTTGGTTTTAAATTTGCTATTTAAAGCAAAGAAAGGAATTAGTAATTGAAGTCAACTTTTTTAAAAAAAATTTTTAAAAATGAAATATATTACATTATCCAAAATCAGGACTTCTGGTGCCTCAGAGAAGCCCATCCTCGAGTGTCAGGGATGTGCCTGAAGACCCTGGGAAGGCTGGGATGGTCCCACCAGGTACCCTGAGGTCTCCCTGTTCCTACTCTCACATTCAGGGATAGCTGCAAAGAAGTCACAGATGAACACAGGCAAGAAAAGAAATCCAAACCAAACAAAACCTGAACCCTTTGCCCCAAGAGGGGGATAAGAAATGATGTATTGACTATGAATTTCATTTATCTTCCCACCTTCCCCGGCTCGAGCCGTTGCAGCGGCGCCGCTCACGATGCGTGTACACATATTAGCCTGTGTATTTCCCATCCTACTTATCCCCTGGAATTTATTCTAAAGCTCGCTTTTGGAAACCCATAAGTAGGACATAATTCGGAGGATTTGATATTCTGGTCAATGTTTTGCCAAGTAGTTACTCCACAAGCCTTGATACTGGGGAGAAATATGTCCTTAAATAAATATATAGATATATAAAAAAATATAAGTTACACACAAATATATATTATTTTACTTACATTACATTTTAATAGTTAATTATAATATATAAAACCAGTCATACAGATCACATCCAGAAACACCGAGGGCATTTGGTTTGCCTATGCTGGACACGTATTTTTAACCTATTTTACCCTCAAATAGAAAAAAGATGTGTTTCCTTGCTCAAGGCAGCTCTTCAAGCTCACCACAGGCAGTCATGCATGGCTGTGACACCCAGAACTGGCAGAAAGGTCACCAGTTAGAAACTTTTTTATTATGGATAATTATTTCAATTCCTTTATGGAGATCTGAAGCCCACGTGCCCATCCCAGCCCCTTCTGCAGGACATGGGATTTCCTGTGTATCCTCTGTTAAAACCCACTGTGTTACTATTAAAAGTCATCAAAAATATTCATACTGCAAGTTTTTTGAAAACCACTGGATTTTTTTGTCTGGTTTTGAGGGTAATAGGAGGAAAAAGAGGACAGCTCTTTCCTGGCTCTCCATGAACCATCGCCCCCATCTGCCTCCTGAAAGCAAGGGAAGAGGAAGAAAAATTGAGAATAATACTTTTTCCTCATTTTTCCACTTTTGTTTCCGTTTATAATTCAAAGTACAGATGGGAAGCATTACTGTTTCCTAAGGATGAAGACAGGGGTGCTTAAATTTCGTACAAAGTCATGACACTGCTCAAGAAATGACCAAAGAGAATTGGTCAAAAAATTAAACAAAACCACACTTTCCCCTTGACAGTGAACACATAATTTAAAAAAAAAGAGGAAAAGAAACCAAATAACAAACCTCTAAGGTGTCTTAAGAACAAGTATTATTTTGGAGAAAGTATTTAATTGGATTTTTATGGGATATATAGAAAGAATTTGCTTCAAATGCAGTTTTATCTTTGCTGTTATAATTTAAATTTCATGACTTAAAAAAAAAAAAGTCAGAATTTTTCTCTTTAAATCCTTACCCACTCATCAGAGAGGAGGGTAAGGATTTAATTGTTGCTAATTTTGTTAATCCCCTGATCAAGCCACCATTGATCCCAACTGCTTCCCTCCGCATTGCTAAGATGTACCCTCTTCCCAGAAATACAAGTTCACACCCTGACTGAACAGAGGAAGGGTTGCTCAAAGACACTTAGAAAGATGGGGTAGAGGGGCTGAGAGTGAAAAATCAACTTCTCTGCCCCCAAGGAGCCTTTTTTTCCCCAGGATCAGCCTTGATGCCGCAACCCTGTGCCGCAGTGCAAAGAGGGACACTGAAACCCCACCTGCCTCACAATTTTTTTTCCTTTAAGCTGGTGGGTTTAAGGCTGGATCCCTACTGTACGTGAGAAAAGGCTTTTTCTGTTGAATTTCTTTTCCTTTTTCTTTTGTTTTTCCCAGTTTCCTCACTATCACTAGAGCAAAAAACACATGTGCGCATCCCTGCCTTTAAGAGAGGGAGGGTTACTTGGCCCCTCTCCTCCCTGCCCCCCCGCCAAAATTCAAGGAGAACATACAGCTCATGAAAATTTAATGCCATATGTAACAAAGCAAAATGAATATTTAATTGGGGCTTTTATGTGAAACCAGATAACAAAACCAGTTACACACAGAGGGGGGAAAAAAATAATAATAAAATTAAGCCACTCTAATGTTTGATAAAAACTGGTACTGAAGCAGTTAAGCTATTGGCAACAAGCAGCTCCTAATAAACACTCAGCTAATTCTGTAGGAAAAGCACTAATTAGAAAAGCAATAATAATCGGTGTAATTGCTCTAAATTACCCTCCTCACAGAGAAGTGTGTTTGGATACTGCAACGCAGCTGCTCCTGCTCCATCCAGGCGCTTGCAGCCAAGGGTGCTCTGCTTTTCTCTGCTGCCCTCTCCAGGTCCAGGAAGGTGGGAGAGCTGTCACCTCTCACATGCCAGGGAAAGACAGGAAAATCCCACACACTGGGCACACTTGGGTGTCCCAGCCTGCTCTGGTTGCATCCCATGGATGTTGCCGGCTCCAGAAAACACAGCACTGAGCTCCAGAGCTGGGATTAGAGTGGATGAGGACCTATGAGGGAGGTTGGCAGGTCCCACTGGATGTCCAGATGCCAAAAAACCAATAAAGCTTAATGGTCTGGACACATTAGGCAGGACAGGGTTTCATAGATGTTTTTTATAGTGTGGTAGGGCTTTGAGCAAGAGCTGGGGAGCTGGGGAGCAGCATCCCTCCGTGGGGATCACCCTCTCCCCACATCACATTGACAAGGGCACCCACAGGCATCCAGAAGCACAGCAGGGACAAAATCCAGAGCTCTCAGATACCAAAACGCAGCAGAGAGCCCAGAACTCAGCTCTTGATGCAAAAAGAGGAATATTAGCTCCTCTCCAACCAAGAACAGAGGTGCATGAAGACCTCATGTCCTCATGGTGCACCCAGCAGGCATGTGAGGGTTGGCTGGATGGGGCCCTGAGCAACCTGCTTTAGGCTAAAGTCTCTTCCAACACAAGCCATTCTACGATGGTTCTATGACTGAATCAGCCCTTCCTCTGCAAGAGGCTCCCACCATAGGAATGGAGATGAGAACCCTGAAGATGCTCTGTTTTCCACTGCTCAGATTAGAGTTAGATTTTAGATATTTGGAGCCCCCAGGTGCTCTCCCATGCTGGATACAGATCATGGAAGTCATCGGTGCAATGATGCTCTCCCGTGCAATATTTTTGGTTATTGGCAAATGTGTTTACGTTAGCTTAAGTAATTCTGAACAGAATAACAAACTTCCATTGATTGTGTGTCTGCACCAGACAGTGAGGCTGCACTAGGGCTGATAACTGGCATTTTCAGAGCATTAAATTACCTCCCCATGCAGTAAAGGTCAGTGATTGGAGATGACCAGTGTACGGATGAGGCTTTAGCCCAAACATGCTGTTTTCCTCCAGCTGCAATGCTGAGATCTTCTTTCTCCAAAAAAAAAAGGCAAAAAGAGCAGCAGACCAAGAAGCCACGCAGTGAGTTACCAAACTACATACCTGAACAAGTCAAAACTGCAGCAAATTCTCTGGCAGGTCAGCTAAAATGGTCATTGAGTTCCTCTCTGGAAGCTGAATCTACAGATGTCAGATACAGTAGGACAACTCCAAGATCCTCTCCAAACGTGGCATGGTTTTTTCATTCATATCACTGCCAACAACTCCCACAGCTGTAGAAGCAATGATCTTTTTTTTCCTTTTTAATTTAATTTCACTGATCTTGATGAAATCGTCGGAGAGGAAATCATTCCAGGAACAAGGTAAAAAGGTCAGAGCCCGTCCCCAGAATTTTCTCTTTAAGCAGAAAAGAAATGCAAAAACCTAAAATGGTGTTTTCGAGTCTAACCCCTCCTGAGCTTGGTTTAATCCCCTCCCTTCCATGCCACAGCCTCCAAGATTGGACAGTCACGCTCCAAGTTTCCCTGTGTAATTGCGTTTAAATCCTCGTTGCTTCCATGCATGCTTCAGCGTTATTTATATTGGTTTAACGATCCATTAAACAAATACTGTACTTTGGGAAGTGCTACTTTGCTTATGAACAATTACAGTTTCTCCAGCGTTCAACGATGTTAACCACAAGATAGAGGATGGTGATGCAGAGCTGGCCTGGAGTAGGGGCTTCTGGGGGCTTGGGGAATGGCTTTTAGCATTATTAAGATAACCCTTCCTTGGGTTTGTTTGTATTTCAAAAAGTAGTTTGAGGACATTCAGAAAGACTTTTTTTGCTTTGGTTGTTGTTGTTTTGTTTGCTTGTTTATTTGGTGGTGAGTTTGTGGGGGGGGGTTCTTTTTGTTTGTGGCTTTTTGTTGGGTTTGGTTTGGTTTTAAAAAAACACCTTTCTGTAGTAACCCAAATTAATTGTAACCTGATGGCATTCAAGAGGAGATTCCTACTTGGCAGGATTTACTCCACTAGAGCCCAATCCTACAAATACTTGCAGAGTTTTGGTGCAGTGGACAGGCTCCAGGCAGTGAAGCACATCCCATGAGAAAAGCTCACCTTCCTCATCACAGACACTCTGTGTCCCACTGGGCACACTCAGCACATCCCACAGTGACCATGTGTTTGGCCAAGAAGGGAAGATGTGGCCCTGTGGTGAGCACCAGTCCTCAGCCCTGAGATGACCATGGGGTGAGAGGAGCCCACAAATGTCTTCCCAGAAATCTGGGGCTGTACCAGGACCTTGGGAATGGGGAGCATTAGGTTTAACTAAAGTGGGGCTCTGAGGGCAAGAGGCGCAACGAAGGAAATCCAAGTGTGAGGGAAGAGATGGGGTTTGGGTCTCCACCCTTCAGAGGCAGATTTCAGCTACATCAGCAGTGGGATGTAACAGGCACAGCAGTTGCTTGCAAGCCTATCATTTCTGCCCACAATTAATTTAATTATTTTAATTGATTTTTAAAACTTTTAAATGGTCTTCAGTGAGGCAGCTGAGCTTGTTTTATCCATCCAGTTTCCTGCAGAAGGAAGGAGAGTGAAAAGGAACTGAAGGTATAGGTGGGCAGAGACCATCCCATGACAAAGTGGTGCATGGGGAGGATTTGGGATATCAGGGGGATCTCCCCCAGCCCTGGCAGCTTTCCAGGCTCTGGGATCCCATGAGCACTGGCAGCAGCTCAGATCTGCAGGAGCCGGGGGACAGTTTGTGTTCCGCCTAATTAGGGTGGCTGGATCTGCCTGAAAGGCGTGCTGGGCTCTTTCATGTGCCCAGTCACCCTTTACTCCTTTCCAAAGTGCTCTCTTGTGTCTGAAGGCCTTGTCTTATTGTGCCCAGCCTGGCAGAGTGGAAAATTTAATTTTAAACTAATTAGTTTCTAAGTTGCTGAATATCCTCAAATTACCGGGCATCACCTTTCCCAAAGGGGAAGAACAACATAACTCACCTGTATCCAACATTTGACACTGCTGGAGTCAAGAGCATGGAAACAAAGGACCCCCAATTGCTTATTGTCTTCGCTCAAAGGTCAAGAGTCGTTTCTGACAAAGCTCTAATTAATAGTTTATTACCCGCAACTGACCATAGTCTCTTTTGTTAGCATTTAACGTTATTAGCTAAAGGTTCGCTTTGAATGCAGAATGAGATTATCTTTGAAATCAACTTGTTCAGCTTTCCTTGGTCTTCAAACAAGGCTGCCCTCCCGCTCGTCACTGCGTGTTCCCAACTGGTCTTCACCTGACACCAAATCAATGACGTGCTGTTGCTCTGATTACTTGGTCACTGGAAGGTCATATGGATATAAATACTATTTTCCAATTATTCTCATCAATGGGCCAGTAATCACACCAAGACCAGCCAGCTCTTCAAAGCTAACAACAGCAGCAGTGTCCTTCCCTGTTTGATTTTTCAAGTTCATACAACATCTGTATTACTCTGCCAGCACAGAATCACAGAACTGTTCAGGTTGGAAAAGCCCTCCAAGACCATCCAGTCCAACCATTCCTCAGCACTGCCAAGGCCACCACTGCCCCATGTCCCCAGGTGCCACATCCACACGGCTTTTAAACCCCTGCAGGGGTGGGGACTCCACCACTGCCCTGGGCAGCTGTGCCAGGGATGGACAACACTTTACAGAAAGAATTTTTTCCTCACAGTTTTCAATAAAAGCAATGGTTTTCAAACAGTTGTGTTTGGGTTTGTTCCTTCTTGTTTGTTTTTTTTTTCCCCTTTGGTCCCTTGAACCACATGGAAACAAGAGCCCAGGCATTAGGGATAGGCACAGGATTTACCTTTGGGATGACAACAAGCTCCCACTCCCTGGTTGGTTTTGGAAGCGGCTTCAGGTTGAAGCAGCCCCATGTTTTCATGGCAGCAAATCATCCTCTCTCCTGGCTAGTGACCTGAGCTGATGGCAATGGTAGGGACATCCTAGCAGGGTTTGGGGAGGGAAGGTGCAGGACGGGCTTTGCACTTTTTTTTCAAATGGAGCACTTAAAAGTACATTTTTTCCCAATGGAATCAAATTCCAAAAGGAAAACATTTTAAATACAAGAAGTTATTTTGCTTTAAGAGTGCTCCTTTGAGACATTCCGTAAAACTTTTCTTGACTACCCCTCCCATGACCCAAAGTTTGTCAGAATAGAAGTCAAAGTTACAGGATCAGGAATTGAAACAAGAGTTTCAATTAAGGAAAAAAAAAAGTTGTCTTCAGTGCAATGTGCCACAGACGGCTGCCATGACTCTGTGGCACACAGGAATACCCACATCCTTGCCTATTCCAGCAAACCCTGGAAAGATGCTGATTGTATGGCCACAAAAAGCCTTTTGTGCTCTGCAGAAAGGTGCCTGCTACAAGTTGTGGTCACTGGTCTCACCCCTTTCCCCAAGACCTGCATTGATACCAACCCTTCTCCTGCTTTTCAGTTCTTCTGTCCTTTCTAAAATAGCTCCCCAGTTTTGCTTTGGGGGCTCTTGTGCTCGAACACGTCATGGGAAGTGCCCAAATTCCCAGCTAGGTCCATCCATGTCCTGTTCTCCCACTCCCCCTGATACCGACAGCCACCACCAGGATCATGCCCATGGCTGAAGGGACAGTGTCTGGAGCCAGGACCACTGGCAGGGGCCACTCTGGGCACCCAGCCTGCAGCTGTGCCATCACAGCCCTCTGGCACATGGATTTTGGAGATGCTGCTGCTGGGCAGAAGCCATCCTCCAACCACACCAGGCACTTCACGCTGCTCATCGTACCCTGGCATCCCCAAAAGTGGCACCTGAACCCCACATGGCCTTTTCCTCTCCAGGAGGGCACAGAGATGATGTGAGTGAGCTCTTTCGGGGACAGGGGACATCGGCTGTTGCCATGGAAAGGCCACATCCCCAAAGCATGTTCCACATTTTGGGGATCCCCGATGCACGTTGGGCGCTGAGCAGCCAGCGGGGCTGGCGACCGCTCACACAGCCCGGGCTCTCCAATTCCCTGTTCTCTGCTGCCATCAGGTGGATATTTCATTTTATTCCGCTAAAAGCTGCAAAATCCGTGCACCTTTTGCCTGGATTTAACCACCTTGCCCACAGACAGCTGATTCCCTGGCCTCTGGTCACATAGCAAAGCCATAGCAGTCTGAAGACACGGAAAGATCCCTAATGTTTCCGCCGCTGCCAGGAACAAGATTTTGGACACCACAGAAGGCTGCCAAGACTCAGCAGTTAGTTGTCAGGTCTTGTTCTGGTCTCTTAGGTCTCACCCCACCTGGGAGAGCAGTGTTATTTATTGCTCCCCTTACCCAGCATCTCCCTTGCAAATCCCACCCCAGGAGAGGGAAGGTTTTAGGCAGTGTCAGGATTCAGCACTAGCACCTACCTTGGCATAACACCAGCACCAGAACATTTCCTGCACCCATTTGTTTCAGGACTTGGCAGTTTCCTGCACAGATGCCAAAGAAAACACAGGGTAAGGTTTATGTTCAGCAGAGTGTTTGGAAGATCTTCTGGTGCTCAATGCACTGCAAGTGAAGCTGCTGGCAGAGAAAGAAAAGAAATGCACATCTTAATTTCCCACCAAACAGCAAAAAGCTGCCCCAGACAAGAACTGGTCTTATCTAATATCACAAATTCATGTTCTGAACAACATGGCACATGACTCAGTGTCATGAAATAGAATCCCAGGATGGTTTGGGTTGGAAGGGACCTTAAACCTCATCTCATTCCACCCCTTGCCGTAGGCAGAGACACCTTCCACTATCCCAGATTGTTCTGAGCCCTGTCCAGCCTGGCCTTGGACACTGCCAGGGATCCAGGGGCAGCCACAGCTTCCCTGGGAGATGTGTGCCAGGGCCTCACCACTCTCAGCAGAAAAAACTTCTTCCTTATACCTACCCTAAGTTGACACTACTTCAGTTTAAAGACTTCACCCCTTGTTCTGTCACATCAGGCCCTGCTAAAAAATCTGTGTCCATGATTCTTCCAAAACCCCATTATGTACAGAAAGGCTGACATAAGGTGTCCCCAGACCCTTCACCTGGAGAACACCCCCAGCTCTCCCAGCCTGTCTCCAGAGCAGAGGTGCTCAGCCCTCGGAGCACCTCCGTGGTCTCCTCTGGACTCTGTCCAGCAGCTCTACGTCCTTCTCGTCCTGAGGACCCCCCGGATGCAGAACTTCAGGTGGGGCCTCACCAGAGCAGAGTAGAATTGCAACGGGTTGCTGGAAACAGAAGCATTTGCAAAGATTTTTGGAATCGTTTTGCACTCCTATAGAAAGCAGTAGCTAATTTAAAAGGTATAAACCAGTATTTTTCATGCCACAGCATGAAAAAAGCCCAGAGCACTGACACTTTGGACAAAACATGATTATGTAGAAAAACTTTGGTACTTTAATGGAGGAGTCAACCAACCTGATCCTGCTGAGGCCCAGGGCACTGCCAAGATGCTTGGTGACAATTGCAGCATGATGTCAAGTGTCACCCATAACCCAGGCTAATGCATTATTAAGCCTCTGAGCATCCACCTGTGGTGATTTATTCCCAGATCTTCCATTGCATTTCAACCCCTTCCACAGCTGGGGAAGCCACCAGGGAGAGTTTTCCCACTGATCACATCTCCCCTTGCCAGGCTGGAACCTGTGACTCCTGGCTGGCCAGAAGTTAGTGGTTCACCAGTGGCAGACCAAACAGAAGAGAAACATCAAGCTCACATTGTGGCAGGGTAAAAGGTGTAGATCTTCCTTGAGGTGGCCCTAGAAGATCAGACAAGACCAATCCTCCTTTAGACATGACCTGAATTGGAGGGTGGGTTCAAGATGCCGTGGAAGGAGAGAGCCCGGACTGGCAACAGTGCAGGCACAATTGTGCCAACTCAAAAACCCACAGGAGACATTCTAAAGTTACCCAGAAAACCCACAAAGCAGAAAATCAGGATATTGAAGAAAGTATCTTAAATTTTCCCAGTAGATTTTGATCATCTATGAGTCATCAAGCACTTCTCTTCCCATTTTGGTGAAAAGAGGCCCTGGCATAGGCTGCCCTGAGCAGCTGTGGTTGCCCCATCCCTAGGAGTGTCCAAGGCCAGGTTGGACAGGGCTGGAGCAGCCTGATCTGGTGGAAGGTGTCCCTGCCCATGGCAAGGGTGGAACTGGATGAAATTTTATGTCCCTCCCAACCCAAACTTCTCTGTGATTCTATGAAAACAAATCAACACTGGTGCAGGAGCCAGATCCACTTCTTGAAGCACCAGTAGAGCCAGAAGCAGAAGGTGGCAAAGGCAACAGGAGAGGGAGAGAAAGAAACAGCCACAAAAACTGTCTCTGGCTTCTCAGGTGCACAGAGTGCTCGTGGCCCCAAGGCTGTCTGCCAGCTCCTATTTTTCCCTCTGCCCCTAAAGTAAACAGGATGCCCAGGTGTTGACAAAAGACTATCAGCAGAAAGCAAGGTAAAAAAAGCAATAATTCAGCCAACTAACTGCCACTGCTGTTCCTCCCTATCTCTGCATTCTTGATAAACAAATTCATAACAAGATTTTACTGCTCTGTTCCCTGGAGCAGTCTATTAGTCTGTCGCTCAACATGCACTACCAGTCGAAGCCGAGCTCTCTCAATACAATATCCCTTAAGATGATCTCCTTTGCATTTGCTATGATGTAATTATGCTAATTATCCAGCCGGCTTTAATATCCTCATATTTTCCAGGAGGTTTACGATCAAACCTGTTCCCTTAATTTACTTTCCCTGCCGTCGGAGCCGGGGTGTTTTGATGCGCTCTGCCACACGTACGTCTCTCCGTGGCTTCTCAAGGCCACGGGGAGCTTAGGCACATAACTTCGTCCCAGCTGACAGGAATTTTAAAAATTATTTCTCCTAACTAGCATTTAGCCAATGTTTGATGTCTTCCCCCCATCCATAACATTACACTGATAATGCCCATCTGCATTTCAAGGTTTCATCCATTTTTTTTTTTTTTTTTTTTTTTTTTTAGCTTGCAGTGTATTACATTTCCTGGGAAACCTTCACATATTTACCCTTCCACTTGAAATGAAGGCCCTGCCTGTTAGATTAACATTTATCTGTGCAAAAAAACAACCCAAAACCCTAGAAATTTTGAAGTCTGGGTCCTTACAGATAGTATAAAAATGATGCATATTATAAAACAGATGAGGCAACTCAGAAATCAATCTGGAACAAATTGCTTTAAGTAAAATATATGAAAAAATATTATTTGACATAAAAATCTCATTATTTTCCTGACTGCCTGAAATACAGAATGGTTCAAATCCTACCAGAGTGGATCATAGAAAGTCCTCCTTATTCAAAGAGCATTAGCTTACTTAAGAATATTTTCTTTCATGTTTATAAAGTTTCAGTGGAAGTGCTCGGTGGGATATGGGTTTCATTAGCTTTTTCATTTCAACTTCTGCTGTGTGCTTTCTTTTCCTAAAAAATACAATGACATCTGAATTTTTATGGCTTGGGACTACCACAAATTTTTCTCCCCATAAAATGTGATTTAAATAGCAAGAATAGTCGGCTCTAATCAGAATAGGAAAACCAAAGATGACCCAGATCCCTTTCCAGAGGTTTTTTTTTGGTGTGCATCATTTCCATAAGTTCCTAACGCATGCAGTGGCCATTGGTACTGCATAACTCAAAAGAGTTTTCACTATTTCCAGTTTTTTCCCCCCTCCATTACCATTTATCTGAATGACCTCACAAAATCACAGAATGGTTTGGGTTGAGAGGGAGTTTAAAGATCATCCTGTTCCACCCCCTGCCCTGGGCAGGGACGCCTTCCACTGCCCCAGGCTGCTCCAAGCCCCATCCAGCCTGGCCTTGGACACTGCCAGGGATCCAGGGGCAGCCACAGCTGCTCTGGGCACCCTGTGCCAGGGCCTCCCCACACTCAATTTAAAAAAACCTATATTCCTTATATGTGATTAAGTGGTTAAAATTATGTTCTTTTCAGATTTATTTTTGCAGATTTATTCATGGGCTGTGCAGGGGGATTGCTCTGTATCTCCCTGCAACCACCCCAGCACAGCTCTGGAGACATGGAAAGGGTGAGGTGACATCTGCAGAGCCTGGACCAGCGCCCACAGCTCACTGCATGGGTGGAGGAAGGTCCATCCCACCTATTTAATTTTCCTTTCAGATACAGAAACCCAGCTCCAGCAGACTCCACATGTGCAGGTGGGAACACCAACCAGTGTGCACAGCTGCTTTTCACCCATGCATGATCCTATCCCCACCTAATCCCATCAGTTCCCGTATGTCACTAATTCCAAGGGCAGAGGGTCAGCCCTCCATGCCAAAACGCTGCCATGGAGCTGCTCAGCCCAGCACTGCCAGTGCCATCAGGGCTTCAGAGAGGGGACTCTGCTTGAAGAAGATGGGGAAGATGACAGGATCAATCTCTTGAGTGAACTATGCATGGGCTTGGAGGGAAGACTCTGAAGGAACACTCCTTCTCTGAGAGCTGAGCTGTGTCAGCCACGAGGAGCCTGGTTTCCTCCATCCCCTCATGACAGCCCAAGAAAGCAAATGAAGGACACAAATGCCCAAGACACAGCCAGGACAAAAGATCTTTAAAGAGCCAGAGGGGAAACACCAGCTGCTGGCTCCACCAGGTGTCCCAAAATACTCAGAAGCTGTAAGAGGAAGAGGGGAAAGCTGCTTTTAGGAGACCCCTTTTCCTTATCTCTGACCTCTGGTACTACAGGGGAAGAGGAATTAGCAAACAAGCAGACCTGTAGGACACCCCAGCTCTGAGGTACAGAATTTTAAAGTCAGGATGAAACAAGTGGGCCAGTCTCTGGCTCAGAAGGTCAGGGATTATCCCACACAGATTTCAGGGACTTTGGTCTTTAGCAGACTGTGACAGGAATACTAAGTCACAGAATCCCAGAATGGGCCAGACTGGAAGGGTCCACAGTGGGTGTTGGTCCCACCTCCTTGCTCCAGCAGGGCCATGCCAGAGCACAGGGCACATGATTGCATCCTGATAGTTCTGGAATATCCCCAGGGAGGGAGACTTCACACCCTCCCTGGGCAGCCTGTCCTGTGCTTGGTCACCACTCAGGGAAGAAGTTCTTCCTCATCTTCAGCTGAAGGTGGAACTTCCTGGGCATCAGTTCCTGCCCATTCCTCTGGTACCATTGCTGGCCCCTCCTGAGCAGAGCCTGAACCACGCTCTGAGCCCTCCCTGCAGACAAGGAAAGACATTGAAAATAGTCTCCAAACTGCTTCATTGGCCAGAATCTTTGGACCATCATTGTGTCTTCTTCAGAGCTTCACAAAGCAATAGCAAAGCTCAGGAGTCACAGAATCACAGAATCTCCTGGGCTGGAAGGGACCCACCAGGATCATCCAGCCCAGCTCCTGTCCCTGCCCAGACCCCCCAACAACCCCACCCTGTGCATCCCTGGCAGTGCTGTCCAAACGCTCCTGGAGCTCTGGCAGCCTCGGGGCCGTGCCCATTCCCTGGGGAGCCTGGGCAGTGCCCAGCACCCTCTGGGGGAAGAACATTTCCCTGATCTCCAACCTAAACCTCCCTGGCTCAGCTCCAGCTGTTCCTCGGGTCCTATCACTGACTGCCCCTTTGCTTCCTGAGAGATTCTGGGAAAGTTCAACCATGCAATACAAAACATCTCAGAAAGACCCTGGGCATGAAAAAACAGAGGCATCCACCTTTCCTGATCACATGGGAAATAAGCAGGCTGGGTTTATTTACATTGGGCTAACCCCACATCACACATGACTTTGAGATAATTTCAAAATAGATCCCCTACCTGGGGGAAAAAAGCAAAACTCCACTCAGTTCATCTCCTAGAGCACTCAAGGACAAGCAGGAGGGGAGCTGCTGAGACAAGCAAATCCTGTTGTCTTTACCCCAAACTCACAGGGAAATCAGGACTGCCTGACAGAGGAAAAGTTAATAGTTTTTGATATAGCAAACTGTGGTTGACAGACCAGAAAGCTTTGCATGAACGCCTTTTAAAACAGCCCAGAGCTTTAGGGCATGAATGTGAAATTTCTGTGTCTACCAGGACCATGCCAAGGCTACTGAAGGTGCCTGTATCAGCTACTCCGACCAGAAAAGACGGCGTTTGCTAACACCAACCCGGAGAGAAGCAGGCTTTCATTCCCAACCACCCAACGGGCCCTGCCACGGCACAAACGGTGACCAGGCTGTTGTGGGAAAGTCTGGCAGGAGAGTAAAGAGAGCACAGCTCCAGCTGGGAACACCTGGAGCAAAGCTTGCAGACGAAACCTCAAGCAAAGAACAAAAGCCATGTGCCCACGAGCCACAGACACCATCCGACCACGGGGTTGGCTGGGATGTCAGCTGCAGGATCAAGTTTAGCAGAGGGGAAACCATGCCCATAGGAAGTCAAGATTGCCTTGCTAGAGTCACAAGATGCTCTAATAAACTCCATTCTCACAGTAATACATGATTCCAGTCAGATTTGGAACTTACCTGAGATCCCACCAAGCAACACAGTGCAATCACTGTAGGATGTCTTCAAGTTGTGTTTTCGTGGCTTTTTTCCCCACAAATTCTAGCTTGGTGAGACCCAGAGTTTTGAACAAACCATCTTGAGAGGGGAAGATGTCACCTTTCAATGACACAGATTAAAGGATTGCTTCTCCAGGTTGTGAGATAATGAGGTTGGAGAGTTAAAGAACAACATAGCATGGACAATTTTTGGAGCACAAGACAGTCCTGTTAGGAGGTAAGGACAGGGTTTAGAAGTAGCCTGAATAGAACAATTTTGGGAAGTTACTGTCTTGTAAACAACCACAGCTGGAGGAACTTCAGAACTGAATCTCCCCCCCCCCGTGGAAAGAGGGATCATTTCCATGTCATAAGGGAAAGGAAGATCCAAAGAGAGAAATATTCAGCAGAAGGCTTGTCAGAAAAATTTAATTTTGAAATAGCTGGAGACACATGGGATGACATCAGCTCAGGGAGGTTGTCTGCCTGGAATGATGGCCAAGGGACCAAATTATCTGCTTTGCTTTTATTCAACAGACTCACATAATCAACACTTTGCCATGTAATATTTCAACTTTGTCAAAAGTGCTAGGCACTTTTTTTCCCCCCTATTCTTAATCCAAATATAACAAAATTTGGTTGTTTCTCTTGTGTAAATTGAAAACGATCACCTAGCACTGTTCAATAAAGGCTTTCTTGATATTTTAAATTTCTTAAAACATTTTAATCAACAAAGGTACCCTCATTATTTTTTTTTAAATAGTAGTAATTTTCAAAGAAGTGGGTTATTCTTAACACTAAAGTCCAGATGAGAATTTGCTTTTGTTGTCTCAGACTTCTCCACTGTCACAAGCCCCAGGTTATATTTAAAACCCTGCTGGCAGTGACACAGCACGCTGTGTCACTGTCCATCCTCACCCACCTTCTCTGTGAGGTGAGAAGTACACAGATTGTTTATCGGATCTCTTTGGAAACACGTGTTGGGTTAATGCCCAAGGTCAAATGAGCTTCTCTTACATAAGGAACCAAGGTCAGTGAAGGTTCTCAGGCCTTGTCCAAAGCAGCTTTGCCCTCCCCACAAGCAAGGGCGGCTTGTAGTGGTGCCACATCTGCAAATTCCAAGATTACCCAGAACAAAAATAGTCGGTCAGCAGCTGTACAACCAGTTTCACAAATATCAACACCTGTTTCTCATTATTTTACCTCTTTGAAGAAGATACTTTCCCGTTTCAGCTGGTCAGAAGGCCAACCCCGCTCTTGAGTTACATTCTGGTCACAACACCTCCACCACTGTCTCATTAACCGAGGACAAGAGAGACCCTGATGGGTCTCATCGGGCTCAAACCAAACCAGCTCCACAAGCCAAAGGAAGGGGGGCACAAAGCAAAACAGCTCTGTAGCCACACACAAGTCACTTCAAGGTTTCCATGACTCAGAGCTATGGGCTGCCAACAGTGGTGCCCTGTCAGAAAAATACCGTGGCTTCATGAAATCAGCCTGAGGCTGGAAGGCAGGAAGACGTGGGTTTAAATGCTGGTGCTGCAGATGCATCCTCGGGTGATGGCAACCGAGAAACTCCCCAGGAGTTTAACCTTATTTGAAAGTACATGGGGCTGACAGAGGCAAGAAGTACCCGAGGACTCCAGCAAAACAAGGGCATAAAACACTACCCACTGACTGCACTTATCTGCTTTCCATCTGTACACAGATACTGCTCATCTCAGTCTGCCTCCCCTGGCACTCCTCCACACAAACTTTTAGCAGATTGCTTTCCCTCCCATGGCTGTGGAGGTTTGACGCCCGCGTGCAGAGAATCTGATGCCTCTTCTGGATGAAACAACCCATACAAACACCTTTTAAGGGAGTGAGGCTGAGAAAAGAGATCTCCTTTTTTAACTTCTGAAGTTATGGTATTACCTCGATCATGTTCAGTATGAGTATTTAATTCGTTTTTAATCTGCACACTCAATCAGTTCTTTTCTGGAGGGAAGAGGCTCTGAAGGACCTGGCTTGTCACAGAGTTGACATTTTCTTGACCACATGGATAACAAGACAAAATACAAAAAAAATCCCATACTACTCAGTGAAAGGCTTTTTCACCCAAGCCAGCCAGAGCACAGGACAGTAGAGAATATAAAATGAGGGGGAATACCTGCTGCACACCTCAAAAGGCACATCTTGAAAATCATTAGTTTCAGAATTGGCTCAATCACAGCTGGGGAAAAGTCTTATAGACAGAGCTCTTTGGATGAAGGCACACCAGTATTAGCATCCTATACATGAATTTTGGGTTGAACTGGATGTGCCACTAAAACACCCCCTGCCAAGGGAAGAAGTCCACAAATTAGTCCCTTGCTCCTCCATTGTTTTTAATGCACCTCCTTAACTAGATGACTTTTTCCTTAATTAGATGACTTTCAATGATTTGGATTAATATCAAAGAAATATAAATGCTTTTCAAAAGTTGGCCCACCCATGGAGCTGGCGTTTGACAGGGCCATGGGAAATTTAGGCTAGCAGCACCCTCTGCAAGGACACTGGAGCTCCTCAGGCCACTGTCAGAAAAACATCTGTCTTTATTTTTTGTTAGACACACAGCTGGACACAACAGGCCCGTCACTAGCAATTGGTGTGACCAGTGCCACCTACTGCAGAGCTAATTAACAAGACATCAGTTCTAAACACACCCAGATCTTTTGACAGCAGCAGACCTGGAGACTGGGGGCAGACAAGGGGAATATTTGTTTCTCCCATGCCAGGGATACAACTTCCCAAAATTCTGCCCATTGTCCCAAAGTCAGGATAAATCATTCTTTCTGCTCATGTGTCTCAGCCTTTGGAGCATGCCTGGGGGAAGCACTGGGTACAAACAGATCCCAAAATGTTACAGTCACCTTTTGGATGAGCTCCAGGGTTTTGACTCCCAGGGGTCACTTGTGTAAACTCATCACAGCAGGTAGAGCTCAGAGAGAACACTAAAATTATGGTCTTTTTCATTGAATTGAGGCATTACTGCAGCAAACCTCTGTTGGACCCCCTTGATTTCAACATGATCAGAAATAAGGTCCAAGAGGGTACGTGTGAATGAGCACATGGGAAATGAGAGTACTGACCTTGAGTTTGTGTCCTTGGGATGGTACTGAGATCAGAACTGCCTTCCCAGAGGCACCAAATTAGTTTCTTACATCACACAAAATCAATAATTCAACTGATGGCTGACCTGTTTCCAAGAGTCTTCAGTGGAGAGAGAACACCTTTGTCACACCACCTTTGTCAGCCAAGTGAAACTACACAGAACAAGGGTGCCTGTTGACACAGCAAACTAAAAATAGAATGCACATTTAGGACCAAGTGTCCTATGTTTGAAATTAAGTCTCCTCAAGCTTCACTTCGTCAAGGCTTTGGTCCATCAGCCAGGCAAGTTTCAACCCAGTGCAATTCAAACACAATTAAAATATTTAGACTGTTACTTGCACGCTAATTCCATTCCTACCTCCCCCGCCCTGTTTTAAAGCAGAAAACTTTGAAGCTGGTTTTTTCTTCCCCCTTTCTAATAGTACTTCCTGCTATTGGCAAATAAGTATTCTGGAAAAATTTGCTCTTTAATATTCTTCCTCAGGGCCTCAGAGGAGCATAGTGTTTTCTCCACATTTTACAAGCGTGGCTGCTGTCACGCAAAACTCCACTAATTTTGTACTAAGCATTTTTAGAACAAAAGCAGGAGACAAAAAAGTTTTTTGACTTACTTTCAGTAAGTCAGTCTCTCTTCTAAATCCCTCAAATACAAAGCCGTCCCTCCCAAAACCCCACCACAAAACACCTTCACGCTACAGGATGAGATGTATTATTTGCCAAGGAGCACCTGAACACTCCCAAGGACGGTCCAAGCATTAAAGAAAAAGCTAAAAATGTCTTTTTCAGAATGAAAACTAATGCGGACATTACAGAAAACCTCTTCCCACAGAGGTTGTGGGGTATTTATTATAATTTATTTATAAGACTGCTTATCCTCATAGTCGGGTCACCACCGGGAGACAGGACAAGTCCTGTCGGTTCTTCTGTCTTGAACTCAAGTTGCTCCAGAAGGGACGATGCTGAGCCTTATCTTTGACAACAAGAGAAGCAAAACTGGATTTGTGCTCCTCAGCCCCATTTCCATTTAACCTGCTCCTGTGCTCCAACAACTCTTTCAATGCTGTAACAAAAGGAAAATGAGTTTTATGATCTTTAACGAGCAGACGCCTAACACGAGCGTTCAGACAGCTGCCCAGGGTGCCTTTGTGGCCACGTATCACTGCTGAGGCTGAGCATCAGCCACCCTCTCATTCTTCTTTTCACCTCCACCACTTTTCCTGTTTTACTAAACCTTAGTATTTCTCAGCCTTGGCTCTTTGCCCATTTTAATTTCGTACGCTGCACAAACCTCAAAGTCTGAATACATTATGAAGACATTTTCCCTCCCATCACTACTAACAGCAGCGTTGCTAATTGCTGTGGTTTTTCTTCCCATTGGACTCTTAGACT
This sequence comes from Aphelocoma coerulescens, assembly GCF_041296385.1. NCBI lineage: Eukaryota > Metazoa > Chordata > Aves > Passeriformes > Corvidae > Aphelocoma > Aphelocoma coerulescens. The sequence goes on along the minus strand of NW_027184085.1, from coordinate 2,483,566 downwards.
TCTGAAGCTGTAGAAGAAAAGATAAGTGTACTTGTCTAGAAGGAGATTATTGTTTCTGAATTAACGTTATCATTTCCCAGGCCTAAGTACCAACAGAGATGCTGGGTTATGAACATACACCTTCATGATGGAGATGCATCTCCTGTGCAAAACAGGATCCTGTTAGGAACATCCAGTCTGGACATGGACACTGTCCAGAGTGACCACAATGCTTCCCAACCCACAGTGTGCCCCAGTGCCTGACAGTCCTGACATGCTGCTGAGCTCCTCAGATGCCTGACAACTCTTCATCCAAAAGACATTTTAATTTGTTCCTCACTACAATTATTTTTTTCTTCCAGGACCTCCTCTACCGAACTTAATGCCCTTTGCTATTCATCAGACCACTTACAAAAACACATGGCAAAAGTCCTTTTTCCACTGTTAGGCAGCAGCCTGGGTAGTGATTATTCATTCAGCCCTCAAGTGGATCTTGTTGATCCGCACCCATTTATGCCTGCAGGGGAGACCAGCCCAGGCTCCCCCACCTTTGCCAGCTTTGGAACCAAGCACATGAGGAAGCACAGCACAGGCACACAGCACAACTAATTCTATCTGTGAACAACCTGGCTCAGGCCCTAAGAAATTTCACTTGGGCCTGTACCTGAATCAACACCCCCTCTGACAGTACACTGTTCTTCACATGGTGTTACCCAGCAGGGAAATTCTTCCTGCAGCTCACAGATCTCTTCACAGCAAGATCAGGGTGATTCTCCCCAGAGCTTCACTACGATCACGTCCTACCCCTCTCCCAAGAAGCTCACCTCTGCTGCCTGAGGCTTTTTGTTCTTAACCACAGACTCCACCAGTGATCGCATAGGGGGGAAAAAAGTACACCAACACACAGGTGTGAAAGCCCTGGGAAATCTGCACTGAGTAACCCCCACATGAATCTCACCAGCTCACACACACACATTTTTCTCAGCTTCACTTTGTGAATTCTGAAGATCCACTCTTCAAGGACATGCAACACAAATGGAAGAGGAGATAGGACTCTGAAGTGTTTTTAAAGTCATTATGCATTGGTGTCATTTCAAAGTCATTAATGGATCTAGACAATTCCAGTGTATCTGTCCAACTGTTTCGTATCTCTGAAGAGTTCTGAGTATGTGGCAGATATCTGGGCTGTCTGCAATTCCCTGGTCCAGGACTTGGCTGTACACCTTGACTGGCCTCTGCTCCAGCTTCCTCAGAAACTGCATGTACATTTGACGCTCTGGCCTCCCAGTGTAGTTACTCCTTGATCAAAGGTGACCATCTTCTAAACAACTCCTCTTCAAGATTAAATATGAACTGATATTACGATATATAACTGATTACCCAAAGATAAACTGCAGCTGCTGGCAACCTACATTTAATAAGCCTCTACACAAAGTGCACAACAGCTGTTCTTGGAATTTTACTTCAAAATGAAAAGGCAAGAAAACAAGACTTTAAAGCAGAGTAAGTTTTAAAATCAAACTGAATTTGCAGCCTCAGGTACACATTGCTCATAAGCTCAATTAATTCATGAGACATAAATTCTTTATGATACCTTATTATAGTTTTAGGCAAGCAAATAGAGCAAAAATTCTGCTGGTAACAGAAAAATCAAGAGTGTCAGAAGCTTGCTTTGCTTCACCTTCCCCTGCTGGGAAAACAGTAGGGGCAGAATGCCTATGCCCATAGACAGTTTGGGTCCTATTCCAAAAGGAACAGGACAAGCAACTGGGCTTTATCAAATCCATTCTGACTCAATCTTCTACACAGGGGAGAAGGATCAAGAAGACCGACGTCTGACATCATTACATATCCGTTGTCATTCACTTTTCTTCTGCCAGCTATCTAGATTTAATACTGATTACAGTTAATGAAACAACAGCTAATGCAACATCAAAGACTGCTCTCAGCTTTGAAGCCTTGGTTCTAGCACTTGTAGCTGCGACAATCCAGGACTAGAACCTTGCTCCACACACTGTGCTTTCCCAAGAGAGAAATGGCAACCTTAGTCAGAGAACTTTTTACCTAAGAGAGATGGAAAAGAGGGCCAACATGACTGAAGGGTTTTTTAAATGGCCTTCTTTAATATGGTTTATGACAGTCATTCACTAGCCAAGCTTAAGTGATCAGGAAAAACACATTTCATTAGTACTTTCTTAATAGTGATAAAGTTTCAGACCAGCTGCAAATTAAATCCCTGAGGAGGTCCTTCCAGAAGCAGTTACTAATGCATCTGGCATGTTATTTGCTATTTTTATAATTTTTTTAACAAAGACAGTATCTCGATGCTTCAGAGCTAGCACTGAAGCTTCAGCATCCCCAAAATTAGGTTAGTCAAACTTGTTTTGGTAAAAAGAACAGTGCTTCATACTCAAGTAGAACACTGTGTGGGTGGAGTATAGTGAAATCCTGTATTTCACAGTATTTTAACTCAAAACCCAGCTGCAGAAAGCTTTCAGTTTGCAATGCTAAAAAAAAAAAAAAAGCTGTAACCACAACGAAGTGTGACAAGTTCGAAGGCTAAAACAAAACACAGTTCACTGTGCCAGCTACTCAGAGCTGCAGATGATTATCAAACCCCCAAACTTCACACCCTCCCACTTCAACACGAGAAGCTGGACACACGAAAATAAAGAGCTTGGTGAAGTATAGTAGTTGTGATTTCTAGCTGTGTGTTAATTAGTTTAAACCTATTATTCCTAAACATCTTAGCTGACTACTTTGATAGCTCCAGAGAACCTTTCAAGGGAGATATTTATATTTACTTTATGCACTTACAACAGGCCCCTCAGCCAACAGCCTATGCTACCAGACAGCCAAATTCAGATTTTACCTCTCCCTGTCGATTTTACAGGGAGTCTGAAGTTAAATTATTTACTCTCCTTGCCTGCAATTGGTCTCAAGGAGGTTAAGTTCTGGTTAAACACAATATTCTGAATAAAAACAGGAGAAACCACAGCTGCCAAGGTGTTCTGGATTTGTGTAGCACTGCCTGGAAGTCAAAGGATCCCACACAAAATCATGACGTACAAGACAATTCCTGTTGCAGGGAGCTTGCCACCTAGACAGGAACCATGCGCAACAGGAAGGTAGATGACTCTACTATCAATTCTCACAGTTTAAAGCTGCAAAAGTCTAGGCATTTGACATTGTTATCAAAGCCTCAGCCCTGAGACAACTTATAAACGAAATCAGGTTTTTCTTTGGAGGAAGAGCTCAGAAAAGTCAACTCTGTGCCTCCAAGCTGACAAAAGGCAACTCAAAAATAATTTTTAGGCTTAGATGTTTACATCGACTACCTGGTGTTTGGTTACTTGGCTTTGGCAATAATATGAAAATCAAGCTCAGGCAGGGCTAGTGACAAGAGATCAGGACCCGGGCTCACGGAATTAAAGTCAATGCAACCCAGAGTTTGTACAGTTTTTCCAGCTCTGATACAGGTAAGGAGCTGGCTACCCATACTTTAGTGAAAGCATCTCCACTCAAGTACTCCCTCCTTGCTATGTGTTACATTCTAGAAAATAGCCTCACTGAAAAAAATAATTCACTTTTTATTTATATTTTGGACATCAGTACTTTGGCAGAACCGGAGAGGGAGGAAGTCACATTCCTGAGGTACAACGGGCATTCTGCATTAAGATGCTGGGGTCATCTGCATGATTTTGAAGAAGAGCAGAACAGCACTGGGTAAGTCAGAAAGGCAGTGATTAAGAAACGGGTAGGTTAAAGTTAGTAAAGAACTGCCAAAGGCATTTAAATGGAACACAGACAAGCAAACATTACAAATACAGCTAAGTTCCTTTGTGCTTCTAATCTGTGGCTGGCAGCAATGGCAGAACATTTCAGTGGCATGAGCAGAAGTCAAAAACAGTGACTTCATCACAGACCAGAATGGTCCTGCACACAGGCAGTACCACAGGCAATGTCTGCAGGGTCCTGGCACTCTCCTTGGAAGTGCCCACCACAAGAGGAGGCAGAGTCAAGATTACTACAATGTTCAAGGCAAAGCAACTAACACTGCCACAGTGCTAGGCAGATTCAGAAATCCACAGCAAGGAGACCAGAGAATTAGGCCACCCAACTGATTCAAGCTGCAACCTGCTCAAAAATGTGAGTCTGACCCAGACAACTTGCTCTTATCTGTCTCAAAGGTGAAAGTAAACACCGGAGATAGTAGGATGCAATTTGATTGTGGCAGGGAAAAGCAACTGCTTTAATAAACTCCATCAGGAGTAGGAGTCTGCACCACCAAACACACACAGACCCAGAACCTCCACAACAGCTGCATGGAAAGTGGTATTAATATCTAAACTCTACCTTTCCACCCACCACATGCAGGACACTTGTGTCATTTATCTGGGTGGGTTAGGGTAACTTCTAACCTTCAACAAAAAAAATACAGACAGCAATTAATTAATTTAAAAAAAACCAAACAACAAAAAACCAAACAGCCATTGTGAGAATTAAAACTTTTATTAGTGTATTCACATATTAGGCAAATGCAACACGCATGAAGCTTATCTCTTAGGTTCACAAGTTCTACCAATACATTAGTCTACTGGTAAAACTAGCACAAACTGGTAACTGCTTCGCCAATTTTTGAAAGGTGTCTGGCCCACTTTTTCAAGGCTTGATTTTTGGTATTGCTTCTATGCCCTAGTCATTATGGCATAAAAATATCCATCACTATCATCAATTCAGTCAAGTGATTAAAAGCTGTAACACTGGCCACATTTTTGTTCTCAAAGCTAAGTTATCACTAGCTGTACTTACGAAGTACAGAACTAGTGTAATTGATGAAACAATAGAAAAAAACAGACAAAGGCAATCCTGCTACTGCCACAATAACAAAAGAATGACAGACAGCTAGATCACAAGATTGTTAGTAAGATGTGTATTTTTCAAGTCAGAATAACCCTTCTATACAGTTTCCCAACCCAGCCCCAACCCAGACTTATTTGTAGAATATATTTCAGAATATTTTTAATATGGTGCAGCTGTAGTGTCCAAGGGTTCACAATAACATGCACTGTCATGAAGAACCTGGAAGTCCTCCTTTGCTGGTCATACCTCAGCAACCACTATCCTAGAGGTTTTGCAGAAGCAACTACTTTTAATAACAAGGCCCATTATGACATAATGAATGCATATGATCTGGTGTGTAAGTAAACTATAGAAGCGACTCAGATAAGAAATTTAAATTCTGTTACTGAAATATGTTAAGAAGCTGCATCTATTTAAAACCTAAACAAAAAGAGTCTAGCTTACCCCAGGAAATGATTTCTCAAGGTATATGGCTCCAAAAACTAAACCCCATTATTTTTAGTGACATATGAAAAAAATGAAAAAAAATACAGATAGGAAGGGGTAAGACTTATTCAATGAAAAAAATACAGAGGTAAGGTTTAAGCCAATAACCTTGTGCACTTAATCAAATATCCAAAGCCATGGTAAATTCCCATTCCATGAGAAAAACCACTCATTTCAATGATTCAAGGTACAAAAAAAGTCCCAAATTACAGCACTGCCAGCAATACTGCTGGCAACAGATGCATCAACTCAGATGGGTATCAAAAAGTAACTGCTAGTGTGATGGATACTCAGAATTTTTAATATGAATTCACTTTAGGCCCCATTAAGTATATAAAGTGTCTTAAGCCTTCACAGATGAATCTCAAGACGTTTCTTTCCCTTCCAATGGAGGGACTTTCTTTTTTGTTAAGAACGCAGCAAAAAATTAAGCTTTTCTATAAGGAAAGTCTTTTTATGATTAGGACAACTTGAAAACTTGCTTATATAAAAAAAATATAAAAGAATAAGGGAGCAAAGTCTTGGAATTTTATGGGATACTTGCCCCAATCAAAAAACCAAAATGACTATTAATGGGAACTAAAATGTAGAACAGCACAATACCATGATATTTGAGATCGTGATACATTATCTGTATATATACTTAGCTATTCATGTTATTGATAACCATTAGGACACTCAATTATATACCCAATAAAAAACACCATTAAAGAGTCTTTAGAACTGTCCCTTCTTTCTGAAGAAGGCTTTTCTATACACTAAATTTTCATCTAGTATCAGAGTATAGGAAACAGAATCCACAAGGTGCTTTAACTGATGAGACCTCAAGTGCTGTTTTTTCTTTTTTTTTTCTTTTCTTTTTTTTTTCCATTTTCTTTTTTTTTTTTTCTTTTTAAAAAACCTTTTTAGATAGTAAACAGTTCATGGGGACCACACACAAATACTACGACAGACGAGCTGTTATATTAAGTCTGTTGACTGGACTCGATTTTTAGCCCACTGGTGACAGAGGAGAGTTTTAGGACATGCTGGAGCAGCGAACTGAAGGGGAGCCCATCTGAGTCAATACTTTGTCCAGCCACTGTAGAGGCCCGTTCAGGTGAAGCTCAATCCAGCAAGGAGTGCTTGTTACTGTCTGCCGCCTAGAAAACAAAGAATAGGGAAAAGTCACTGTACTGGGTTGGTGTGGCCAGGTTTTGGCAGTTGCAGGGGTGGCTTCTGTGAGAAGCTGCCAGAAGCTTCCTCCATGTCTGGCAGAGTCCATCCTTGGCAGCTGCAAAGATGGACGTGCTGCTGGTCAAGTCTGGGCCAGTTAGGAATGGTGATGCCTCTGGGACACCAATTTAAGAAGAAAATAAAGTTGTTGCTTGGTTGTAATTGTGGCCAGAGAAGAGAGGGGTGAGAACATGTGAGAGGAACATCTCTGCAGACACCAAGGTCAGGCCAAGAGGAGGGGCAGGAGCTGGTCCAGGTGCCAGAGCTGAGATTCCCCTGCAGCCCCTGGTGCAGCCCATGGTGAGGCAGCTGTGCCCCTGAGGCCATGGAGGGCACCAGGATGCAGAGATGCACCTGCAGCCCCTGGAGGAGCCCATGCCAGAGCAGGGGGATGCCTGAGAGGAGGCTGTGACCCAGAGGGAAGCCCATGCTGGAGCAGCCTGTCCTTTGGACAGCAGGCTGCACCCTTTGGAACAGTGACCCACGCTGCAGAAGTTCATGGTGAATTGTTGCCCATGGGACAGATTCACACCAGAGAAGTTCATGTGAAACTGTCCCCCATGGCAGGGACCTCAAGCTGGAGCAGGAGAAGGATTCCAACTCCTCCCTAAGCAGTGGCAGGAACAACATGTGAGGAACTGACCATGACATCCATTCCTACCTCCCTTCACAGCTGGGGGAGGAGGAAGAGCTGGCAAGGAGGGGAAGGTGCTTAAAGTCTTATTTTACTTCTCATTATCTTGCTCTGATTATGTTAGCAATAAATTCATTCAATAACTCTGATTCAAGTCTGTTTTTCCCACGATGATATTTGGTGAGGGATCTCTCACGGTCCTTATCTCAACTCACGACCATTCCGCTACATTTTCTCTCCCCTGTCCAGCTGTGGAAGGGAGTGAGAGAGCTGCTTTGGTGGCTGCCTGGAATCCAGCCAGAGTCAACCCACTACAGCCAAAAAGCAGGTTCAGCTGCCACAAATTCTGCATCATATGAATAAATACATTTCAGAGAAAAAACAGAGATATAAAAAACTGCAACCATTATTATAACTGTTACTAAACTTTTTCCAGAAAAAAAAAAAAAAGCCTCAAAACTCCAAAGCACTTCACATATGTAAGACACATCAATAATTACATGTTTGTCCATAATACATCAAGAGAATATTCCACTCTGGAGAATAGTAACAGCAGTATTTCCTTCAAGTGCCACACCAAGCACCTTACTTCTAAAAGGAAATTCAGAAGTGAAGGTTGTCCAACCAATGCAGTGTTCATACCACAAACAACTGTGTGCAGCTGTATCTCAACCTTCCAAGAGTCTGCATGCGTAACTGGATTTGAATTTTACAGACAGCTACTGAGAAATACAGAATAAAAACCCTTGGCTCTGCATTGTCAGGTGGCCAAATAGCACAATGCTATGGTGATCATAAGGTCTGGCTTTTTGGGGCAAATGACATGATAAATGTATAAGAAAATTGGTAGATATTGTCAGAAACACTGTATCAAAACACAGTGTGTGGTTATACTCTGCTAACTGATGGTATCGCAAAAGAACACCAAACTTTATCTCTGATTTCCTGTAATCTTACACTTCTGTATGTGTTTTGTACTGTAACATCCTCACACAAACAACTGAAGCAGAAATTGTGTTTCTCTTGTCTTCTATACTAACTTGCCCATAATTTTCCACAATAGAAGCCCTTAATTAAACACCATATAGCAACTTCCAGTAAAGCTGAAGGACTGACAACCATGAAAGCTTCATTCTCTCTCCCATGTTCCTTTGTTTCAGAGACCTGTTATTCAAACATCCTCCTTCTCATCTCCAAAGTAAAGAAATCAGTATTGGACATACTCTGACTGAGAAATCCTGTTATTTCACTGCACCCACTCCAGGCATGGGAGTTTTCCCTAACTAGATTGGCAAGACTGTTGTTGCTAAGCCAGTTTTTCCTTGTAATTCCAGCTATCCCAAGATTCAAAGGCAGCAGATTAGTCAGACACAAATCCAGCTCCTTCATTTTTACTGTCGGCACTGAAGTCCTTTGCTTTAAGAAAAGCTGTTTATATAAACAGAGGAACTGAAAAGGCAGAAAGATTAAGACAGTGAAGATTGATTTCAAAAGTTTCACATTTTCTAGGAGAAGACAGCAGCTGGGGCCTGTGCTCTTTCAGCACTCTACAAAACAGTTATCTTAGCCCCAAATGCCTATGCCAGAACAAAGTGATACAACAGAGAAACAAATCTAAACCACAGGAAATATAATTCCATTTACTCTTGAATTCTCTCCCAAAAAAGGAAGTTCATTATTCCACCACTGTAAACTCCCCTACAATGTATTTCACAACAACTTCCTCAAAATTTTACAACTGGTTCTGTTCAACAACCCTGGCTTTGCACTAGGCTGGTAAAAATTGATTAAATACTGACAGTCACTAAGCAACCATCTAAAAGCTAAAAACTCAGCTTCTTCAGCGCACAGATTTCCAGTTCAAAGATCACTAATTACCTCTACTGAACTTTCTCTAAAACTATCTAAACTGGATAGTTCCTGCACTAACATGAACACTTCTGAACTTCTAAACTTCTACCATCCCCAATTTGGGCCAACATGTGACACAGCAAAAAGCTTTGTAAGGTATTTTGTCTACCAAGCCTATAAAATGTATTACCTTCCCATACCTGCACATTTATGCACATATGCCTAAAGTGCAAGCAATGCTTTGCCTTTGCCCAAGCCTGTTCTATGAGAAACACTTTTTCACATAATAACGAAGCACGGAGGTTTTAACAAGAGTGATGGGGTTTACAGTGTTCTTTTGTCCATTTTGACAAGTACGTTAATTTAAATTCAAGGTTGAGTTTGCTGGAGCTACCTCTTCTTGCTCTAATCTCAACTGCAGCATATTTACAAGCTTTGTGTATCAGTAATTTATTAGCATCATGAAAAAGAGAGGTGCAAAGGAACTAGTTCAGTATTACTCAGCATCCAGTTTTTGTGCTATTTTGCACTTTTTCAATCCTATGGTCTACAGTTTATAGACCAACCAACAACATTCTCCCCACTCAGAAGTAACTTTAACAAAAGCCTCCCCACAGTTTTAAACCAGCACTTACACTCTGTTCACTTCAAGATGCCTCTATATAATCTGCCTGATTAAGCCTTTCTTCTGCTCAGATTTGAATGTTGTATTTAATTATGCCTAAGTGTATACATGCTCCTTCAGAGCCAAATCCAATAGCTCTTTAAACCTGAGCCAGATTTTTTTGTGTACCTCTTCCTAACAAAGAGGTACCAATTTATTCCATTACTCAAATTTCTCATTTCATCTCATTAGACTATTACAAAGTTGGCTTCATTTAGCTGAGAAACCTCCCCCACATACTGACACTGCTATTTACATGTATGTATTTCAAGAGCAGATAAAGGAATCAACCCAAGTGGAGCCTACATGCCATTATTCAACTTCAGAAATTATATGGCATAAAAAAATCATTATGTATTGCATTAGGGTACTGACAGGTCAGACTTCATTCTTTCAGAGGACAGTTTCTAGAGAGGTTTAAGAGATTTGTTTAAAACCACAGTTCTAGCTCTCCAAAATAATGAAATCTTTAAAACTGCTCAGTTAGAAGTCAATTCCTTTTCTTCCTGAATTTCCATACTACATTAAAAACAGGCACTGTCTTCAACTACAGCTTTTTATTTGTGCTAATAGAGAATACAATTGGAATCTATTCAAAAGCAGATAGAGTGCTATTTTTTCCACTCAAAGAACTGTTTTTAGAAGTTTTACTACATAAACACAGTCATCTTACTCCTGCAAAGCTTTTTCCACTACAAGTTCCAAAATACTTGCCATCCCTTAGATGCATGCTCTCCAGCTATTTCATTCTGCAACAGGCACTGCAAGTCTCTCAGTTGGATACCACCGACCCCATCCTGCATCACAACCTAAGGAACTCATGCTACATGCAGAACAGGACAGATACCAGAATGACTGCAGGTCTAACAAACAGCAAATAATCTCACAGCACAAACTGTGAAACTTCAAGATGTTGTCATGGATTTCACCACAACATGCAAGACAGCAGGACTGAGCAAGGGAACGGAACTTTGACAACATTCCTTGCTCAACAGTTGGCTTCAATGCAACACTAAAATCAGTTTATGGACTTTGTAACTTAGCAGTTCCATGGCTGAGGGAGACAAAAAAGGAAAATATGGGTTCAATTTGCAGACAGCATATCCACAATAGCAGCAAGAAGTGTGTAAGTATTCTGTATGGCTTTTAAGCCAGACAGAAGTGGTATACTAGTGAAAAAACAAAAATTACTAACTGTAAATTTAAGAACAAAGGGTTTTCTTTTCTTACCTGTATTCAGCCCCCCATCCTTTAACAAAGCTCATTCTTATGGTACACATTCTAGTAAGCTGATAAACTGCTTCAAAGCCCTGATTCACAGATTGAGCCAGAAGAGCAGCAAATTCTTGGTTATTAAAGATTTTTAGATTGCATCCTATGAAGAGTCAAAAAGGTACAGTTAGTGAATACACTTGTGTTTGCTACACAGAAGACTGAATCAATGAAGAAATTACAAAAAAGGAACGCAAATGTCCTTCAGTGAATAACTCCACTGGGTACTTTCACACGAGACTTTTGGTAGGCTGCTAACCTGGTGGAATTTTGCACACAGTTGCAGGATGCCAGCCGTATCTTTGATTACAGTTGGGGCTCTGAACGAAGATCGCGCTATCACTCAGGCACTCGGCAAAAACTTCTCCGCCAATGTAATACAGACGCACTCCCCTGCCTGTAGCAAAATCCAAAGGAACTCTACTTATGATATGACACTAGCAGATTAGGGAAAAAGGGAGTTTATTTTTCAGAGAAGGCCAAGGTTTTTCTTTACAACAAAAACAGAAATCAATTATCTACAGGACCTCACTGCTGTGCTGACAGCTGTAGCAGGAGCAGAACACAATTAAGTTGCACTTTTCTCCCATGAATGCACAATATATGAAGGAGAAGCAGAATTATTTTTGGTCAAAAGTGAAAGAGAATTTTCCAGCCAAATAATGGCTTGTAATGAAATCCAAGCTCAGAAGCAGTGTTCATTAAAACAGAATTAAAACTTGTGCTAATATTAAAGCATTGTATGTGAAGCAGCACAGGCCACTATGGTCAAAAGAGAAAACACAAGATCACCACTGCAATACTCTCTGCTTACATGCACCCACAGTTTCACAACCTACTGCATACTCCCCCGTACAAAACCAGTATGATTTCATTTAGCCCTATTACAAAAAAAAAACCAAACCTGAGAAAAAAAAACCCCAGTTGTCCACTTTTAAATTGTTATTTTGTTCTGTCCCTCTGAGTGGAAAAAAATCTGCGTGGTTTATTTCTAGCAGAAAGTAAATAATGTGCAATTGATCTCCCAGAGAGAACTATTTATAATTAACAGACCCTTTATAGCCCATAGTTTCCATTTGCCTTTTTTGTTAAAACAATTTTTCAAACAAAATGTGAGCTCCTCTATCAAAGAGTGAGGGCTCATGAGATTTTTGCTTTTCATCATCATTGATCATTTTGACCAGTCAGCACAGGCACAGCCTGCGTTTCTGCACATGTAAAATTTTATTAGACGAGCATTTGGATTTGGCAGTTGGATTTGGCATAAAAGGTATCAGTTCTACTGAAGAGGTTGAAATTTTACTGAAAGTAAAAACAACAACAACAACAAAATCTCGTAAATGTTGCTAATGAAAGTATCCAGAAAAAAAAAAAAGAATGAAGGTAGTTTACTGAAGAACCCAAAGTCAAGACACTGAGTTGTGGAAAACAACATTCTTGACTAACTATTACAAAGAAAATCTTAATCATGTCAAAACAATGTGCTCTCAACAACAGTTTTTTCTCAATAGCCGCTTTTCCCATTTCAGAAAAGAATTCAGAATTTCATCCTGTCAGTGTCCATTCTGCATTTTATAAACTACAATAAACTAAGCAACATGTTAATATTTTGTAATTAAAGCTTAAATTTCAATTCTGAATATAAATGCTGCCCAGGGCGGAGCAGCACATTGAGGAGCCTGGGACCCAAGAATCTGCCCCCCAGGATGCTTTGGTGCACCATCATTTTCCAGAAGGCAAGAACAGCAACATGAGCAACAGGAATGCCATACAACAGTGGCTTCCTCCTGTGTTGCTCTCAGCATGACAGCTGTGTGACTGCTGCTGCCACCAGCTTAGGGGCTACTGAGTGAGGAAAGGCAGCTCCTTTCAGCTCCAGACATCACTACATCTCTTCCCAATTCAAACTGGCTTCAGTGGCAGAGGATGCTACATTTCTCCCTAATTTCAGAAGCAGTGACTCTGTGTCTTTCCACTTCTGTTCTCAGCCAGAGAGACCAAACTATCCTTGACAAGCCCTGAGATACAATATAAGGCTGATGGCTGGCTGCACAAGGGTGAAAGGAACCCAACACACATCCTACCTGGATCACTCCAGATAATTTAACCAACAAAATGAAATTAAATAGTTAAAAGATCAGAGATCTTTACCTATATGTCGCCTTGTCATTTCCACTGTAGCATTTCTGTTTACATTGGAAAGCAGACCTAGACAAAATCGCTCTGAATTTGATGGATCTGTAAAGCCATCTACAGTCAGGGAAGGCTGAGACGCATGGAAGGTTTCTCCCACTCTTTGATTCAATTCATAATATGCTATTGAACACCAAAACGCAGGCTCCGAGTAAGTAACTGGTTGCAAGTCTAAAAAAAAATTTTAAAAACCAAGCTTAACACAGATTTTGAGGCTGAATGTAGATCGATCTACCCTGCTATTTGTCTCTCCCAGAAATGAAAGCAGTAGTCTCCTCAAACTACTTAAACTATATTTTGCTTGCTGTCCTTTTTACCTACTCCAGTAAACAGAATGGAATTCAATCTTCCACACAAGGGAAGGAGGAGGGGAAGAAGGGGTGATCTAATCTGACCACAGCTCATTTAGTTCAGTACTTGCATTTTGCTCGGCAAAATGATTAAGCTAATGGTGCTCTGAGCATCAGACGTTGAGACATTCCTGTTGCCTTTTCTATAGCTTGCAAACATTCTGGCAGCATTAAAGAAAAGATTAAACTATCAAACACTGAACAACAAAAAGGAAAAAAAAATATGAAAATCACGTTCTTTTGTATTACACTATCTCTTTGATAAAGGTAGTTCTGAGATACTTCATTGTCCCCTGCTAGAGTGCAGTATCTTCCCAGTGTATCTCCAGTCTTTTCTTCACTGCTTCCCCTTTTTACCTACCCTAATTACTTACTCAGTGTTCTGAACAGCATTTTCCTGTCACATCCTGTCACCATTCCTTAAACAAACCCATGGCAATCTGATCTTCCTGAGGCACTTACACAGACACACAGCAATGGCACCGGATCAAAGCAGGTGGGCTACTAATGTGGGAGCAACAACTGTGCTGTGGTTATAGGTGAAACAGTACATGAGAAGAGCAGCAGAGCACACACACAAGGGAGACAGCAAGTCTAGCCAGCATTATGGACAGGCAAACATCCTTTAAGCTATTCATTTTATAAATGCAATTCCTGCACACACAAAGATATCACTCTTTCTCTTTGCTAGGAGCTCAACAGGTACAGAAACACAGTAATTGTTAACAAGTGATTAACCCAGCCCCATCATACTTAACATCAGGAAGCCAACCCAACAAGTCACCTCTTAATATAGCCCTTAATTTCTTACAGTGCATTTTCACTTTTAAAGTAATTACATATATAATGAAGTGTCACCACACATAGAGAAATAATTGTAAGTATTTCCAGCTTACCCAGGCTATGATTAACTGGAGAGAGAGTACTAGGAGACAGCTCTGCCGGAGATCCTGTTGAAGCAAGACAGACAGGTTTCAGAGCAAATGGTTTTCACTATTTCAGATCAGTAGGCATAACCATTATCTAAATCAGGTTTACATTTAAGTTTTTCAGAGTAAGAAACCTCAGTTTTCTGGAATATCACACACTTACTCTGAATTAGGATTTCATTCAATTTTCCAGACCTCTGAGAACCCACCCCTCCTCATAAAGACTCAATTAACTTAGCATTGTATTTGGTAGAAATCTCACTTTGTGCACACTCTAACATTATTTATGCACTTATCCAGTGAGAAGGTAGTCTCTTCCCAAATTCAGTGAAAAAGCAGGTAAGAAAGAGGATGAGAGAAGACATATCTGTTCTCAAAGGAGAAAGTTTATCTTGAGAAAGACCTTCCAGTATCTGAAGGGAGCCTTCAAGAAAGTTGGAAAGGGACTGTTTACAAGAGTAGATGGTGACAGAACAAGAGGGAAAGGCTTCAAACTGAAAGAGGAGAAATTTAGATTAGATATTGGGAAAAAAATCTTTATGCTGAGGATGGTGAGGCCCTGGTACAGGTTTCCCAGAGAAGCTGTGGCTGCCCCATACCTGGAAGTGTCCAAGGCCAGGCTGGACAGGGCTTGGAGCAACATGGGGTAGTGCAAGGTGTCCCTGGTGGAAAGAGAGGGTCTCTAAGGTACCTTTTATCCCAAACCATTCTGTAATTTACGATTCTACGATCTCCAGAAAAGAGCAAGCTAGATTTCCTCATTTGAGGAAATAATTCTTTCCCAGAAGGAGGAATTAAAAACTCAGAAAAACATGAACCCTACAATACAATTTGCATACAAGGCAGCAAAATACAGAGAGACTTTCACAGAAACATTCCTACAGTGACTGCTGATGTCAGGCTGTTTTAATTAAGGTATTTATTGTCACATAAGTGGGAAAATATTGCAGTTCTTACAGAAACTGGTGCAGCTGATTCCAACTTGCTGAAAATGGTTGCTAACATTAGCTAACCAAGCACACTCATGTCTGCCAACACTCAGCAGGAGGTTCTTACCCAGCACATTAACTGTGCTTTGTCCAAGTCTAAGGTCAACAACATTATCTAGAAACTCTTACATACAAAGGCACAAATGCTGCTACTTTTGCCACAGAACCTTCCATGCAAGAATTAATGGCTGAAGTGGTAAGTTTGACAGGTTCTCAGAACACAGATTGTCTGTAACTTGTTTAGGCCAACAAACATTTTGCTTCAATGAACCTGTTTACTGGGGAATGGTTGAAACCAATTAGCTATTAAAATCTATTTTAAGGCTTTCTGGTGAAGTCTTAATTAGACTTGTATACTTCTGTTACGAAACAAATGTAATATACTTAATATGTCACAGAATGTTTTAAAAGCATTTCTCTGGCAAAAAGTTGTTTTGTTCATTAAAGACTGAAAGGGGTATTTTAAGCAGAAAACACCAGGTTTTACAGAGGAAAACTGTGACCATCTTTTGGGCTGAATTCATGCTCCTATGCAGAGGAATCACAGCTAGTAATCCAAAGCCTGGAAAGTAATGAAAAATAAATGTTACCTGTATCCATGCTTTGGTTCAGCTGCTGGTCACTTGTTTCTCCATCTTCACTGATATATCCTGGAGGAGGTGTTTCTATTAAAAAAAGGAAAATCCATCGATTTGTAGAATGACTGGCAAAACTTCTGTAAGATTTAACTCTTGTGCATTTTGCCATCACATCTTCATGAGCTCTGTAACACCTGAACACTGAATCAGAATGTCATTTTGCTGTCTCTTTTTCCTTCAAGTAGGACTTCAAACACATTATCTGCCTTATTGGTATGTAAAATGTATCTTCACTTGTATGTCACTCAACTGCTCAAATGTGTTATATAATTACCAGAATCCTTGTTTGCTCCATTTAAGACAAGATACTGTCACTACAATGAGTAACAATTTTGCAATTGTGATCAACAGCTTTCATATTTAGTATTTAGCAGAATTACAAATGAAAAAAACCATCCAGTGACTTCCACAAAAAATGTGAGCTGTCTTTATATAGATAACCATCAGATCAGATACCCTCCCACACCTTACTGAAGTTGTTAGATTTAAAGGTTATTTTTCAGTTCAGTCCCCAAACACGTATTTCTTCAATACCCAATAGCTGATTTGACTCATTTATAACTATATTAATTTAGAACATTGCATAAGTTCTATTACTACTACTAATACTTCTAAATTCTATTAAAACTACCATTAATTCTTTTAACTAGTTTTCTTTAAAGACAGAATTTCACAGACCAAAGTAAACTCAGTACCAACTTTGAAGTGTTCTGATACCAGAAACTGTGTCTAATTCCTCAGAAATATCTTCAAAACCCAGGAGAGTATGTATGTTCCTTTTCTCCATTCAAATATTCTTTGTAATCCAGATAACGAGTTAACCAACTGCCTTTCAGGAAATAATTTTCTTTGAACTGGGCAAATGTCTTTTCCTACATATTAAAGGCAGAACCTGCGTTTCTTTAGTGAAAGTGTTTGAAGCTAACTATCTCTACAATCGCTTTAGAATTGTCTCTGAAACTTCCAAGGATTAAACACCTTTAATTACATTATTGCCAAACAGCAGAAATTTAAAGATAAAGCCTTTTTGCTTAAGAAATAAAATAAAATTTTAACAAACATCATGTCTGAGATGTACTGCAATATCATGAGATCAGAAGGAAACTAGTGAGAGGAAACTAGATTAAGGCAGTTGATTAAATTAAAATGAACTGAGAGAATTTTATCTTTGATTCATCCTGTGTGCTAAATATAGATGTGACAAAATTCAACTGAGAATTTAAAAGGACAATTAAGGGAAATCTTCACTAGTAAGAAATATGATAACAAAAATCATACCCATTTTGAAGATTTTTACAGCATTCATTGTGATAAAAGGGACTCCACCCTTCTCCAAATCATTCACTATAGTTAAGCCCACAGCTGTGGCACAAAGTCAATACACATTTCCAGTCCAGCCCATGACTCCTGTTTCCAGCTGCTAATCTAGGCTCTCTGGCACAGATTATTTTCCATGTCTAGCCTCTGCCTGAACAGAGAAGATTTACTCCACCTAGTACTATTAATAGTTTAGGGTCAGAGGTTGAGCACCACACAGCTGGAAAGGAACACTCAGGTGGGGTACTAAAAATTTGTAATAGAGCTTGAGCGCTGCCAGAAGTGTGGACAATGCAGCTCAGCCCATCCAGAACCTGAGCTGGAACACACAGCTCCCAAAGGCCATCCTGCACCTTTCATGATCACCAAGCTCTCTTGCAGATCAAGTACTGAGACAGGACTGGGGTGCAAAGCTACCAGATGTGAGCCTGCCCTACCGCTAAAGAAAACCGTTCTCTGAAGAAGGCTGTCAAGGAAATAAGGCTTATCAGAACCCAGCCAAGCGTTCCGGATTAAGTCAGCAAGGTCAAATAAAGTAAGATACCACGATATGAGCACAAGGAGGGTGTCAGTGACAAAGAGAAGGAGGTGTGGTTACCTGTGATGCCTTCTCCTGGTCTTAAAATCAAGAGTCAAACACAGTTAGAAGGGAAAAAGGGATTTTACCTTGGTATTTATTTTAAGGATCCTTAGGTGCACTATGTCCAGGTCGAATGCACATCCCCAAAAGATTGGGTATAATGTTATAGGTGTTACTAATTAGCATACCTATAAAAATTCCCCAATGAGAGGCTTGAATGAGCCACCCCCTCCCCAAGGAGCCTTCTCCATGATAGTTCTATCTTAGTTTACAGCATGTGTTCTGGAGAGGACCTTGGGGTCTGGGGCACACTAACCCCTACCTAAAAAGCCTCTAAAGTGTTTAGTCTCTCAGCTTGACAAACAAGTCCAAGAATGTAGGCAAAAAGCACTAGGAATACAGAAGCTATAAAAAGGTATAACAGGGGTATAAAAGAAAAGGCAAAAAACCTTCATGGCATCACCTGCATAAATATGTGAAGATCATGTGAATTCCTACAATCACCCTGGGCAAACTTCCTGGAAATAACTACTTTAGCTCATTTCCATAGTACTGGATTTACAAAAGGTGGCTTTCCAGTAAGTTGCTTGCAATTGTTATCAAAACCCCTCAGTTTCAGTCAAAAAAGTACACACAAGAAAGCAACACCAACTTCTAGCACCTTAAATTGCTCTACAAAGGTGGCAACAGATGTGGCCAAAATTAAACAGAAAGGTCAAATTAATTGATTGTCTAATGCCATTTCAACTCTTGGATATATTTAAAGAAAACACAAGCAACATTCTGCTTAACACCTGTAGGTACAATTTTTACATCGCACATATTTGAGTTTTGGGGCAGTCATCTCATTCTTTCAGAGATTCCAGATGTGAATTTTCAGCTTATTTGTAACATGAATGAATGCATTAAACATTTATGAGCAAACTTCAGCTTTACTTGGTTTTACACTCCAGGCGACTTCCTGAAGAGATAGGAACAGGAAGCTGGGGCAGGAAACAAAGGTCACTGATTTTATGTTTCAATGAGGGTTAACAAGGTTTTGGGTGCAGCAGATTAGCATTGGTGCTTGTTCTGGGGTGGAAAAAGGGCCAAAGAGGGGGAGGAGAAATTCTTTAATAGTTCAATATTGTTAGGTTGTTCTTTCATACCAAAAAGACAAAACTGTATGCACACAATAGTACCAAAAAGCTAAAGCAGACCATTACTGATGTGAACTACAGATCAATTAAGTCACTGCTTTGCAACTTAAAGGTTTTCTCCACATATTACATATGATGAGATCGAGCATCAGTTAATTACTCAACCTCCAATGCACAGCATTTGGCAACCCCTGTATGTTTGTGAAAGAGGCTTAAAGCATAAGGTGAAGATCTACTTTGCACTTATTAGCATTCTGAATCTTAAATAAGCTAATGAAACCAAGTAAGCTATTGTGAAATGACAGCAATAAGGTTTCACACAGGATCACGTTCTGCAAACAACAGTGTTTAGGTATTTCCATTGGAATTAATACACAAAATCAACTAAATCTAATTTACTGGTGCGTATTTCAATTAATTTGATCACTTACAAGGATGAAATGACCATCTTTGTTCCAGTGGCACAACGTGAGAACACACTGTCTACATGCTGTGGGAGTTAAGAAAATACCTGGTATGTAATTGCTCTGTGGTTCAATCCCAGCTGGAAAGTTAGTGTTCTCAGGAATGGAATGAGTATAGTCATCCAGAGGCGGCAGCTCTGTTAGGATCTCAGTGTGGCGCGGCACAAGCACAGGAGGCAAGACTGGAAAGGCAAAATTCAAAAAACATTGGTAATCAAAATACACAATTCTGTGAGCTAAAAGGAAGAAAATAAATCTAAAACACCTAACAGTTTCCTCAGATGTTTTGGAATTTTCTGGAACTCAGCACTGCCAATACTACATTTGCACAGTTAGTTACTGGAAGAGATGGGATTCCTGGGGTGCCTTAAGTAATACTATTCCACATTAGCACATTAGCAAAGGTAAATCAACTTTTTTGTCCTATTCAGTCTGAATTGCACCTGGCCAGCTGGAAACTGCTAGCAGTCTTGGAAGTGTTTATAAACAAATCTGTAAGAATTTTTCAGTAACTTTACTATTAAAAACTTTCAGGGATATGATCTCAAAACCATATCTGTAAGAATCTTGCACTTCTATCAAGAGAGGACCTTTCTCTTATTTTTCATTTAAAACATTATGCTGAACAAGCACACACAGATGCTGCAACAGAAAGTTGGAAGCAGTCCTCCTACCTGGTGTCTCCACTCTCTGGTAGTGGTAAGGGTTTACACATACTTCATCCTTTTTAAGATTAAAAGCATATTCACAGTTTTCAATTGCCTTAAGTTCATGGTGGCTGTGAAGGTCTGGCCAGCGCCACAGGCGGCAGTAAATGACATGTGGCAATCCCTTGCGGTGAGACACCTGCAGACGGCCATCGAGAGATCTGCAGGGGAAAGATGTTGAGAAGCGTTTACAGACTGCGTGCTGCCTTGATCACCCGAGCAACAGAGCGCACACACACGGGTAGTTCATTCTCAGAATTCAGTGCATTGACTCTGCTAGTGACATTTATACTCTAGGTAAAAGGCTTCAAATGCAATGAAAATGATAGTATCAAGCAATGTCAACTTATTTTTGAGCTGTTCAAATTATTGCCAGTGAATTTAGAGTTCATTAAAAGCCACTTACACCCAACCAAGTATTTAGAATGATTGCTTCATATACTTTTTTTTAAATGCAGAAGACAGTTGTTAAAAATAAAATCACACACTTAATGGACCCTTCCACTGCTAAAGGCACCTCAAGGCTTTGCTGTGGCATGGATGCTTTATGGTTTTAAGCATAAGAATTCCCACAGGACTGCAAATAAGCCTATAAGCAGTCAGCTGCCCAAGTGATCCACATGGCAGTATAACAGTAATGCAAAAAAACATGAATGCACATCTTGTAAGGGCTGTACAGTTTATCTTCTTCACTTCATCTGCCTTGCTACCAGCTGAAAACGTTTTGCTAGTTTTAAGACAGACTGCATATGCTTACACAAATGCAGATGTTTATGGTTGTTATGGGATGGGAGACAAATCTCAATACACAAATCAAGTAATGTGACATGAAAAAATAAAGACCCTGTTTAGAATTTGCCCACCATTAACTACTAAAGAATTTACAAACAATTCATTAGTAGCTCATATCTGAGCCAATTAGCAAGATTTAACTGAAAGCTTGTGGCATACAAAGCAGTTTAAACACTTTGTAAGATTAGGTCAAAAGAATTAAGTTTTCCAACTTTGTTAATATTAATACCAAATCATGTTAGAGCTTGCATTTAACAAGTCTTCCCATTCTTTCAATAGCACTGGCATGAAAAAGGAGTAATTATAGAATTAAGAGTTTCATTGGTCAAAACATCAGCTGTGAACACACTGATTCCTATATTGGCAAGGAAATACTTCAAAATGCTGTACCATGAGAGGCCTAGGAATCATTTTAGTCTATTTTACAGCTAAAGCATCCCATTACAGACCCTCCAAAGCCAATCCCTCCCACAAGATTTTTATGATGCGAGAGAGGGCAGAATATTCACCTGGTTTGTTCAGAGAAGCTGTAAAGGCCTGTTGTATCCCACTGATCTATCGTGTTTGGTGTACTCAGTCCCCAAATTTCAGAGCAAGTGCTGTGCATAAATTGAAAACAAAAACAAAAAATTGATATGAATATGGAACATGGTTATTCAAAACACCATGATGTCAAACATGGAAAAATGTACAGAATACTTCCTTTCACATAGAAGATAGAGCACTGTTAGACTGGCATTTAAACTGACATCTCATGCTATATTTTCTATATGAAGGAGGCTATCAAAATGGAACAAGTGATTCAAGGTAAATGATAAATGTTTTTAAAGGTGAACAAGTTCTCAGGTTTTAAATAATTGATACAGCTGCAATGTTCCTTAAAACACGCAAAACTTCCTCAGCCTAGTTCTTTACAAAATTCAATTTTAAAAGGTAGTTTCTGGGTTGCTTTTTTCTTCTTTTTTTCTTTTTCCTTTTTTTTGTTTTTGTTTGTTTCTAAACATAAACTGCCCTAAGACTTGAAACAAAGGCCATGTGTATCCAAAACTGAACATCACAATCTAAAGTTCAAGTACCACCACTTCAGCATTAATCTCATTTTCCATTCACACACTAATTTGTTGCTATTCCAAAAAGCAAAAATTCAGACTCTGAAGAAGTCACATTATAGGTGATACTTCACTGTTTACTGTACTCTCCTTGATTAAACAGCTAAATATTCTTTCACAAAGTATATAAAACATAGAATGTTTAACACAGTTTTACAGTGTAGTACTTTAAGATTCAACTACAGAATAATAATTTTAATCGCTAAATCAAGCAGGAGAAAAGGAAAGACAACTGTGTCTTTACCAAACTGGTTCAAGGAGAAGATCATGACAACAAAGATAAAGGAATAGTCAGTCATAGACACAAACTTAAGTAGAGGAAGATTTAAACAAAGCAAGAAAACAACATAGGATTGTGAAGAGACAGCAGACTTTCAGAGGCATAAATGAAGCTCAGTTCTATAACATACTTGCTCAGTGACCACTGAAAACAGACAGTTTATTTTATAGAAGTAACATACAACTAAACCTCACACCTCAGAAATGAAGAGAATTTGACTCACAAGAAACTTGAATCTCTGCTTCCTAATTTTGCAGCCTGAAGCTTGGCTGGCTGCTACATTACCTTTGAAATTAACAGGCCTGAAAAATTTGCAAAAGGAAGAGTCCAAGATCACCAAACTTCTGATTTTAAATATAAGTGCTGTGACTGAAATCTAAATTACCAAGTTTAGCCAATACATTCAAGTTTGGATTGAGTGCTTAAGAAAAGAAAAGTGAGGTTGGTGTTTTTATTTCTCCTCATTACACAGGGAAAATTCATTAGCATTGCAAAACAAAAGAGCAGACAGCACAGCACTGGACTTTAAACCACTTTCAAGGCTGACAACCACCTCAACTCCACAGTGAGTTCTAATAAAACCGAAGTGTTGGCTACTGGTGAAGGGAATGAATGCATCTTGCTCCATTCTTGCCTCTACCACACACCTCATTTCTAATGCCATCCCAGGGAGGCTGAAATGTCCATGCCAATGAGAAGTAACCCAAATCAATGAACTGACTATCTGACCACAGAACAAATATGGCTGAAAATACATGTCTTGAGTTACTTTTCAGGCAGATCTCTTCTATTCACTGTAGTTATACAAGCACTACAAAGGAGAAGTGAGAATGTAATTGTGGGTGGCAATGGCCTGCATTTATCACAAATAAATATGTTAAATAAAATGCAGCCTTTTGATATTTTACTGATTATAGACACAAGTAAAATAGTAAAATCTTGTACTAGATGACTGCCTAGCAGAGAGCAGCAGAGAGCCAGAGATGAAGGCCCATTCTCTGGCATAGATCCAGCTCTTCATGAAAGCCAACCATCCTGAACAAGTTGCATCCATGTCGGACACAAGCAGCATCACAGCTCTCCAGAACGAGTGGGCAAAGAGGGATCCTGCCCATAGCTGCACCAGCAGAGCCTATAGCCTCTCTTTTCCACGTTCCTAAGATGCTGAAAGAACAGTGGGCCACCAGAAGCTTTGCAAGGATTGAAGTAGTTGCCCTGAAGACACATGGGCAGCCTGTGGGACACCAGGGAGCATCTTGGCACTGTACTGTGTCCTTAAATATGCACCACTACTGCTGGTAAGACAGATCATCCTGTACATGCAATTAGAAGAACAATCAGCAGACACAAAGCCTGCTGCATATTAATTGACACAGTGAGCTCTGACAGCTCACTACCTTTGAGCAATGGATCCTTCATACAAAGCAGTGCTCCAAAGCTGACACTGTCACAAAGATTACACGTTCCCAAAACTGTGGGGTGCATCACTGGTGTAAGCATGAAAGGCCATGCATTTGGTTCACAAGGCTTTTAAGACAGTAGGTGCAGAAGGAAAATTGCATAGCCCTTGACAAAACACAACAAACAGGAACAGTATTTTATATTGCTAACCTCTTCTCTCTATAAATATTCAAACTATCAAAGCTGACAGCATATTCCACAACCTACAGAAAGACAAACAGTATCGTGAAGTGGACTGTGTGACAGAGCCACAGCTTGGAATGAAGCTCGAAACACCATGGAGGAAGGACAGGCCAGGAGGCACGGAAAAGTGATCAGTTAAGGCAGCAAAACTGCTCCAATAGTCATTGGTTTACACGACGTGCTATCTTCTGGGACGCGTATCTGCTTAGAGCTGGGATTAGTATCAGTGTTTTACTGGCTCATCTACACTAGAACTATACTTAAACTCCAATAATGCACAATCAAACACAGAAGAGCCTGCAGGAAATCATTTTATATAATCAATAAAGTCAGCTCAACAAAGCTTTTACTGTTTGCTGGAAGAAACATCCAAAGAAATAAAGAGGTTTCTCCACTTCCTGCTGACATAAAAGATCCATTGCCTACAAGGTGCAATAAATCAAGACACTTAATATTCACACACACGCGCACCAGATCAAAATAAAATTCCTCACAACCCTAAAAACCATACTTCATACACAGTACTTCCATGAAAGGCCACAGTACTTTCATTCATACACAAGCCATTGCCTGACAGAGGCAATGTCTACTCATCCCTGAGAGGTGGCACTGGAAAGGTGACTGAATTCTGAAAGTTTTTTTAACCACCACTAAAACCATCTGAAAGTAGGACAGGAGGTACAGATTTTTAGTAGTGCAGAATTACTGCCTCAAAATAAACAGAGATCACTCACTCCTAAATCTACCTTTCTGAAGCATCCAAAATCCCATCCAGTGTGAAGAGTCCTTTCCATGCCTTAGTTCAAAAAGATTTCAGGGGAATCAAGGACTAACATCTGTACTCTTAAGTCAAGCCTTGTCTGGAAGTATTTCCAGGCCCTGGAACACGATCATGTAGGCTAGAAAGCAGCTAGGACATTCCCCAGCACTAGGCCATGCCAATTACTGTTCTCCCACACAATTCCAGGTCTGTGAGCCGCACACCATCAGGACCCACTCACACTGGGCAGTTCAGATGTAGCTCCCCTGCTCTAGTAGCTAAGTGTTGAAGAGTATGGTCAAGGCAGTTTTGAGCCAGTTGGACATGGTGCCTGGAATGTTCCCAGGCACGTTTAATTTATTAGGAAGGAGGCAGCCAAGATGTATCACCATTTCACCTTCAGTAAACACTCCAGCTGAAGCCTGGAAGCACACTTCAGGCTTTGTATTTTACCAGAAATGGGGGTTTGGTTTTGAACTCACTGTACACTATCACTGGTAAGCCACCATTGTTTTCAAACTACAATTTGGCTTCTGTGTCCAAGCTGTACCTAAACCTTTCCTGTGCAGACAGCGTTTAAATAAACTCCAAAACACGAGCTCAAAGCTAATGTATTTCCTCTCTCCTGAGTGGACACTTTCATTCCAAAGAGCATTTTCACTGCTGTTCTCAAAACAATTTGTTGACAGAGACAAGTCAACATCTGGTCAACAATACAAAAGCTAGTTTTTTATCTTTTCAACACTTTTCAACACTAGCTCAGAATAGCAGATCCCCACGTTCTGTGGCCTCTACCATGCCCTGCTTGAACAGAAGATTGTTACTTTTGCAGATCCCACAAGTGAGTGAATTCATTAGAAGGGACTTCAGGGATATAAAGCACCAATTTGGCTCAGTTTCCCAGGTGATTTGGAGGTCTAACAAGAGAAAACTATTTCCTAGAGAAAGGAGAAATGCTGAAAATAAACCTGGAAGGAGTAAGAACTACTCTTTGTGACCCAGGTACTTTCAGGGAAAAGTCCAAATCTAGCAGGTATCTGGTTAAGCTGCTACACACTAAACCTGAGACAACTGGGGTTTGGGACTGATCAGGGGACTGATGTGGTGAAGAAAGGATCAGACAAAGTAATACATGGTGGAATCAAATCTACTTCTGTCAGTCTTTCCCTGAAAGGGTTGTAAGAGCTGGTGTTTCAACTTGACTTTTTATCTGCTTATAAGGAGCAGCATCTCAGATGATACTGTGTAATTCTGGCAAGAAGAATCTTTAATGTGGCTATCAGCATGCAACAGTACACAGTATGCCTTCATTTCTTCCTTTTCATCATTTCCTTTAACAGGAAAATCTGAGTTCCAAAAAACCTGTACTCTGGGCAAGAAATTACCTACACAGCAATGAGCTGTAGCAATGCTTCACAATTTTCAGAAAAAATGCCAAAACTGACTGTCTTTATTCAGTAAGACAGAAAAAACTGACATACATAAGAAAAACGTGGACACAGGAAACCCCAGCTATTAAAGATAACCTGAAAGTATCTGTATTGCCTTATCTGTATTACACGGATGATGTTCCCAGTCATTATTCCACTACCTTAGTGAAATAACATTTAGCTGTAACTCTACTACAAAAACTGGACTATCAAATCCTGGTGCAAATACAGATAAATTATTGATCTGCCCATGAAAAATGAACATGGACAAACAGTTGGTGCTACACTCATGAGTAAGAAATAAAATTGTTTTAATGTAATGTATCTCTACCAGAGGAATAATGTTCCTATCAAAATCCATACCAACAGCAAAAAAAAAACCCTACATGAATGAAATAGTTTAAAGAAACACACTGTGGTGATCTTCTTGAGTACAAAAATACACACAGACATCATATCAAAAGAAACACACTGCCCAAAACCAAGTTCTTGTATTTGATATGATTAGGTGGCAAAGGACACTGCAGGAAAAGGCTGAACAGGGTAAGATGACCTGTGACAGCACAACCTCATCTCAGTGAATACAGAAAGACATTTGCCTCTTGGCTTGCGGCAGTAATAACTCTAAACTAGAAACATCAGTAGCTAGAGATGTATATACGCAGACCAATCCACAATCCCCTCACTGATGTCCAGATGCCAACTATTAAAGCCTATTGGTACTCAACATAGGCTGCTTAATTAGGATCAGTTTCTAAACGCAGTTGAACGCCAGATGTACTCATTTGCAGATCCAAGCAAGTATGTGCAAGTACTGTCCCGATATTCATGGCCACAGCATCAACAAGCTGGCATCTACATGTGGCACTGCACATCCTCCAAGACATCCCTGTGCTTTCCCCAAGAGCATTTGCAAAGTAGGAGATACAACCAGGGATAAAGGTAGTCAATCTTGTCAATAATACTCATTTTTACAGAGATGCTGTTTATGTGAGGCTATAGCTGAAAAACCGGAAGCCAGCAGAGCTTCAAACAGTATCCTGTGTGCACCAAAACTATCACACACAGTGCTTGGGCTGCAAGAAATTATTACCAATTTTTACTGAGAAACAGAATCAACAAATAGCTATCCTACCACTATTTACAGTGTTGGAAATGCTGTGTGCTCAAGGTACTTTTTGTACTAAATTAAGTGCTTGCAACAAGTACAACATCAGATTAAAGCAGGCAGAACCACTTCAAAGATATTCACATATGAAGTACCAGAAACTCTATAAAGAAGTTGTTAAATATTGCCACAATTCATATACAACTGCAGTCACATATTTTTCTTCAAAATCTTGCAAGGTGGAACAGCTCTAAAGGAGCTAAAAGGCACTGCGTTCAGTCAACAGCCTCCTCTTCGCCTAAAGTGGTAGCACTAGAAATATGACAAATAAAACCTGAAATGCAAATAGCATGTGGTAGTCAAAGCCCACATTATAAAGAAAACATTATAGAAATGGCTTTGGACATTTAGTTTGCTTATTTGTGAAGTATTACACTGAGTCCCTAAGATCCTTCCTGAAGCTCTCACATCTCTCAGAATCTGCAGCCACTAACAAGTCTGCCAAGATCATGTTGAAGGCAATCTTCTCCATTTGCCTTTCACCTGCATCTTAATCATGAGCCTTTCTCCCCCTGAATCTAGTTTGTCTGCCCTTACATTTTTTGAGACATTTGTAGTGCTGGAGCTGTGGCTGACATGAAAAATAATTTCAGCAATCTGTGACAGTACTCCATTTCTCTTTTAAAACGTGAGATGAGAATCAAAGTCAGTTTTCCAATTCTAGAACTCTCATGCAAAGTCTTCCCTATAGAAGTGAGCCTGACACTGTTTTTCACTCTGTTTTTACTCAAAGACTAAACAAGAAAAAACACAACAACAAGAACATAAAAATGATCAGGTTTTCATTTGAATTAGAGAAGTTACTTATACAAGCATGCAAGCACCTTTACACCAGCCTAACATTTACTACACTTACAACTTTGACTGTTATTTTGTCAAGGAGGCAGAAAAGAGGCAGAAAATTTGCTTCAGGAGCTACATTAAGCCATCCAAATTGCTCCTACAACGAGTTAGAGCAGTAAGAAATGGCCACTAGACTTATGGAATCCCATTTTCTCATAACAAATGGCCAAATGCCAGCGCTGTAGCATTGCTCATGGCTGCTTCTGTAAAGTTTACCTGAGAAAACAGGTTGAAGTATGAACTCAAGATCTGTATCTTGTTTACTGTTTTGAAAAAAATAAATCCATCTTGCTATGTAAGATCTTCAATCCAAGACTTCAGAACAATACACTGAGCAGGAAACCAAAGCTGGAACACCACAACACTGACTTAGCCTCCAGTTTCTCACTGAAGCTGCACTCCTGCGAATACACTGCCCATTACACTCCACTGACTCTACCTTTGAGAAAAGGACCAGTGAACTGATGTACAGAAGAACACAATTCTCCCCCTCATACCAGTTATCTTCCTCTTGATGCAACTGAGATTCAAGAACAGCTAAGGAGATATATCAAGCCTTTGGAGCTAGTTCAGAGAGGGTCTGAAAGTCTCCAGCAATTGGAAAAACTGAATAGAACAGCTTAGGTGTAACAAAGATGAAACTAAGTCAGCAATTAAAAAAGTTCACTGGCTTACATACAGTATTGTATTCAGCACAGACAGTTCCTACCAAATCTGCCTGATCATGGTTTCCTTAATTCTGGGTTTCAAATGAAAATATGTGTAGCTGCTTTTATATTTGGATTTGATAGTCCTTTCTATACACTGACAATTAGCACTTTTCCCTATTACAGCCTAAAATGCCAACAAACCAGAGCAGCAGTGCTAACTGTATTACCTGTCTTTCCAAACAGCACCTCAGCTAGCTGTATAGCCTGAACAAACACGATGTAAAATGCAGTTTGATTGACCTAAGTGTCTCAACTACTGAAATGGATGTTGCTTATGTTTCTTTTCCCCATGCTGGGGGTGACAGGGGAAAGGTTATTTGCACTATGCTCACTTAGGAAAGACTAAAACAACCTGCAAAAAGGACATGATTGTTAAGCTCTTTAATGAGATCTCTACCATACTCCTCCTTCGAATCATTTTGCATCCCTGCAGAACTGATCAATGTTTTTACTTGCATCTCCAGCATCCCATCTTACAGTAACATAATGTCATCTGCTCACTTAAGTGTACAGGACCAGGCATACACATTCATCAAATGGAATGACTCAAAGCTACAGCAGTCCATTCCTGCTTGTCAATGACATCAAGTTACAGAGGTCCTGATCTCATTATCTTGCAACAGAAAATGCAAAGATTCAGTATGAAATGTAATTCAGTATGAAATACTGATTTCTCTTCCAATCACCTGCTAGAGGGATGAGCTAGTAAGTTAACAAATGCCAAATAAAAACCACAGGTATGAATTCTTCCTGAAAATTATTTACACTGCTCTGTGGTGGCACTCGCCTTTAAGAGAAGCTGGACAAAGGTTCTTCCATTGAGACCATTCTGTGATAGACCCTGGGGTAGAAAAGCAGACCCCCAAAAAAGTTCTGTTAAAGGGTAGTATTAGCAACCAGAGTAAATGAATATTTACACGTATTTACACATAACTATAGGTGGGTAGGTAGTTTGCCACCAGAATCCCCCATTCTTCAAAGGAGAAACAGAGCCTGGCAAGTCTACAAAAAGGATATTAAGTAATGTCTTAAAAAGCTCTGGACTAAACGTTCTTGCAGAACTGAAAGTACAGATTTCTCTCTCAGTACAAATTCAACAAAACAAGAGTAAAAGTGTGAGCTGGGCACTGAGCTCCTACAACGAGGAGTGCTTCCTCAAGTGTCTCTAACCTCTTATTTACTTATTTAAGTAACTGGCCTTACATAGTTACTAAAAAAAATTTTTAAAAAATTGTTTGCCTTCTTCCCCAAACAGGGGAAAGCAGATCCAAAAGCAGACCTTTATGCTTCAAGCAGAAGACAGCGATTACTTGCTGAAAACTGTAACTGTACCTTATCTCCCTGCCTCCCTCCACCCCACATACACATTCAGGACACACTACAGCCAAGAAAAAAACATTTATATATGTGCATATTTAGTGGAATATAAATCAGGAACCATTACACAACCTCTCACCTTTCAGAATGCTTTTACGAATAAAGTTTACATAGAATTTTATAAAGTATATTCAAAACCATTACATCAAATACAAAATGCAGCATCTGAACTGAGGAAAATGACTTAATAACCTTCCTCATAAATGGATGCATGCTAAAAAAATTAACACATCAAAATAGCCAGAAAAGCAGGAGGCACAGGATGCAATTAACCTCTCTAACACTGTGGGAAAAGAAAAAAAGTCATTGAATAATTCCCATTTACTTCAGATTAAAACTTCAAGGATGTCCACAGGGGACACAAAAGTGGAACATGATGTACAAAAGATACTGTTAGAGCCCAGCGTGTGAGCTGCCCAGTGTTTGTTTCAGGGCCAGTAGCTAGTTTTCTCTAGTTCTGCTGAGTGCCAGGCCAACAAGTGATCTTGATGAACACTCAAGGCTCCTGTTGCTTTTTCTAAAGGCACACTTCTTCCTGGTCACATATGCAACAAAGTGCCTACACAGGAAAAATACAGATGCAAGGCTCTTCAAAGCACTTTATCATCCTCCCTTCTCCCAAATCCTGACATGCAAGCCCAGTGCTGTCAGACAGAATAAAGCTGCTGACAAAAATCACTGCTACCTTTATTTTTCTCTCAATGCTAGGAGATCCTGGAAGCATAGCACCTCAAAGTTCAAGAGCAATTTTCCCAGGATACCATGGAAACCAAGCAGAAGTAAAATACTTCTTTCTTTTTTCATTATCCATATGGTCTGTTCAAACAGATCTGATCAAGAAGTCTCTACCCAGCATTCAAAGGCAGGTGGGGAGTAGAGCCTGAAAACTTCTAAATGGCAAGGTCAAGCAGCACAGAGGTGGTGTCAGGGCTCAGAAATAAAAGGCATGCAATGCAGCTCAGCCTCCTTCAAGACTCAGCAGGGACTTGGCCACAAGTCTTATGCTCAAAGACCAAAGATGCGGAGCATCCAAAAGCAGCCCACAGAAATCATGAGCTAACAGCTTTGCTGGGAAACTTGCCCTGCAGTTCCCTACTCTCTACCAAACACCACAGCTTTCAGCAGCTCAGCATCTCACAAACACTGAAGCAATCTAACTGGAGGTAAGAAGAACCTAAGCATGGAAAAACTGCCCCCAATCACATATTCAAAAACAGCCATCAAAACCAATGACTCCTAGATGCCCTGTATCTAGTGAAGATGACAAGTGTGCAACTGCATTCACAATGGCAGCTCCCTAAAGACTAACTAAGCAGTGGAGGGAACCCAACAAAAAAAGCAAAACCAACAACAATAAAGAAAAACCTATTACCATGTGAATCCAACAAGCTCTGAGGACGGGGATGTTTATGCTTTAAGATGGCATTTTTGAAATGGTAACTTAGAATTCCTACACTGCTTTCATTTGTTACACTATTATATTCAATAAAGGTTTTCTAACTGCTGCAGTTTCTCATCTTTAGAAACTTAAACTACTCTATGATAATATCAGGCAGCGGAGTGAGATGACACTCAGTGCATTTTCACAGGTTAATGCTATATTCTTTACAGCTAATTCTTCACAGACCTGAAACTCAGAAATATCAAAGGACAAAGTACCTGTATATGAAGACCTATCCAAGACAATATTGGCTGATATATCCACAACAGATTGGTTTGTTAACAGCAGACAAATCTCACAGAAGATCATACTTTCAACAGACATTAAAAAATTACCTTTATCTCAAGTTCTCTAACCACTATTAGTCACAGTAGGTGTGGTGAAAGCTTTCCCCACAAGCTAACAGGTACAGCTATCAAGCAAGGGCCAAGTCAAGTAATTTTTCTCGAGTAGTCCATCCTCCAAGAGGGTGGGTGAGTGGCTGATGCTACCACTTGCGTGGGCTGTTTTGCAACTGATGGACAGCTGAGAAAACATGAGATCTTTTGATTAACCTTCCCAAACTACTGTGTATTCGGGGTAGTGAGGGGGAGAGATTAGCTCTGCAAGATATTTCCTTTGTCCACAGTCCTCAAAAAGTATGTTAGCTTGGCAAAAAGATTACTCCTAGAACAACAGTTACAGGACCTTTTAATACATTATTTCAAACTGAACTTTCCTCTGGACAACCCCTATGAATTACACACCCATCTTGAGAAACGCAAGAAGAAAAACAGAGGTTATATGTTATGAAGTGCTCAATGCAAGGAGGCCACTACAATCCCTGCTGCATTTCAAGCCATGCACACCTGGAAGACAAGTGGTGAAGCAGAGAATACACTGACCTTGATCCACATCCCAAACAACAGACTGTCTTTAAGAAAACTTAAAGAAACACCAACAATTATATAGCTAAAGCATAAATGTTTCCTATAAGGAATTTCAAATGAACGCTTAGAGAGAGCTTCCCCAAGCAACACACTAAGGCAGAGAACCAAATGGTACTTGTGACATCACTGTTTGTCAAAAAAACCACAAAATTATGCCTGAAAATGACATCACCCACACTGACAATGCCTATATTTTGAGGAATGTTAAAGACAATTCACAACTAGCAAGGAAGCCATAAAAAGCCTTGAAGAGTTGCATGGTTCAGATAGAAGCAAGCAGTATTTTATTTCTAAAATGCACTTTGCATCTTTGCTTAGATATTATATTACCTTATATGCTTTTGATAAGGCAAAAATCAAGAAAGTAATAGCAAAGGTGCCTAACTAGAGACCTCTACTCTCCTCAGGCCCAGAAGAGATACTATCATCAGAATATTGGAATATGCAGGAGACACCTCTAGAATAAGAATCAAAGCTGTTTCCTGAGCTTTGCTGACTAGAGCTTAGGCAGAAAGGTTGTGTTAACACCTTGGCCAAGTCCTGAAGTCTTCCACATCTCGCTAATGATCCACACCCACAAAATGCATCTGAAGACTGTGCCCACAAGTCCTCTTGCCTCACATCCAATTGCTTAACAGGTAAAGCACCTTCCCAGGACATCCAACAGTTTCTTTTCCTCACTCCACCTACCAGAAGTCAGCCCTCATCTACCACCACCTGCCCTCTGCTGAGGTGCCAGTTGCTCTGCAACTCTCTCTCTCTGTCCTATGGCAGCCAAAAAGATGGGATTTTCAAAGGCTCAAAGAACATTAACATTGAAGTTAACAAATACATGGATTTTTCTCTAAAGACAGCTGCTTAAATCCTTCTTGGAATCTCTGTGGTTGTTGGCCAAAACAATGAGGGGTTCCCAGAGGATCAACAAACACATCAGCACTCAACTCCAGTAAAAGTGTCTTCCCATCAATGAACAGAATTATAGAATTTTTTAAATGACTGCCATTAATACAGCTTGCACTAGGTAGAGCCCTTCTGCTTTCCTCCTACATTCATCTAATTGAGACATACAGTGGACAGCAAAGCATTAATTTTTGGGTACTAACTCTGTTTAGACAAGGCATCAGACTGCAAGACAGGTACATGGGACAAACAGAACATTAGACATTCAAAATTAAAATGCAGAACAACTGAAAAAGCATTTTTGTTATTAGTTTTGTGGAATTTATGGGTAGGGACACATTTGAATTCCTTTCCCTGGTATGGCTGTTGAATTTATATTCAAGTTCCCCTCACTGTAGCAGAAGGGGATATTTATGACGTAAAGAGAGTGAAGAATTATCAATGAGCTTGGGTGACTGGATGCTGTGCTGCTGTAGGCTTATGCAAACGCAGCAAGGTTCAGAAGCCACTCCTGAAAAATGTAGTTGGAGTCCGTGAGATGAACATTTGAATAGTCTATTAAAGAGACAAGCCTTTTTCAGCCAAACACCTGAGTCAAAAACCATTTCAAACATGACTTTCTGTGTCACAAAGCTGCAAGATTCCACATCAGATGGTATAAGCCTTTCTTCATGTTCAAACCTTCAAAACTACAGCATGAGTTGAAATTATTTCAAGTATCAGAGGAACTCAACCTGAAGCCTTTCACAAAACTAAGGAGAAATAAAGACCAGTTCTGGGAGGTAACTCACTAATTGAATTAAACAGTAACTCTGAAATTCTGGCATTTAAGCGAAACTGACTATGCTTCATTTGCACTGGTCTTTTCTCTATCCAGTACTCAAGAAAAGAACAAACAAAGTACCCAAAAAAGGAGTCTGTTTACCTACAATTATGAGCAGGGATTCTAACTGAAAATTTTCAACTCTTGTTCTAAAACTGGCTTGTACATTTTGTAATGAAAAGTGACAGTTTGGAGGATCTTTCCTGCACAAACGCTGAAGTCAGATTACTGTGCAGCACTCGTTCAAGGGGATTTCCCCAACCTCATTGTTCTTCTGCCAATTTTAAAGCATATGCAGCGAGATGTGAAGTTACTACAGCTCCCGATTGTTCTCCTGTATCCTGCCAGTCGGCCTCAAACAATGCAGTGTGACAGAAGCCAAAGAAAGCTGTTCATGATGAGACTATGGCACTTCACACAGTAAATTTTAGAAGCTTTCCACCAATCAGCAGTGCAACTGATTCAGTGAAAAAAAAAAAAACAACAAACCCCCAGCAGTAAACAAGACATGGGAAATTACTTTTATTAAATTAGCAGGTGTACATTACAAGCAGGATTAAATCAGTAGGGAGCCTATTAACAAGCTATTTGTGTTCAAAGCTGCAGCAGTAAAGGAACTCCAGTATCTTGTTTAGCCTATAAATTCTTCCTAGGCTAATAGCCTGAGCTACATATTTGGGAAGTTTTTCCTGTAAAATTGGCGGGTTGTCATAAAACAGTCACACTAATAAAAACAGCACTCAGGTGTTTTGTTACAGTACCAAGAAAACTCAAATGGCTGACTTCTACAGAAGACTATGATGAGGAGAGGAATCTTCACCAAACTGAATAGCTGGCCAGATACAAAGGCACAAGTTACCACAGCAAGCTAGGGAATAGTTCAGCATTGACTGGGGCTGGGTAAAGACTAATTCCTTTATTGGAGAAAAAAATAACAACTATTTACAAGATAATTTTGGGGTCAGTATTGACAATAAAGCACAGTCAATGTAATTTTTTGGAGTGACTAATACGCCTCCTTAATGACAGTACAAACTGTCAAGATGCAGGTATTACTCTTCCTAGTCAGAGCTTTCTACCAGAACCTACTGTGCAGGTAAGTTGCTAAAGTAACACAACTAGCCCCAGCATCAGTTGTTAACCGGATAATTAATCACATATAAAAAAAAAAAATCAAGCAAGCTTTAACACCTATTGTTGTTTCAGACTCTTCCTGCTTCTTACCATTAAGGCAACCCTAATTAAGTACAACATTAACTTGAACAAAGAATTTTCAGTTCTAACCACTCACATTTGCTTTCACATCACTGATATTCCAACAGCAAAACATACTTTAACGTTACTCCTTAAACAATTAATATGCCTTATACCAGTGAAGTGAAGGTGGCCTTATTACAATCCTTAAAAAAAAAAAAAAAATCTCCATTTATAGGCAGAAAATGACAGCAAATTAAAAACTTAGGTTACCTGGGAAAAAGTAGCAGAGCCAAGGCCAGAATCCACATTCCCCAATCCTTTATCCAGTGTTTCAGCTAGTATACAATATCATCCTCAAAATTCAACATTTTTTCCTCCTGACTCGAGAGACAAGTGCCTTTGAACTATACAGCATTTTGCTACTGGCTAAGTATCTCACACATTTATATTTTTACACATTGACCTAGCTCAAATGACATGCCAATACTCTCTGCCTGGCACACCAACTCTAACAAATTATGTGGCTAAGTCACATGGCTTCCTGACTCGCACGAGCTTAAAACTGGCAGCCCTAAGTATCTTTATTTAATACTCTAAGACTTCCTTTTTCAGGATGACATCATTGTAAGATGCTGTAACCTGAGCTATGTCTACACTAAAGCTTAACCTCAGCTACAGCAATTCAGCCCTCACCACCAGCCACAGCTGTACCACAAAACAAGTTAACAGTTATGTTTTAGTATTTGTAATTAAACCTCACTCAATTACACTTGAACACAATTGCTATTCTTAATTTCAGTAAAAAGCTCATCTCATTCCACCCCCTGCCATGGGCAGGGACACCTTCCACTATCCCACGTTGCTCCAAGCCCCTTTCCAGCCTGGCCTTGGACACTTCCAGGGATCCAGGGGCAGCCACAGCTGCTCTGAGCACCCTGTGCCAGGGCCTCCCCACCCTCACAGACAGCAATTCCTTCCCAATATCCCATCTAACCCTGCCTTCTGGCAGTGGGAAGCTATTCCCCCTTGTCCTGTTACTCCAGGCCCTTGTCCAAAGTCCCTCTCTTGGAGCCCATTCAAGGTACCTGAAGGGGCTCTAAGGTATCCCTGGAGAGAGACTATTCCAGTAGGAAGTGGCAGTAGAATAAAACTAAGCTATTAGAGGGGAAAGAAGCATTACCTTGTGCTCATATTAATCCTGTGTCCTTCTCTACACGTGAAATATACCAACATCATGAATCAAATAGGAGAAAACTAACAAAATTAGCTTTTAGGCAATAATGTGGAAATTATATTGAAGGGGTTAATAAAAGAAGGAATAACAGTGCTCAATATGGTAACATTACCAACATTGCCATATTAATTGCTAAGCTCAAGTTTAGACATTAAGATTTAGGGAGACTTGAAGTCAAACTTCATGTGAATTTTTATTTCCCACTGTAGGTCCACGCAGCATCTAAAGGTGTTTTGCAGCCTACAGATTGAACATGTAATTTTACATAATTATGGCCAGTATCCTGTTGTCTATAAGCACATCCTTTAGTCTTTTACAGAGAACAATACTGAAGTTCCACCATAATTATGGGACTGCAGAGTAAGGGCGGTTTGATCCTCCTGCTACACCTTTCCAATGAACACATCTCAAGTATTCACAGCACCAGGTATCACAAGGAGGAGCACAAGATTATGAAGCTAATCTTGGCCAACCCTCCACAAAAATCTCAGCTGTTTCTTGCCATACTTCCAGAAAAGATTTCTTTGGCTTTGTTCTAAAGAATTGTTTTCATTGAATTTCCAACAAGAGAAAAGCAGAGGGGGGTCTGTTTCATCCTCAATAATCCTGTCATGAGAAAAGGGAGTCAGTTTATCAACAAACAATTTACAAGCATGTTACTCCTGTAATCTCAGCAATGAAAAGGATACTTCAGCGAACTCTGATGCATTCTTAAATATCTATATGTATTTTTGAAAGCTTAAGATGTTCAACTATAGTTTTGATACATTTAGAGAACTAATTTACATTTAACTGAATGCATCCAGACTGAGAAACACATGGTTTGAGAACATTTTTTATATATTAAACTATGATTAAGAGTAAGTGCCCATCCCCGGCTTGCATACTGGATTACCCCAGCTCTGCTACAAACTATCGGACAGTGCCAAGTTTTGTTTCTGGGAAAACAGGCTTTACCTCTGTCTGGATTGCAATGTTATTTTAGGATCTACTATGCCAACCCAACTGCCTACTGCTGTCCTCTTCACTAACTCACTCATAGCTTAGCAGATGTTGGGAACTCTCCTAGAACAGCTCCCAGTGAAACTCTCCCTACTCTCCAGTTTAATTGCTGAAATCACCCATGTACTATGGCTTTAACCCGAGAAGGAACAAAGCAGTGCCTGTATTGCTGTCCTCTGAAGTAATCTATTTTGGGAAAAGATATTAAAGCATGAAAACAATCTATTCTAGAAGCCACATCAGCTTGACAACTCTGCTCTACCGGTGATCAAAAGCATTCCTAAAACTAGGTAACTGCATGCATCACTTTCCTGACAAATATTCCCAAGAAATCCAAGAAAACATGCTAACTGGTAGAAGAGGGGTTTTTTTTCCCAATAAGAACTGTGCTCTTTATACCCAAATTTACTTTTTACTCATTTATGTGAGGAAAAAGGCATCAAAAAGATATAGTTTTAAAAGATTTGTTTGTTTTCAAACAGCAGTTACATGCCAGTTGTCCCATCTTTGAAAAGGGCATTTCTTTGCCCAGTGTACACGTGCTACTAACTCTTGTATAGAGACTGATAACACCTGTAAGTTCCACATATGGAGGCTCAGAGTAACTAACAGAGAGCCAACCTTCAGAAAACAATTCTAATATGTGCCATAAACCATGCCTAGGCTCCTTGTCTTACCCACAGTGCTAACTCACTGTAGGGAACGAGGAAAGGGCTGCAGGGCAGGCAATCAAAGGAATAACATTTATATAATAGAGAAACACAGTTTTTTTAAAGGATTTTCATCATGTCAAATGGCCTCATTTTCATGTGTTCGATACATTTTCATCAGATTCTGCAGTTTTAAGTACTGAGCCATAGTAGAATACATCAGAAATACAGAAAAAATTAAGATATACTGGATTTATTTCCCTGATACTTTACACAAGTCTAAGAGAAGAAGTCAATTGTCAATAGCATTGTTCACTTCAGCATCAAGAGCAGTCTTTCAGGCTCAGAAGTCACATGGATATTTACTTGACAAAAGAAACCCTAACCAAACAACAACCAAACCTAAAAACATTACAGCCTTCAGATGCAATCAATATATGCTACTGTATTTTATAGTCTTTAGGTAAGAGTATCAGAAAGGTATTCTGAATGCAATGCTTAAATAGCAACACCTTATTTCCCTAACAGAACCAGGCAGGGTGTGATCAATTCCATGACAGCAGTTAAAAAAATTACCAGCCTTCACTACCAGATGAAGTGAACGCCATACAAGTATATAAAACACTTGAGATATTACTACTTCATCCTAAAAAACCCACAGAAACACCAAAGTCAATGAAGCTGACCAGTAATTCCAACCAATCACTTCCTTTGTAGCTGTCTGCTTCACATTCCCAACACTCCCTCACAATCTTCCACATTCCCAAAACTATGGAACCCATTGCAGGGTTTTTTCTTTGATTCTGAATGGTACAGAAAACCAAAATTCAACTCATATTGGAAGTAGAACCCAGGTGCTCTAGAAATCTAACTGTGGACTGTAAATTCCATAGATCATCTATATTCTTACTCTCATTCTAGAAGTCAAAACTGGGAAGCTGCAGAAAAACAAGCAAAAATAAGCTTCTAAAAGCCACAGCACAGAGATGCTCTCCTCATGTTAAAAGTGACAGAAAGAGAGCACATGTAAGACCAGATAATACTAAAACTCTAATGACAAAGCAGGCTGAAAAGCAAGAGCTTGACAGGAGTATTAGCCCTCGCTCTGCTCTGGAAGCAACTGCTGCATTTCACCTGAGACTCTGAAGCACCTGCATGGAACCAGCACCCCAGAAGAACATCTCCAAGCTGCTATTTCAGAAAATTGGTTTTTAAAACTTTACTTCAGCCAAAAATCCGTCAGATTGCTTTACATTAACATTCCACATTGCTCTACATTTGTGATGCAATTTAATATAAAGCAGCAGTAAAATTTACCTCCTCTGCAGGAACTAAGGCCTCAAATTAAAGCTGAGATTCAACTGTTAACTACTGTTCCACATACAGTACCAAAAACAACTATACGTAATAACTGTAATATAACTACTGCTGTTAATGTCAAAAAAATTTGTCCAAATTCAGTGCTTCCCTTCCTCTAGCTGTTTTTTAAAAATTTATATCCAATTTTGCAAAAATAGGAACTACAACAGTCCAGTCAATATTATTCCAAACCTGACCCAACTAAATTCTTTTATTAGTTGTACATTATCAGGCATTTTAGCAAAGCAACTGGTTTTTGGTCTCATTTAAAAGAAGCAAAAATAAAGCATGAAGCATATCTTTACTCTTTTTAAGACAGAAAAGACACTTAACTTATCACACCAAAATACTGGGATGCTGAAACTAGTTGTGTTTCCATACTTTGGATTCCAATTCTCTGTGCTGTTACCACTGAAACAACTTTTTAAATGAAGATAAGACTATCAATATGCCCGTTGATTATTCACTAAATTGCATGGTATGGTTCGCTGAATGCTTGGATTTTAGCTGTCACTAGGTTCCAAAGCATTTATGGACTGGGTTTTGAGGAATCAGGTCTAATGGAAGATGCCCCTGCACATGGCCATGGCAGAGGAGTTGAAGCTAGATGATCTTTAAGGCTCCTTTCAACTCAAACTATTCTAAGATTCTATGATTCAAAAGAATAATCCAGGCTAAGAAGGAAGAAACTGCTCCATCAGAAGAAGGATGCTCACACTGTTTCTTCATTGAGACTGCATCTTGTGCCCATGTCAAAACTGCAAGGGAGAGCATGAAGACAAGCTCTTAAATGCCACCAAATTCATTATGTATTCTAGAAAAGTGAACTCATGTGCCAACATTTAGTTTCAGAATACATGGGGATTATGTGATTAGAATCCCACTGGCTTGCTGGGAGGATTCAGCAAGATAACTACAAATTACTTAGAGGGCTGGTGTCAAAAGGACTTCTGTACTTATTTAGCCTCTGCTCTAGATTACTGACCCACTTATGGAGAGCTAAGAAGTCCTGCTGTGCAATGCCAACACCCACTCCATCTGTTTGCTTCTGCTTTCTCAGAACCTCCATTAGTCTCCTAAGAAGTTGTGTTAATTACCACACGAGCAGCTTTTGTGTAGTACACACAGGATCAGCCTCCCTTAGTGTGCAGTCACCTTGACAAACAGCACAGGAGCAGAACAAACCTGACTCACGTGATTATCAATAACACACAGTAAAAAAGTGCGGATTTCTGAGTAGGTGATTTAATACAACCTTTGTTCAAGCTGCTCCTCAGTTTGCAGAAAGTCTGTAGGAGTTTAGATGCTTTAAGTTTCAATGATGAAAAAGTATACTAAACACTGTATCAAACTCTCTGGAAATCTCCGAGGGGACCAGAAACTTGTGAAACTGCAACTGGAAGTTTTCTTGAGGGAATAATGCAACAGTGGCAAACAGAAGCATCCCACAACGGTTGTCAGTATCTACACCAAATAAAAGAGCATTACTAAGTAAAACTAAAGCTAGCTAAAAAACTAACACACACAAAAACCCTCCCCAAGCAGAACAACATTTGGAAAGCTAGCCCAGCTGTCACATCAGAACTGCATCTCAGCAGCTTGGCACCACAAACTTCCTGCTGACTAGTAAGGAAAAAAGTTTCAAATTCAGCATTTTATTATTTATCCCTGCTGATCTGCAGATCTTTAAGACATTCATTAAAGTGGGTCTCAAGCAGTGGTTTCATTGACTTACTAAATCCAAGAACAGAATCTCCAAGAAGTCATTACCGTACTGAGTTGATGTTTGTTATTTCTTGGGAACCCAGACTACTGCTGTCAAAGTGAAATAATATCAACAATACAAAACCCAGCTATGAAATTCAAAATTTCTGTATGGCACTGCTGGTGACCCTGATATCACCCTCCCC
The DNA here is from genome assembly GCF_041296385.1 of Aphelocoma coerulescens. Lineage (NCBI taxonomy): Eukaryota > Metazoa > Chordata > Aves > Passeriformes > Corvidae > Aphelocoma > Aphelocoma coerulescens. The sequence continues at coordinate 2,441,738 of NW_027184085.1, read as the reverse complement.
TTAATGCCAAAGCCATTTTTTATTTTAAAAGTAAAGCCCGTATAATAGCCAACATCACTTGAAAAACTCTTTCTGGCTTAACTCCTAGGGTAATCAAGAGGAGTAAAATCAAGGTCCAGTCCTTTTCACAGCTGAGTCGAGGATAAAGAACAGCAAGAACTGCTGGTCCCAGAACATTTGTATTCCATTTTAAAGAATTATTTATCATGTCTACTTTAGCACAAACTGTTATGCAGGCATACTCATAGCAGACTAGAGTCTACTCAAAAATAATGATGTATTAGAATACTGCTTGTATCTTCTAACAAAATTCAGTGTAGACATCTGTTCTTCTGAGGTAGCAATATCTACTGCTCCAGTGTCCCTGCAGGAGAGCTTTAGAAAATCCAAGAGCTCTAGAACATAGATACACATTTTATATCAAGTGTGTTTAACTTCTGTCATATAACACCTTCCAATTAAGCACTTCACCTTAGTCACAGTAAAGACTTGCTAAATACATAGAGTCATCTCAAGAAATACATAACCTTACAGGTTCCAATCTTAGCCTGCTGATAATACTCTAAGATAAGAAAGTGCTAATGTTTTTTAATTGATTGTTTCCATCTGGCAAATGGAAGAAAGCAGAAGGGAAAGACAGAAATTTTTGGGTATATTCTAGGGAAGAAAATACAAGCAGAGGGCAGCCCTAGAAACAAAAGGTGAACAGAATAGAGGGAAAAAAAAAGAATTAAAGTAGTCATTCATTCAGGGCATACTCATGACCTTCCCAGACAGCTGTGTCAAATCTGAAACAGAATGCTGAAACCATTATCAGATAACAGCTACAACACATTTGATATATGGAATCATTAGTGACATCAGTCAAATCTAGTTTGCACTATGATTAATAAGAATCTTAAAAGGAGCTGAGATGAATGTGCTAATACAGAAATGAAGTTCATATCCCAGATGTAGTTCCTCTTCCCTATAAATAATTTTAGCATCGAATGCCCAGAAAAGTGAGATCCTCTAACTTTTTCAGGGAAAAACCACACCTGTGAAGTGATTTGATACTTCTGTCACACACAATGAGCTTGCCCGGCACCCCAGTGGGATTTCAGTGTAACATGAATCAAGAGCAGACTGCATTATACTTACAAACATAACCCTTGCTCTCGCACAGCAGTTGCTATGAATTAAGCTGGGAAAGTCAAAGGGGTAGAATGAAAGTTGTTCATCTAAATGTTTATACGTAGCAGGAGCAGAGGAGTAATTCTAGAAATACCCCAAGTTATTAAACAAAAGTGTTTTCATTAAATGATAACAATAATTACAGTAAATAAACTGGTCTTCAGACAACCTGCCTCCAAAGATAAAATTTCCCTTCAAAAGGAGGAATGGAGGCAGCTTGTAAAATTTAAACTAGCAGATATAACTGAAAATAATTAGATGACTGAAGTGTTGACCAAGGAAAAACTAGTCTTTTGTGGCTTTTTTTTAAAGTGAAAGTGTTGCCTCAAGTATGCCCCCCTCCCCAAGTATAGACAGGGTTATTAAATAAAAGCATAAGGCAGTGCTAAGAACTAAGAGCAGTGTTAAACATCACCAGAATACACACAAACAGGAACCTACACAGCAATGAAAATTGAAATGTAAAGAAATTGTGACTTCACAAAGCATGTGATTCAGTTATAAGCAAGCACTATATAAATCCAATACAGGTTTTACATCATTTTAAAGAATCAAAAGCATGCAACTGTTTTTCTAGTCATTTGTCCACAGGAGGTCTGAGCATCTCATTTCCTAAGTCTCTGTAACAATTTCAAACACAACAGCACTTACCTTGGTATTGTCACACATTTTGTATTGCAATTCTGAGTGGTAATTGCCTTCTCAAGCTCATCCAGCTGTCCTGTTTTCTTTAGCTTCTTGACCAAGCTTTTCACTGCTTTTTCACACCACTTTTCCTCCTGACCATTCTGCTCACCACCACCAGCCCCTGCAGTGCCACCAGCGGATTTTTTCCACCCCAGAAGTCTCTTCACAACTGGTGGAGTGAATGGCAATATGGACGACATGACTTTCACCAGACAGAGCACTCAGCAAGCAATAAAATGGAGATTCCCGTCTGATGCCTAAAAACACAAACGGAAACAAGAGACACGTTAGCAGTGAGGTTCCACATGAAACAAATACCTATCTCCATTAGGACCTTTCACTGCCAAATGCCACAGGACACTGCATCCCAAAATAAAACACAGATAAATAGCTCAGAAGTAGTCTGTATCACGGTTGGGTACTTCATAAATAAAGATCAAGTGTGCTGTAGACTCTTCAACAGCTAACACAGACCAAGATCACTGTTGCAATAGAAATTTAGTTTTTTCTCAAGTCTTTCCTGACTAAAGCAAACTTCAGCAAATACAGAAGGTAACTTGAGTCTAGCTTTGCACCTAGGCTAGCTGGTTTAAGTAATTTATTAATATTTTCCACAAGTGACTGGCAAATTGCACACACATACATGCATGTTCTGCCCATCTCCAAATTAATTGAGCAGGCAAAATTGTGTTTGGAAGGTCATTTAGTCATTATGGCTTGACAGAAATCTTCCAACAGCCAGCCATTTCGCAAACCTTTTCTCATTTTGTCATGTTTTAAATAACTACCAATTTTTGTTCCATAGGGGACACCAATTTCAAATTCCCTCGAAGTCTGGTAATAAGCTTATTCCCCTCTAAAATTCAATGGCCTACAGAAAATGAATCCCCTCAACTGGCAGCCCTTAAAATCAAGTCTTTCAAAATTCATTAAAGGAACAGTTAAAATCTTAGGTTGCAGGCACCAGCGTAGTAGAACTGTCTGTTTTCAATTTTGATAGCCTTTCATTCAGTATAACTACCTGATCAGGATATTAATATAAAATGAAATATTAAAAGGGATGCTGAAACTGGGGCTATGTTTAGCATTCACTGCAATATGCACTTCAAATCATTTGAAAGAGAAATGATAGCCACTTAGAAAAAAAGCATCTTGCTTTTGCAGCTTCCATTAGGCCAGTTTTAGGTATTAAAATAAAATACCTGAAATCAACAGGCAGACAGCTGTTAGAAACTGCTCAAGGACATTAATGGTCCTGCAGATGGAAGTATGGCTTTGAAGTCTAAAATGATCCTATCGCCAGGCAACAAATGGGTATTTGAACTCCAGAAAGTTCCCATATTCCCAAGCTGTGTAAGTTAGTTCAGTCAGCAGAAAATACCTTGTTTTAGCTAGAAGCTAACACTACTTTCAGGCTACTTGATTTGAGCTTTGAAGGCAGCTTATGTGCCTCTCCAACCTGTACAGGCACACTGCCCATATCTATCCAAAATATACCAACTTCATCTTACTGAAGTCTCCCACCTGCACAACAGCGTGATTCGAGGTACTTCAGGCTACAGCACTCATGGCTAATTTATGCCTTGTCACATTTTTGCAGTTTCAATGAGGGTCAAGTCAACAAACGCTAGATTATATTCTACAGGTAACTTTAAGTCATAACTTTGCAACTTCCACAAAACAGAACATTCAGTAGGCATGACATTTCAGTTTCAAATAAATTACACTTCCATAAACCAGTTTCCCAAAAATATGACTGAACCAAGCAATGTAGTTTTCTGGGGGCAAGGAGACAGAGGTTCCAGTTAACAGGGACCAAGACCAACACTGATAATTTTATGCAAGTCATTCAAAATACTCCATCCTAAATCACAGAATCACTGAGTGGTTTGGGAAGGGACTGTTAAAAATCATCTTGTTGCACTCTCTGCCATGGGCAGGGACACCTTCCACTATCCCAGGCTGCTCAGAGCTCCATTCAACCTGGCCTGCAACTGTTCCACGGATGGGGCAGCCACAACTTCTCTGGGCAACCTTTGACAGGGCCTCACCTCCCACAGAGGCAAGAATCTCTTCCCTATACCCAACCCATATCAACCCTCTCTCTCAGTTTTAAACTGTTGCACTTTTTTTGTCAGTAGAGGCCCTGTTAAAAAGTCAAAGCATTTATTTTCACACAAGACTATAAAGAACTTTCATTCTTCCAGTAACATTAAATTATTACCAAATTGTCCCAAATAACTCCAACTGCAGCTTTTGCTGACTGCAAAAGCATTGCATTGGAAGCCTGGCTACAGCAAACTAGAAAAATAAACTGAATAGACAACATTTTTAATGAAACACTGACTAGGACACTCAGGGTACAGTTTCATAAGGAGTCAAACCAACACAACAGCTTCTTGCCACAGGGAGCCCACTTCTCCTTCCTTTCTTTCCTGTGGCATCACCACCTCGGCATCCTTGCTAATGGTCTTCCACAAAAATTCAGTCAGGTTAGAGTAAAAACTGATCAATTTTGTGGGTTTTTTGCCAAGTTAATTCTCTTTTAAGCTAATAAGCCGCTCACACATGGTATTGATGTACTACAGGTGATGTCAGATGAGTTAGAGGAGTGCAGAAAGAGAACTCTAGCCCCGGACTGCAGCTGAAGTGCTAGTGTTGACTGCATAGCTGCAAATGTGCTTTAAATTCAATCATTTTGGTAACAAAGCCAAATTAAGCAGCCTGACATGTTCTGAACCATTTGAGGGTCCAGCAGTGAGACACAATAGACCCGTAATGAGTACACCAAGTAGCTCCAGAGATTAAACAGGCAAGCTTGCATGGCCTCCACTGGTTGAAGAAGCACACTTGGTTTCTAAAACAGGGAGCAGCAGTCACTGTGAGCTTTATTAAAAGACTTCAACCTTTCAGCAAGGCCAACATTGGGTGCTTGAGAGGCACACACAAGAAATTCAGAAAGACTGAACTAAAGGAGACAACCTTTTTGGCTTTCAAGATCCTGTTTCAAAGAGTAGCAGTTGATGGTGTAATATCTGAACACTAAATTCAGTGCTGACAGATGTAGGCAATCAAGTAGCACAATCATTGCTGATCCACACAACAATTCTTATCCTTATCTGAGTATTTCCTGTTCTTAAGCTTCAAATTTGACACCTTTCAGTGCCACAGAATACTCCTTTGACTGTCAGCCTTATAAAACGCAGACTTCAGAAAGGTCTCATTTACCACCAAGGTGGTAAATGGCCTCTTTCAGAGCCTATTCTTCCAGGCCCTCCAAACATTCTCAATACTTTTATCCAATTTTTCAGCTTTATAATACTCCCTGTGATGAGGTACTCAATTTTGCAGTATTCTCTCCCTTAAGAACGATATGTAATTTTCTGCATTCTGTTTTTTTTTTTTTTTAACAAAGATTTGCCTTTCGGCTTCAAATGCACACTAAGTGACTTAAGTCTTAGAGCAGGAAAGAATTTCAAAATTCCATACATTTCAGTTTTTCTCTGTATTTGAACTCTCATTATTTTGACATATTCGGAGGAAAATAAATTTTTTTTAAAAATCTCTTTTCACATTTACAAAAGACTGTAGGCTCAGACCTAACTAATCAGAAGTTTCTAGATACCATACTTAATTTTATACAGTTGCCTTACAGATCTAGCTGCTCATCCATCTTCTGCAGAAGATGTCAAAAAGCACAAATTGATCTGCTACCTCCATGAAAATTAGCTGTAAGAAACCCCAAAACACCAAGGCACACATTTGAAGAGCCAGCCCTTTATAACAATGATTTTTGCAGCTTAGCAGCTATTTAACAAAAACACAACATACATCACAGCTGCAGAGAAGGAGTCTGGGAGGCTTAAACTAACTTCTTCCTTCTAGCTATTGTTTTGCCATGTCAGGGATTTGCCAGGAGTTATCAATAAGAATTTCAGTAAGTTATTCCAGTAGCGGCCCTGTATCTTTCAACGGGTGAGCAGAGAGAATGTGACACAAGTAGGACAGGACTTCATTCAGCTTAATACTTCACCCAGTTGTGATGAGTACTCACATGAGAGTATCTCAGACATCTTAATTTATGAAAAAAAGGCACTCTGCTCCAAGCCTAGAGAAGACAGTGCAAACTGCAAGGCATGATTGGGCTGAATTATGAGCAATTTGGATAAATGCAGATTTTGCAACAAAAAAGCAGCAATGGCACATCCACCCTAGTGCTCCAATGGCTCCAAGGGTGGCAAAAGGACATGCTACTCAAGGAAAGCACGTGAATCTGGCTGTTTTCTGCAGCCTACCCTCCTCATAATCCTTCAGAAATTTAAACTGTTGCAACACAAAATTAAAGGCTACATTGCTACTTATTCCCATCAGCAGCAATTTGTGGACTTGCTGTCCGCAAACCCAACTATAACCACCTTTTGAACATGCCCTCACAACCTCTTGTGGCAGACTGCACTAGTATTTAACTGTCCACGTTAAAAGAACTACTTTTAGTAATTTAATTTATTCCCTTCCCAGTTTCAGAAAGTCCCTCTTGTTCTACCACTGCAAACCTTGCTGAAGAACCATTTGTACTCATCTGGTCTGCAAGCTTCATGATTCTGTACACTTGAATCACGTCCCTCCCTCAAATAGGAGGGCTCTCAGCCTCTTGTCACAAAGAAACTATCTGAACACAGCTCACACAGTTTGGGATGCTCCTCTGGACAGATGCCAAGCATGAAAGCTTTACTTATTCAATTAAATTACAAGTACTTGAAGACACTGCATAAGGATTTATCTTAAGGACCATAGAAAAAAATTGTACCAGCCTAAGGTTATCTTTGCACTTATTCCTTTGGTCATATTATCCTAAAGTTCTCAACATTATGATTAAATAAAAAGTACAAAGACATTTACACCTCATGAAAAACTGGAGATAGAAGGCAGGGTGTATGTCTGCTGCTGAACATCCGTCAGGAGCTCAAATAAAAATGAGCCCTACACCTGTGTTGGGTTCTAACTGTACCCACCCAGAGAGTACCAAAACCACTTTGTTTACACTAATGGGTTCAGGAGCCACTGTTAAAGCTCATTTTTGATTAGCACATCCCATTTCTATTCATCAATTATACCTTCTACCTTCAAATGGATACAGTAATAGAAGAAGTTTTGATCTCCTAAAGAACAATAATTGCATACATTGCCACTGCTGACGCTTGCCTCTTGCTAAAAATGCTCCTCTGGATTTCTGCCTGGTACACATTCTTTATCTGCTAAAAAAAAAATAAAGTATGTTCTTCTCCGAAACACACACAGAAAACAATCTTTACCAATGCTGCAAAAAACATTTCCACATTGCTGAAACGGCCTCAGATTAAATACATGCTAAGTATGTAATGTCCCCTCTTACTTAAAATGTTTTTTTTGTGATTCCCTTGTAGTTTACAGCCAACTGCCTCAAAAAGCTGAGTACTCACAGCCTTTGCTTCTAAAAGGAGCTCAGAGGTGCTTCCCCATCACTTACTCTTTGCACCATCTCCCTTTTGCTCTCCTTTACTGAGGCGCAATGGCATGGGCCAAATCTGATCTTTTTTTCCTTCCTCTGTACTATCTCCAATATCCACTACAATACACCGAGATTCAGGGACTCAGTGGGTAACTGTAGGGAGATTTTCAAGATCCCTTTCCAAGCTCAACTGCAGTTGAACTAGTAGTACCAAGTCAGTAGTGTGCTCCACAGCAGAAAACTTCCACTTCATCCCTTTCCATCCCAAGTCCATCTCTGGACTGTGTCTTCAAACTGCAGCTTTGGATACTCAGGGAGTACTCACTGTTACCCAGAAAGGTACAAAAGTTCCTTTAGATTGCTGGAACACAGAAAGCATGTGCTGTTACTCCCAACAGATTAAGAATGGAAAAGCTACAAATTGCCTAACTTTGGTGGTATTTGTTTCATCTCTGCCCCCGCAGCATATCTCTGCTCCCTGATACACACATGTTTCTATAGTTGGTCAAACACTGTCATAGTTGGCAACTTCTAAAGTCAAAGTTTGAGTCATGTCTGCTATTATTCCATTCTACTGTGGTTCTCTGGAACAAGTATTAAATATTAAGCCCATGATCCCAGCAATAACTAAGCATAAAAGATGAAGAAAACCTTAAGGGCAGCATGCTAGCAGACTAAAGTCTTCAAGGGAAATTTTCCTTTCCTGAGTGTCTGGAACATACTATAAACACACTGGTGCTACCAAAAATATCAAGTGATTTCTGGCTAATTTATTCTAAACCCTTATGCAACATATTTCATATCGGTCTGCTTATTCATCTTAAACTTGAAATAAAGAAATCTGATCTCTCCTGGTTTTACTAGAAGTATTCTGGCTTACAGAAATCTCATTTTTAAGAGCTCTTCTGGAATAAAGAGGACAGAAGTTAAGCTCCCAAGGAAAGAAGATCGAGGAAAATAATTTGTGGTATTTGAGAGAAAGTCTACAAGCTTATTTCCTCCCTATTTTAGTCCCATTTTTGAGATTTTTTTAAAGGCAATTTTTTTTCATTAATCCTGGAAGCTGGACAAGATTCTTTATCAATTTCACCAAGTGCACAACATGCACCTGAATTCAGTATGAACTTCAAACTAAAATCAGAAGTCAGTCTCTTCCATTTTAGACAGAACACACTCTAGCTTGAATCACTTGGTGGAACTGACAAGTCTACTGTACCCACCACTCCTCCAAAAACTGCCTTTCAGGATTCCAGAAGGGCTAATTCTTTTATTTCCTACAAATGAATAATGGATACCTGGTTTTGTGATACCTTTCTGGAAGAACAATCACAAAAAAAAAAAAAAGCAATACGGTGCTCATTCTTACCTCCTCATACTCAGGTGAGAGCAGGACAGTATTCCCTTACTGGGGTTTGGGTGGTAGGGTTTGTTTTGGGTTTTTTTGAGGAAAGGGGAGATCAGCCCCTACTGAGTAATGTCCTCAGACTCGCTTAGGTTTTCAGCCAATTAGCCAGTAGGGGGGTGCCTCTGGGGAGTTCCCCTCCCAAGGAGCTCTGGCCAGCTCAGCTCAGACCAGAGCTCTGAGGAGCAAGACCAAGGTTCTGTTTTGACACAGGCTGATGAAGTTCAAGGCATGATGCTTGTGATCTTGGAGGGCAGGAGGAGCAAAGGGATTTCCTTCTCTGGGCCAGCTTTAGAGTGATAAATTGAAACACGCCTCTACAGAGACTCTATTTACGCATTTTTAAGTTTACCATGCTCTAGTATTGCAATGCATCTTGAAACTCTACATAACTGTATTCATTGAAAACATAATTACTCACCTATTATGACAGTGTGTTCTTTCCCTCTTGCTCACTCCATGAAGTTCGTTTATGAATCAAATGAGAAAACTCAAATTTCTCATATATTAAATTAAATAAGCACGATCATGATCTTAAAAAAGCTTGGGAAGGTGGATTTTTCTTCAATTACTAACAGCTACCTCAAATTGCAGCCAAATGCAGTAATGAAAAGGTGTATTGTTATTAAAAAATTAGCACTCCATCTAACACATGAATTCATGGCACACAAAAATTGCCTGCAACAGGAGACATGAGAAGGAAGAGTTGTTAATTTTACTGACCTTTGATTAAACTACTGGAGAGACCAATGTATTTTAGCAACTCTCTTAGAATTGCAGAAGAGGAAAATTACCCCAACTGCAGTTGGCCAATCCACCTGTCTCTACAAAGATGCAAAATTCTTCCACTTATTTAGTATTACGAAGAACATCGGAGTACTGCTTCTTAAAACTCAAAGGACATTAACAGCCCCAGAAAAGCAGTGAATAAGCACTCCAAACCACAGTAGTTTAAGCCCTTCTCACCTCACCGATTTTGACTAAAATTTTCCATGTACAACAGGCAAGTGTCAGCTTCATTACTTTAGAAAATAAATACTCCTGGGCTAAATTTGACAGGAATATTCACAGAACTGCTATCAGTTACCTAGGTACCTGTTTCAGTTTATAGCTTAGCAGCTCCTCCACTTTGTTAAAGCCCAAACAACTGCATTTAACAATTAGTTAATGCGAGTTCACTTTCAATACAGGCCAGTGTTACTACAAACAAGCCATCCCTCCACCCCCTTGATAAGCAGGGTTCCACTGTGCTATGTATCTGATGTTAAACTCTTATGCTCCAGTGTTTTAAACCAAACTCAAGCCCCAGACTAAGCTGATGGGAGACCCAGAAGCTGCTCTCTTGCAGTCTCTGCTTGGTCTTAATTCACACAGTGGCTGTCAAACACAGAGTAAAAAGTCATCTGGAATGAAGGCTTACTGTTTGCAACGGAGCTTCTGTTACTGGAAGCGGAGAGGAATGTTTAGGAAGGTTTTCTGCAGTAGCCAATTTCTTCTAGCCCAGAGAGTATTGAGCACAGGGCTGCCCGTACTCTCCATTCTATTACAAAAACCTAATCCCATCGCATGACCTGCAGCAATTCAGTTTAACAAATCAACAATTACAAATATTTTGGCAAAGTAAGCTTAGGTATTGTTTGCCTCTCGGCACAGTTCACAACCAGTTTATGGCTTTATGATAAAAGTCATTAAATCCAATCTGAAAAGCAGAATTTACAGCTCACTTAGCAAGTCAGGCCCATAAATGGATGCTTTCAATTACAGGGCATTTACATGCACAACCATTAAGGCAGCATTGAATACATTTGAAAACTCTGGAATACTTTTTATAATAATTAAAACTTTGCGTACTGTTCTTTATACAAACAAAACTTAGGAATTTGCTTCAGTCTCAAGCAGAGCTCAGATTCATTGTTACCCAGAACCTACTACAAAGCCTGTTCTCCCAGTACTTTTTTGGGCAAGGGATTAGAGAGATGGAAACAAGGTTTCTTTTTTAAAGTTGCTGTAAGTAGAAGGGAGGTTTTTTTGAGCTCCAATAAACTCAATTATATCAACTGGTGCTCAAGACTTCTGAAAGATCAAGTGGAACAGGAAGATGGAGGAGGACCCAGGGACAGTCTTTCATTTGGAGATTTGCTGTGCAATTCCAGCATATTTGATTTTATTGGTGAATGTAGCTGCTGGGTGGAAGAAAACAAGAGAACAGTTCAGAGACCAATTTTTTAACCTCATTTTTTTAACTGTGCTGTTTCTTTTACAGTTAAACAGAACCTCAGGAAAGCCGATGAATTCTTGTCCAAGACTATCACGCACATCCAGCCTCTTCAATGAAGAAAACTGGATCTTCAAACACTTACACTCATTTTGGTGACTGTTGGTGTATCTGACCCACACAACTGCAGAACAACAATCAGCTGCCAGGTTACTCTTCTCAACATCCCAATATGCTGTTCAATATGTGCTCAGACTCATCTTTAAGTGGAAGCCACCTTAAAAAAGACCCTCCCCTTCCCCTTCTTAAAGGCATTTGTAACTAATGTTATCTTTCATCATGATAGTGCTAAGCAAAGGGGGGAAGGGACTTCACAAACACCTCCTTTACTCACATTCTCATCCCCCTCGAATTCGCTGGAGCTTGTAAAGGTTAGAAATTTGAAAGCTGCGCCTCAGAACAAGCACACAACCAACCTGCTCACACACCAACACCTCGACAAAGCATGAGAAAAGCTAAACAGGCAACCTCGCTCTGCTGGCCTCTCACCTCAACCAGAGGGTGTTTCTCCTCCAGCCTAGAGAACAGAGCAAGGACTAATCAGTCCCGCGCTACAGAGTCCAGCCCCCACAGAAATAATGTCATGAATCAGCCTGAAAGTACAGCTCTCCAGGCTAAGAGAGAACACTTCAGAAAAGACAAACCTGCTGTTACCTGCGGTCTCCTAACACGCTGTTATTATAAACCTCTTGCTACCCATGGAATCTAACTCGTTTATACCTGAGGACTGTGATAGCATGAGCTCCACACACCATACACACAGGCTGCAGTTTTTCGGGGACACTTGTTTTGGTAAGCCCAGTAAACAAATTTTTCCTAATGTTATCCTCCTGGCAAAGCATTTGAAAAAAGCACAACACACATGTTGGGTTCTTTTCAGTCAGAAACTGTGACGGACAACCAAAAAGACAAGACCAGCCTGCAGCCTGAATCCCAGCTGTTCAACAGCTCTCCACAATCATCACAAGAGCTCTTCACTCATTCACACACTTTTTTTCCTTCTTTTATTTCCCCAGAGTGAAGACTAAGAGACCATGCTGTATTGCACTTCTCTTCCCCTCCACTCTCCACAAAATGAAAAAAAACCAAGCTACAAACAGGAACTCCACAACTCTACAGCAACACCACCAACTCCTTGCCCTTATCACGACACAACTTCCCCCGTGCACTTATCGAGACAGATGAGACACCAACCAGGTTATGTTTGTTTACAAACAACACCCAGGGATGGAGGGAGCAGCCACAGCTTCTCTGGGCAACCTGTTTCAGTGCCTCACCACTGTCATTCTCCCCAGTATCCCACCTACCCCTGCCCTCTGACAACACACAGGTTGCTGCAGCATTAAAGCCGTGAATAAAACCAGTAATCTCAAGTCCTATCTCAGGCGGGCTGTGTGTATTTCACACCCGCGGCTCTGCAGACAAGGAGAGGGGACAGACAAAAGGCTAAGGAGAAGCCTCGCAATCCCAAACGCAAACTCCTAGCTCCAAACACAACTCCTCACCCCACATCGCTCCTAACTTTCTCCTCCAAAACTCCACGGAGTTTGGCACACCTAACCCTGACTGCACGTCCAGGAGGCACATGAGGGTGTCCCGTGCAGGGCTAAGAGCTGGACGCGATGATCCTCGCGGGTCCCTTCCAGCTCGGAATATTCTGCAGACCCCTGCAAGGAGAACACACCGGGAACGGAGAGAAGGAGCGGGGGAGAGAAGAAGGAGCAGCACAACTTCTTTATTCCCCCCTCCCCTCACCCACACATACACACGGGCAGCACAGCGCGGCCCTCCCACCCCAGCCCGGGGGTTATGCCGGCGGGAGCGGGGTAACCCAGCCCGGGTCCCAACACAACAAAAGGGACGAGGGCGTAGGGAGGCGCCCCCGGCCCCGCCGGGACCAGGCCCGGACGGTTCCCCACGGCCCGCGCAGCGCCAGCGAGGCGACCCTGCCCGTGGAGCAGGGACCCGGACCCAGCACCCACTAGCACCTACCGGGAGCCACCAGGATCCGCCGAGAGCCACCGCTCCTTCCTCTCCTTCTTCCTCCTCTCCCCTTCCTTCTCCTCCTCCGTCTCCCCGAGTGCTGTGCGGCCGCCGCCTCTTCCCTCAGCGTTACCTCCTCTGAGGGCCCGCCCCCCACGGCGCCCCGCCCCCGCCGCTGGGCGGAGAAGCCGCCCATTGGCCTCGCTTATCCTCTCTTTAAGGAGCCGGGCGGCAATTGGTCCAGATATTTGATTGGCAGTTAGAATCGCCAATAGAATACCCGCAGCGTAAAAAAAAGAGATAAGGGAAGGGGAGTGGGAGAAACAGGCGTGAGGGGAAGGGAGGCTGGTCGAGATCGCGGCGCTGATTGGTTGGATGGGCTGCCAATCACAGCCCCGCGCGCTCGCTGCGGGAGGTTGATCGGGGAGCATCGGAGGTTTGGGTGAGCTGCAGCAGCGCAACCGCAGTGCGGCGCCCCAGTGCCGTATCCTTCCGCGGCGGGCACGGTGCGAGCCGGGAAAAAGTGCATCGATTCCCGGCAGGAATTGCCGCTGGACACCGGCTGGGGCCTGCCCGGGTGGGCAATGGCACCTGGCTTATACCAGCAGTAGTGTGACACCACGACCAAGGCAGCGATCGCCCCCGTGTGCCGGCACTGCTGAGGCACCTCCAGTGCTGGGGACAGCTCTGGGCCCCTCAGGACAAGAGAGACATTGAGGGGCTGGAGCGTGTCCAGGGCAGGGAACGGAGCTGGGAAGGGGCTGGAGCCCCAGGAGCGGCTGAGGGAGCTGGGAAAGGGGCTCAGGCTGGAGCAAAGGAGGCTCAGGGGGGACCTTGTGGCTCTGCACAAGTCCCTGACAGGAGGGGACAGCCGGGGGGGTCGGGCTCTGCTCCCAGGGAACAGGGACAGGAGGAGAGGGAACGGCCCCAGGCGAAGTTGAGGTTGGAGATGTTGAGAAAAATTCCGCCGTAGAAAGGGCTGTCCATCCCTGGCACAGCTGCCCCGGACACTGGTGGCATCCTCATCCCTGGAAGGGTTTAAAAGCCTTGTGTGTGTGGCACTTGGGGACATGGGCTAGTGGTGGCCTTGGCAGAGCTGGTGTCACAGTTGGACTCGCTGGTCTTGGAGAGCTTTTCCAGCTTAAACGATTCTGTGGTTCTAAACAGATTCAAACTGCCCAATTGGCTCCATCTCCCACAATGGCACAACATTCCGGGCCAGGGGTCCCGAGGTGTGAGACGGACAGGAGGCAGCCCCGGAGCCTTCCCAACCTCCCTGTGCTGCCTGCACCCACCCCGGGCTGCCCCCCAAACTCAGTAAATCTTAACACAGCGGTTTCCCCTCACATGTTGTTTTTTTCTTTTAGCTGCTGCCTTCAGTAGACTCTGCAAAGCTTTAACCACCCATGCTGTGATGATGGTGAAAGGTTACCAAATACCTGTGCCTAAGCAGGGGTCTAGGGTCACCACAAAGGAATCAGAGCCTGTTGCCTGCCAGTGCATGTCTGGGCACCCGTCAGTCTGTGATACCCAAGGCTGTTCCGTGTGCGGAGACCCTTGCAGTGATGCCCAGCAGGTCCCCCGGGTCTGTTCAACCCGGCAAAGAGAAGTTTGCATGGAGACCTCACAGCACCTTCCAGTATCCAAAAGGGCCCACAAGAAAGCCAGAGAGGGACTCTCTGTCAGGAACTGCAGTGACAGAACAAAGGGGAATGGGTAGAAATTGAAAGAGGGGAAATTTAGGGTAGATACTAGAAAGAAATTGTTTGCTATGAGGATGGTGGGACACTGGGACAGGTTGCCCAAGGAGGCTGTGGATGTCCCAACCCTGGAAGTGCTCAAAGCCAGGTTGGATGGGGCTTGGGACAACCTGGTCTCTAGTGGAAGGTGTGCCCATGGCAGTGGGGGTCAGGACTAGATGAACTTTAAGGTCACTTCCAACCCCTTAGCATTCTATGATGAGTGGGAAGCCACAAGGTAGGAGTTTAATGGGTTTTTTTGGGGTGAGAAGGTTTGCTGTAAGTCTGCTGGAGATCCTCTGTTTTTTTTCTTTTGCCTTTTTGATACTTTTCCTTATTATATATCATATATCTCCACTTCAAACCTCTTCCTTTACACCTGAGGTCACATCTCCATAACATAGCAGTTGTCTCTCCATAGTCATGCTCATCTTCTAGACTGGAAGGGCTTCTGCACTCAGTGATGTAGGTGTTATGATTCAGTGTCTTGGGCACAGGTCCCATCTCAACAGGGCTGGTATTCCCGGGAGCCAGGTGAGACACCTCACAGTATTAACCCTTCTACAGAATGGTACATGTGGACTCACAAAAATCCACCTCTTGCCTCTTTTGTGTTTGGATTTTTCCAGCTTGAAGCAGAAATGTGGCCTAATTTTTTGGTAGCATTTTCACTCCATTGCAAACGTTTGAGATTCAAGCTGGTTATGAAATTAACAGCGAAGTGAAATGGAGAAGATCCCCTGCTGCAGACAAAGCGGAGCATCTGGGAGATTGCCATCATGTTTTTGAAAGATAAGGTGTTCCAGTCATGTTGTGCCTGGAAACAGACACAGGCTATTCAGCCAGCACAGCACTTGCTTTGTGGAGGTTTCACTGCATTCAGAGAGAATTTTTTTTTTCTATGAACAGCAAGTTAATTAAGCTCAGTTTTCATATGGATTTGTGTCAGACATTCCCTTCACCTCTCCTCTGCAACATATTCATGGCTCCTTCTCCTCCTATCTCCAAGGCTGATTCCTGATACATCCAAATTTCCCTTCTATGTCCGCAGCCTGCTTGTGTTGGCCTTCTGTCTGGAGCAGCACATGCCGTGCCTGGTTCAGGGATGTGTGTGCTCTGGATGGCCAGCTGCCTGCCCCTTATCTACTGCCAAGGAAGCCAAGCAGTGCTGATAAGGGCTGAGCTCTCCCTGCCTTTCTCCCCGGCAGAGCACTTAACAACATGTGTCTTTCCTAATGCAGCCGCTGTTTGCCATGAAACTCGACAGACTTTGTATTTCCAGAAGCTCTACTTCTCTTTCAGGTGTGGTTGAAATCAGTCAAAAAATTGGCAAGATCCTCCAGGGGCCCCTAACACACACACACACACACACACACACACACACCCACCCACCCCACAAATCCAACATGGCATAAACCTTTCTCTAGGAAAGGAAATTGCAAGCAGCAAGAGGAAGAAAGCAAATGGAAGAAGGCAACATCAGGGCTGCAAATCCCAGAGCCCAGAAGTTACCTGAGAAGCAGGGTGGCTGTGGAGAAGGCAGCCAGGCAGGATGTGCATCTGCTCTAAAAAGAGCTCCCAGCCACACACCTGCACCTCCAGGAAGAGCATTGATTTAGGTTGGATATTAGAAAGAAGATTTTTGATGAGGGTGATGAAGCACTGGCACAGGTTAGCGAGAGAGGTGGTGGATGCCCCATCCCTGGAAACATTCAAGGTCAGGTTTGACAGAGCTTTCAGACACCTGATCTCATTGAAGATATCCCTGCCTTTGGCAGGGGAGTTAGATGGGGTGACCTTTAAAGGTCTCTTCCAAATCAAAATCCAAATTGTTCTATAATTCTGTGAAATAGTACTTGATGTAGTAAAACAGGCTGCAAAACTCAATCCCTGACTCCAAAGCTGGATATTGCTAGATAATTAATCACGGAATCCTAGAGTCATTTGGGTTGGAAGGTTGGAAGTTCATCTCATTCCACCCCCTGCCAGGGGCAGGGACACCTTCCACTATCCCAGGTGCTCCAGGCCCCGTCCAACCTGGCCTTGGACACTTCAGGGATCCAGGGGCAGCCACAGCTTCTCTGGGCACCCTGTGTCAGGGCCTTGCCACAAAGGGAAAAATTTCTCAAAGGGAAGAATTTCTTCCTAAAATCTAATCTAAATCTTTCCTTTTTTAGTTTAAAACTATTCCCCTTTGTTCTTCCACTATCTGCTGTGTAAAAAGTGGCTCTCCATCTCTTTTATAAGATCCCTTTAGGTACAGAAATCCCTCAGTGAGCTCTCCCTGGAGCCTTCTCTTGTGCAGGTGAACACCCCCAGCTCTCCCAGCCTGCCTCCAGAGCAGAGGGGCTCCAGCCCTGGGAGCAGCTCCGTGGCCTCCTCTGGACTCACTCCAGGTCCACAAGTATCTCAAAACACATAGCTCAACACATTTTGGACATTAGCAGTTAGGTACAAATGGCTGTCAGCCCCATGCGGATTTGAGGCTTCAGTGCAAGAACATCTCCCTCAAGGTCTCTGAATGTGTGTGAGGGGTTCAACATCCTCACAAAGGACGTTCATGTGCAGAGACAGCAACAGCTCACTGGTATCTGTCATCTGTCTGCAAGAAAGAACAAAGGAGGTTGAGCAACTTGGTCTAGTGGAAGGTGTCCCTGCCCCTGGAACAAGATGATCCGCAAGTTCCCTTCAAACCCAAACCATTCTGTGATTGTATGAAATAACCTAGGACCTAAAAAAACATGATGAAGCAGTAGCTGGCTGTGCTATTCTACAGAGGATACATATTGACTTTCCGAAGCCTGTGACCAAATCCTGTAAGAGGTAAAAGAAACACAACATCAATATCAGATAACTTCAAAGACACCTAGGATTTCTAAATGACCCAACACTAGCAGATATCACTGCATGGAGGTGGAGACAAGTGTGAAGTGCAGTGCCAGGGAGACAGGTCTTGGTGGCAGAGCAGGTAGTTTGTGTGTTGAGGTCATTTTTACCAACATGTCAAAATGATGTGTTAAACTGAAAAAAATGGAAGAGCTTTGAGCAGAGTTGTGATACATAAGGATCAGCCAGCATGTTCAAGACAGGAAACAGTGTATGATTGAGGGAATCCTCACCCTGGTCTGCAGCTTCTTCATGAGGGGAGCTGAAGGATCAGGCACTGATCTCTGCTCTCTAGTGACCAGGAACAGGACCCAAGGAAATGGCTGGAGCTGTGTCAGGGAAAGTTTGGGATGGATATCAGGAGAAGGTTCTTCCCCCAGTGGGTGCTGGGCACTGACCAGGCTCCCCAGGGAATGGTCACGGCCCTGAGGCTGCCAGAGCTCCAGGAGTGTTTGGAAAATGCTCTCAGGGATGCCCAGGGTGGGATTGTTGGGGTGTGTGTGCAGGGCCAGGAGCTGGACTCATGATCCTTGTGGTTCCCATCCAAGTCAGGGTATACTGACACAAATCCATGGAAAACCACTGTTAAATGTTCCTAGATTTCTTAGCTCATCCTATTGAAGAACTGTCCTGTACTTCAGTAGGTGCTTTGTCTCTTGCATCACTGGCTGCGGTGTTGCTTCCCTGCTTTCTCTAAATGCCATCCGAGCACATTATTTTCTCTCCAAACTTACATGGAAGTAACTTTCCCCTTGCACAAATCTGCAAAAGGTTATGAAAGAGGGAATGGCGCTGAGTCTGGAAGCTGTGAAAGGGACAGATTCCCTTTGGCTCTGCATTACTTCATGGCCAAACATGGAAACAGCCTGTCCATGCCATTGCAGGACTGCCTGCCCAGGGGGAAACAGTACAACTCTGGAAAAAAATGCCCCTCTTGTTGGTACCAGCATAAAAAAACTCCTGGAGGACTTAGACTGTGTCTCCCTCAGGGGGTTAAATACAGATTTAAACCCCTTTTCCTTGTATCTCATCAAGCTTGCACACAGTTTCATGCTGTATCAGTTCTTCTGGCAGCACAAAGAGGGTTAAAGAAAACCACACTCTGCTTTCCCCATCACATCATGAGGAACATGTCAGTTGATTTTCAAGACAAGTAATGTCTGGCATACCGTCAAAACAGGCACTGCATTAAAAAGTGACTAGAGAAGAGCTTTAGCATCATAAATTTAAATAAAGCCCTTGCACGAGGGATAAAAATCTCCAAAATAAACATCAACTTAACTCAGTCATACCAGCACAAATTAAATACTCAGAAAACTTCTTAAACTTTAAAAAAAATGCTTTGACCTAGGGCTGAGAATAACAGCAAAATACATAAAAAGGCATTGCATATTTCTGTTACTCTTATCTTTTCAATAATGAAATTATTCATTATTTCAGTAATGAAATGAATAACTTCTGAAACCTTGAAACTCAAATCTGTTCACTACCTCTTCTGAAATGCAGAAGTATGTTTCCAATATTACACAAATCACTGTCACTTCAGACTGGGCTGTTGGGAGATTTCAAAACAAAGCCAAAAAAAAAAGAGGAATCAGTTCCACAGTGAAAAAAATATTGACAAAAAATAAAACTTGACAGCTCTTGATGTAAGCCTGCTGTGTCTGTCCTATCCTGTTGGCAAAGCAGACTTAAGAAATAACCACTATTCAAAATAATACTCTAAAAGCAAAGTTCTGCCTTTCTGACCCATCATCGCACAAACCGGTTGGTGTTTGTGATATAAAGTACATGGCTTTTATCAGATGGAATGGAGTCAGACATAGTCCTTAGAAGTGACATCCCCCTTGAGACATTCACAGCACAATGAGAAGACTTATATATCTGTTCTTAATTTACACTGTGTAATTTTGATGAGTAAATTACTTAACTGCCTTAACTTACCTTAATTCCTAGTGCCTTTGTGCACATAAACCCAGTTGCCGTGAGTAACCAAAAGCATGATGAATTGACAGACAACTTTGGCACGATCAGACACTCGAATTTTTAATTCCTTTGCTGCAATAACTTGCTTGATTTTGTGCTGAAATTGACAGGAAACTTTCATGCACTGAAACTGGCTTTTCCTTCCCCAATTCTGTTTTTTATTGCTTAGAAACATTTCATGTTGCCAGCATTTCTGTTTTTCCTCAGATTATTCCTTTGTCCTTTTTTATTCTTCCAAATACTGCACCATTCATCTGCCTACATCCTTTATTTTGGATTAGTTGATTAGAAACACATTTATGCTAACCCCAGATAAGCCATCATTAAAGTGAAATAGCCTTGTTTACAAAGAGATTTACACAAGTTTATTGACTTAAATAAACAAGTGTAATTTGTGGGTAGGCCTGGGGAACAATAGCTTTGTTTCTGAATTAATGGTAGACCTTGGTCCAGGAAGGATTTGGGTATGTGCTTAAATCTGTGCAGTGAATAACCCAGTGGGACCAGTCATAGAAATGAAATTCAGCATAAATGCAAACCTGGTATGATTAATTTTTTGATCATCTTTATTTCTTTTTTCTGTGTGCTTTTTCCAGGAAGCTGACATTAATTCATTATGCTGAAATCTGGAAAATAATCAAGAAAAAATAGTTTGTGCCTCCGTAGGAAGGATCAAAATAAACCAATTTATGCTGTGATCAGTTATTGCAATACAGTCTGTTTCTGTTTTACACTGTGTAAGATGCACTATGCTAATTAAGCATATGTTTGTATAGATTAGTCTCAATGAGATTTACCCCAGTTTTCTACGCCATCTGTGCAAGATTGGTAGCCGAGTTGGAAGTGATCTCTGTATATATTGTTTGTACTAGTTGAAGAAGTGTTTAGAACACTTTGAGGTAGAAGTTTTCTTTTTGTTATTGTTGGTCTACCAGACCTTTACTTAAGAGATTTTGGCCATTCTCCTTGTGTTTTCAAAAACTAGTGATTTATGACAATATCAATTTAAAAGTTTTGATTAAAAGTTATAATCTTAAGAGATTTATTCTGATGGACCAAATAAATCAAGCAAGACTTTAAGGGACCTGACAAATCCTTTTTTGCTTAGATTTATTTAGAGATTTAAAACATATATTACTGTTAAGCAGGTGAAGATAACACAAATAAAAATGTTGCCATAATAAAAAATTAGGCCTAAAAAATATAGTGGGACTTTATCACTACAAAGCTGTCATGTTGTTTATTTTAGCTCTTGGCATTTATCATGATGAATAACTGATGCAAAAAAAAAGTCTATCCTTCTCGCAGTGCTTGCAGCCAACTGATAGCTTTTACTTTGTAATCCCCAGGGAAGCCTGTGTCAGAGCCTCCATCCCTGGCACTCCACGTTACCAGGGGCTGGTTTCCTCGGCTGGGGTGGCAGGAGAAGGAGCTCTCTGGTGTGGACAGCCCTGGAGCAATGCTGTGACAGCCGCTGTGTTTATGA
Source organism: Aphelocoma coerulescens (assembly GCF_041296385.1). NCBI lineage: Eukaryota > Metazoa > Chordata > Aves > Passeriformes > Corvidae > Aphelocoma > Aphelocoma coerulescens. Next base: position 2,420,633 of record NW_027184085.1, on the reverse strand, counting down.
GGACGATGGGGAGAACTGGAGTTATCCCTGGCTCTGCTGGTCGGTGTAAGAGTCAGCTGGCTGTGTCCTCCCTCAGTGTAGGATCGAGCTGGTGCAAGAAGCTGGTGCTGGGCGTGTGTCCTCTCTCAGCACAGCAAACTCCACTCTGCAAAAGTAAATTTTGCCCTGTTTTACACTTAGGAAGTGCTTTTCTGGCAACACACACCAGATCTCACCAGTATGTGGGCATTGTCCTCATGCCGTGTTCTGGCTGCAAGGCACCAAGAGGTTAAAAATTAACATTTTACCAGAGTCTTCAAATTTAAGATGGATCATTATGAGCATCTACTGTATGTTACAGTAGTATCTGTTCAAGACCAGATAACTTCCCCCAAAGAATCCCTTTTAGGGTCCACAACCTTTGCAGCTTTGAGCTGTTGCAGAAAAGGCGGCTCGGCTTCAATTACAAACTTGGGTTGAGAAGGATCCTCTATCTGCCTGGTACAGTTGGTGTGGTGAAAATGGGGCACTCTCTCTTTTATCTTCGTGCCATTAGATCTCATTATACCTTTTTGTTGGTTTTGTTTTGTTACACTGATGTCTTCACATAGAAATCTTTATCCCATGTAAGTATTTGGCAACTGGGAGTGAAACACCTCAGTGGTTTTTTTTCTTAAATAAACAGTCTAAACCAAGTTTCTTTGGTCTTTCCCTGCAAGGAGGATTTCCAAACTTCCATGTTTATCCCAAAGTCCCTTTACCTCTTTAATTTTCGTTTTAAAGTATGGACACTGAAACCATGAACAGCCCTTTAATTCATTTACAGTGGTATAACAGTTCTCTGCCTTTATTCAGTTGTCTTCTGTTTATGCATTCAAAGGCCCCTTTGCACTCTAGGCTACTATGTAAAACTGGGAATAGATACAGTGACCTGTAAATCCTTTTTAAAGCCACTGCTTTCCCAAATGCAGTCCCTGCTCTTCAAGTTGAGATGTGCAGCCCTTATTCCTTCAGACAGCTGTCTTAAAAACACTAATCTGAGTGACTACATTTACTGCACTCTGTAGATTGGTCTGTAAAGTAGTTTGTCAATATTTATGAGACATGGCAGTAAGAAGAGACTCCCTGCTTCCAGCCAGAGGCAAGGACAGCTTTTGATTTTTCAGACATCCACGCTTTACAGGTGAGGAAAGGTCAGACAAAAATGAGAACTTAAATGCTTTAGAGTGGTATTGCTGGTGGAAATGGAAATGGAAATGGAAATGGAAATGGAAATGGAAATGGAAATGGAAATGGAAATGGAAATGGAAATGGAGAGGTATGTCTTCTGGTAGGTGTGACCAAACCAAACCTGGAACTGCAGTCTGGCTGAGTTAGCTCCTTCATGCAAGTTTGACATGGCTGCAGGCAAACAGATTACAGGTCATAGAGTTTTACACAGCAGAGATAAGGAAATCACTGCATACAGACTGCAAAAGTCAGATTCAGGATTAATCAGCCTGTTGATATGTGTCATGGCAGGGAGCAGGGCAAGAACAAGCTACAAAAGATGAAAACCTTGGAAAACATGGGAGATGACACCATGGACAATAAAAAGGAGCAACATCTGAAATAGATGGTCTGAAATACTGGTCTGCAAAGGGCAAGAAACAAATGGAAGAGGCTAATATTCAATAATCCTGCTTTATGTGTTCACTCCAAGATACATTGCTTTCCAAGCTTACACAAAGAGCAATCTGCAGCAATTTGGAGTCTACAGCAACAGAAGAAAAACAGTAACAGCATTCAGAAGGAGCATCTTGGTCTCATCCACTGGCTTGAAGATTAAAGCAAAAAAGTCCAACCCAACCAACCAAAACAAAAAAAACAGTTTGCACCTCAAGCATTATTAGGCATTATATGAGAAATGTTCCAAGGACATTATGTCTTCGTTTGCAGAATGAATGCAAGTGTCTTTCAAAAACTTAAAAGCTAAATTAAAGATTTAAGTGAAGATTTAAGGCAAGTTTTTCATTTTTGGACTCAAGGATCTGCGTTGTCCTCTGTGTGTAGTTTTGACATTAACTGTGTTCAGTGTAACCACAGACTTCTCCTTTGATAACAAAGGGGATAGATGTTTGTGGTTTGCAGGGCAGAGGCTAAGAATTTTGGCCCAAGCATTCCTGGTGGGTGATTTTATCACAGTGCAATGCTTTGGAGGACCTTGAATTAGGTGCAGTTGTTCCTGTTCAGTTTAGTGTATGAAGCTCAGCTGAACTCTGGCCCACCAGCGAGAAAAAAGCCCCTTAGAAGTTAAAGAAAACAGAAGAATCATCTGGAAAGCCATTTTCAGGATTCATCTATAGTTTAATGAGAGTTGAAAACCTCTTGATTGAGCTCAGTATCTCAAGGTTTGTGAGCTCTGTAACCAGCGCAGTGTGGAGCTCAGGGCTGGCTGGCTACCCAGGCCCTGGTGGATTTTGCAATGCACCAAGCTTGGCAGATGATTACATTGTTTGGGGAGGAAGAGAGGCAGGGAATGTCAGTTTGAACTCTGCCCATTCTTAAGAAATACCGTGGAGACATGCCTGGAGCGGGTTTGAGTCCAGCAGTCATTCTGCCCAAGGAGAGTGCCCCGCACAAGCTCTAACGATTCTGCTGATGGGCACTGGCAGTCACAATGCTCCGTGTGAGAGCTGCCCTCTCCTGAAAATGCTTAGACAAGTGACAGCCAGTCACTTGGGCTTCTTTCTGATCATCCATTCCTGGATGCTACCTTCTCATCCTTCAGCTGATGCTCCTGCTAGTTCTCCTGTAGCTGATCGGGAGGCAAAGCACCTGCAGTGTCTCACCTACCACGTGTCAGTGCCAGACAGCTGATTGTCAGCCTACCCGTGGAACTGTCTAGACGCAGTGATGTGCTGTCAAATGCACAAAGTTAACAAAATGATAGGGGAGAATATTTTCCCTGTGAATCCTCTTTCAGTCATGATCTCAGAGGTTATTTGTGTCAGTGGCAAGTACAACATTTTCAGATGAAGACACAATTTGATGAATCAACTCTGCCTCCTTAAGATGTTCTAGGGTTTAGGGGTTTTTTTCCAAAGTCCATCCCTGTCATCAGCTCAGGCTTACACAAATTCCCCAGGCACATGCAATGCTGCAGTTACAGGTAGTTTGCACTTACTTAACAGCTAATGTCAGTAGATAGTGGTCTCCTGCTGCTAGATAAAGCCAGAAGAAAATCCGTGACAATTTACACTCTGCATACATTTAAAAATTAAGGCTAGTGGCTTGGAAAAAAAATCTGTCTTTAAACAGAACATCAGTATCTCTTCTTAGCTTGCTCCCCAGCAAAAGGGTGAGGAGCAGAGAAGAGTGAGAGAGTTATCCCTGCATCATTTATGATACAGGTAGATAAGATTGTCCCCATGAATGAATTCTGCCGTTCCCCTCTCCTGTCTTTTTGCCCTTTTCTGAGCACAAAGACTTACTGGCGTCTGATATGGCTCAAATCTGTGACATGACCCAACTGCAGCCTCAGCTGTTGGTGAGGCTGCCAGGTCACTCACAGAATGCTTTACGTGGAAGATCTCCGTGCTCTGAGCCAGGAGCTGCATTGCACGGCCGCTGTCTGTGGCAAGAACAAAGCCTTGAGAAGGAAGATCAGGGGAACAGGGCCAACCTCATTCCATGAAAGAATATTTGTAACATGGTTTTGCTCTATAATATATACCAAAAAAAGGGCATTTGTGGGATTTACAGCCCCGGTCTGTGCTGGCTTTTGAGGGTACCTTGAGGCTATATCCAACACCAAATCTTAGCAGACAGATGGCTGGATGCATTTCGCCAAACGTTAGAAGTTAGACATCAAGGTCCAAGTTACTCACCCTAGAGTTTCTAGAGGGCAGTTCATCTGGCCTGTTTTAGGACGAGATGAATATTTATAGGAATTCCCTCTATTTTTCTGCCCTGGCTTTAAAAGCAGCCTCTTAGTTTTTAGATACCTCAGGCTGCTTCAAGTCTGCAAGCCTGGCTCCAGACACACAGCAGAGCATGAAGGGTCTAAACCTGCAGGGTCTAAACCTGGAACCAGGTCTGAAGCTGGCCACAGCAGTCTCATTTTCCCCCTCCTGCAGCTGTGTGAGCAGATCAGCAGAGCATGGTGCAGGTCCTGCAGCCGGCGTGGAACCAGCAACACCCAGAGGGAGCCAGACTTTCCACTTTCCAAACAGGGCGGGCACGAGGAAGATGTTGCTGCAAATGGTCCCTGGCCTGACCTACATCCCAAACCATGCCCAAAACTTGTCTGTAGAGAGCAACTGGCCCAGGGCCCAGCCTTTGCCAGGACTGCAGCAATCAGAGAGCATGGACAGCGGAGCTCTGTGTGCTGGGCTCTCTCATCTGCTTCTTCTTGGTGCTGGGGTCAGACTGAGCTGTCCCCAGGATTTGGCATCCTGTCCTGCTGCAGAGCAGACCTGACATCCTTCTTGGACCAACTTGGAATTACCCTTCGGTAGGGTAGCACGTATACTAGGCAACAGGCTGGGGTGCAGAGTTGGGGTTTTTGGTGTTTCTAAAGGTTTCAAGCTTTGGTTTATTTGTTTGTTTTGTTAGGTTTGGGATTTTTTTGTTTTGATTTTTTTTAATGTACTGAGAAAAAACCTTGCTGTCCCAAAAATCCTGAGCACAATCACAAGATATAGTCTCAGTTCTTCAAAGGCAGGCATGATAAACTCAAGAACTAAAATACAAATTTGTTGACTACCAGAATTTCTATCTGGCATGTAAATCTCTGGTGTAACACCATAGTGCCCAGCATAGCTGGGAAAACTGTATGACAAGGTCGGGACAGGGATTGATCTGGGAGCTCTGGAATTCCCTTCCTTGCTGATCTTGCACAACATGACTGCCTGCCAGCTGTTGCCTTTGCTTCCTGTTCTTCATCCTACAAGTTTTTAAGCAGCTTTTTAGATTATTGTACGTTTGCATTCCAGTGTGTTCAGGAAGAGAAGACCAAGAAACTTCTGTAGAATTTTTTTCACCTTCTGATTGTCTTTTTTTTCTTCCATTTTTGTACAGTTTAATATCTAGATGTCAGGTGTTCTCCTGTGGGACTGCCTAGGGCTTCTGTGAGGGGATTTCTGATTATTTTGCTGCCCTTCCTGTCAGTGGACAGCCATCCATATCTGCCAGCTTTGCCACTGACAGCAGATCCGTCCTGCATGAGTTGAAGGAGCTGGTGTGTGGCTGCATCTCGCATAGACCCCCTCCACAAAGAGCCAGTAATTGTTAAATAAATTATATGCTTTATTGTCCGCATGTTAATAACTCTAATCCCACCTCCAACTACCACGTTTAGAAATGTGATTAGGGAGGATTATACCTCACCTAATGCCTAATCAGTTGTCTGTTCTTAGCTGGCCTTTTATTTCCACACACGCAACATTAAGGGATCTAATCAAACATCTCGCACGCATGGAAAATGCCGAGCGAGTTAAAAATCAGTTGAGTGAGAAAAGGTAACAGCCAGAAACCAGACGTGACTGAAACATCAACCAGTGTGGTTACAGCTCTGGGCAGCACCCAAACTCACACCCTGAGCATTTATTTAGGCTGATGAAAAACCAAAGGGCTGGAGGTAGATCTCCATCAGACTGGTTTTCTGGTGGTTTGGGGTTTTTTTCCTGACAAAATGTGGTTGGGTTTTTTTCCCCTCCTCATACAATTCTTGGTTTTGTTTTATTTTATTTTGCATAGGAAAATATGGGTGCCTTTTCCAGCAGTACTAATGAGCAGGCTGGTGAGTGCCACAGTTCAGGAGCTGCCTAACCACTGTCCCTCAGAGCTGGTCCCTGAGCACCACTCCTTGCTCCCTATCTTGATGTGAGGTTCAGTTGCTAGGACTTGGCATAGAACATGAAGTGACATCCTACTGTCCCAAAGTAATCCATGGGTGAATCTTCAGTGAGCAGAGTCACGGGATAGGATGCCTTTCCCCCTTGACTGTGCAACATGAAATCACCATCTACTCCACCTTACCAAGGATTCACATCACACAAGCACCTAGAAATAATCACCTCTTCCCCTAACAAAGACAAGGGCAGACAGGCAGCACGTCGTGGAGTTGCCCAAGTACTTTAACACCAAAAGAAATGGCTTAATGAGAGCCAGTAGGGTCTAGAAATCCCCTTCCAAAAAGACAAAGGACCAAAGAAACCTTCTCTACCATAAATTGGCATAACCCTGTTGCCACTATCGGAGCCCCCCCAGTCATCCAGCTGAGGTTTATCTCCTTTTTCTTGAAGCACCAGCTCTGTCTGCTTTCTCCTTCCTTTGACACATCCCCATGCCCAGCAACAGTTCTGGGCAGGCAGAGCCAAAGGGACCCAGCAACTGGAGACAGGGTTTGGAATTCTGGTAGCTACACTCCAAAAAAGGTTTGTCAAGTCTGTGTACTGCAACATCAGAAGGACCTGGAGCTGCTGCAGCCAGTCCAGAGGAGGCCACCCAGATGCTCCAGGGCTGGAGCCCCTCTGCTCTGCAGCCAGCCTGGGACAGCTGGGGGTGCTCAGCTGCACAAGAGAAGGCTCCAGGGAGAGCTCAGAGCCCCTGGCAGGGCCTAAAGGGGCTCCAGGAGAGCTGCAGAGGGACTGGGGACAAGGCATGGAGGGACAGGACACAGGGAATGGCTTCCCAGTGCCAGAGGGCAGGGACAGATGGGATCTTGGGAAGGAATTGCTGTCTGTGAGGGTGGGCAGGCCCTGGCACAGGGTGCCCAGAGCAGCTGTGGCTGCCCCTGGATCCCTGGCAGTGTCCAAGGCCAGGCTGGACAGGGCTTGGAGCAATGTGGGATAGCGGAAGGTGTCCCTGCCCATGGCAGGGTGTTTGGAATGAGATGATCCTTAAGGTCCCTTCCAACTCAACCCAATATATGATTCTACAGATTTGTTAAAATTTAAAAAAAGAAAATAAAATCACATTTTCAAGTATTGTCATGTTGTTGGCACTTTTTGTTTCAATAAAGTTAGTTCTCTTTTGCTTTTAATTTATAATTACAAGACCCTGCTGAGGCCTGGAATGGTGGGAGCCTTGCGGAACTTTGGTGCCGTTGGTTTGTCTACAGTGTTTGTTATCAGGAAAGCCAAGGACTATGTTTAGGGGAGAATAAAGGAACAAATATTTGGCAGAGAACTGAAATTATGTCCTGAACATCAACAGAGATGCAAATCAAAGTATCGTGGAGAAATACCCAAGGATTTAGCAATTCTGGATTAGAAAGAGGATTTCAGCCATGTATTTCAAATCTCTAATCTCAAGTGAGCAAGTAATCTAAAACCACTTAATAACAATGAATGAAATTATATCTTAGCTAAGTAATTACTCCCTTTTTTCCTTCATATCATTCAGAATAAATATATTTCATGAGCTTTCATTGGAGCATTACTTTACATTGCAATGATTTTAACTATTGAATTTTAAATATCTGTTCTCTTGGTTGACTGAAACGAAACTTCCTCCTTATTTTTGGTTTTCAGTGTTGAAAAAACCCCACTGTACAGCCTGGTGCTAATGTAACCCCAGCTGCTCCTTTACTAGAGCTCTGTCCTTGAATGTGCCAACTTGGCACATTCTCTGCTTCAGAGAATTCCAGGTGGCGACTAAGTTTTGAAGGGACACTGATGAGTTGTGGTGGAGGCTGTAGCAGCCACCTTTCCAATGGACACCTTGAATCTGATCTTATGAAGTCCAGAGATGCTGTTAAAGCCATTCCAGCAAGGCAGTACTTGGGAATTCCATCTGAGGGCCAATACACACAGTGAAAGTGGGAGATACTTTGCTAGTGACTAAGCACAAGGCTGAGCTTGCTTATGCCTGGGCACAAACATGGGCTAACTTCTGGAGTAATCAGAAGAAGGGGAATCAGAGCATATCTGAAGATGCCCCTTCCGTGGGAGTGTTCCAGGCCAAGTGGGACAGGGCTTGGAGCAACCTGGTCTAGTGGAAGGTGTCCCTGCCCATGGCAGGAGGTGGAATGAGATGATCTCTAAGGTGCCTTCCAAGCCAAACCACTCTGTGATTCTGTGAAGAGGGCCATGAGGCCCTCTGGGGTTTTCTTGCAGCCCACCAGCACAGTGTGGCACCTTGTTGGCCAGCGGTGTCAGGGGCTGCAGCTCTGCCTCTCACTCAGTGCAGTCCCACAGCACAGATGGGCTCAGCCTCTCCCTCTCCCCTACATGATCTTGAAAAGCCTTGGGTGGGTGCAAGCAAGCAGAAGCATTAGTGGAACTTCCCCGTGGCTGAGTGGGCAGAGAGAGGCAGTGATCAGAGAGACACAGGTCCAAGCCTTGCCAGGGAGGGCAGCAGTCTGAGTCTGCACTCACTGCATTCTGGTTTATGCTGTCATTTGCCTCATAAGTGATTTCAGTATTAGGAAAGAAAAAATACCCCATAACCCCGAGGAGTGGTGACTCAAGGGCTGTGCCTGTGTCGCACTATGGTGCCTCCTATGGCCAACAGCTGATGGGGAATCGTGGAGTGGCTTGGATTGGAAGGGGCCTTAAAATGATCTAATTCCAACCCCGTGCCATGAGCAGGGATACCTTCCACTAGACCTGGTTACTCACAGCCCTACCCAAACTGGCTTTGAACATTTCCAGGGATGGGGCAGCCACAGCTGCTCTGGGCAGCCTGTGCCAGGGTCTCACCACCCTCACAGGGAGGAATTTTTTTCTAGTATCTAATCTTACCCTGCCTCCTATCAGTTGGCAAACATTCCCCTTGTCCTGTCACTACATGCTCTTGTATAAAGTGCCCCCGCACCAAAATCTAATCCTGCAGTAAGCTGTCACACTCATCCTCCCCCAAGCCTGAAGCCTCTGTGCAAACCACAGCCTGCTCAGACAAAAAAAAAGAGAGGTGTTCACCCTTCCCCCTGTGATGATCCACTTCTCCCCATGCCCTGTGGGTGCTAAAAAGCAGGAGCAGAGGAATTTTCCAGCTGCTGAAGCATTTGTGAAGTTTCCCTTTCTCATGCTTTAGCTGAGAAACAGTGGAAGACAGTTCTGTAAACTAACTCTCTATCTCACACCTGCACAGACTTGTTTTGGTTCACTGGGAAAAATATTTTGGAAATGGGTGTTACGCCGTTCAGCCAGTTCCTCTGGGAGGCAAATGGTCAAGCATCCAATGGTTTTATGCCACCCTTGCGAACAAAGCTATATAAGCTGAATTATGTAATTATTTCTGGCCTCTGAACCCGATCCTGGACTTGTGTCGTTTCTCAGCGTCCCTGGGGACAACAGCCCTCCAACCTGATCCCCATCCCACTGCAGGCAGGCTGCAGATCATGAGCCCGTGGGAGCACAGTTATGTCAGACACTGCCCAGAGCTTCCACATCCCCCCAGCTGGCTCAAAAAGCCATGACCTACCATTTTCTAACCAACGTGACACAGCCTTGGCTGTCCTTGTAGCCAAGGAGGGGTAAATTTTGAAGGCTAGAGTAAATGGGAGGAAAAACTGAGGCAGGGGAGGCAAGCAGCATGGATGAGGTTAGCAGATTTGGGAGATAGCACGGTTAAAAGTTTGGTGTTTGGGCCCTGACACCCGCCAAACTTTTTCCTCAAAGCTGCTTCACCAGGACAGCAGCGTATCCTCGTGGAGGAGCCATTGCCCGTGTGTTCCAATCTCCCCACGCACAGAAAATCGCTTTTAAGGCCGTGTGCAAGAGGGAAGGAGAAGCTGAGGGCTAACACACTTCAGCAGCTGCTAAATTACCTCTCCTGTCAGAGAAATTTCCAGCACAGAGACCATCTCTCCTGCTGCCTGACAACTCTCAACACCAAGCATGAGAAGAAGCTGCCTGCTTGGTCACTTCTGCCAGTGAAAATTGCTCCCCCAGCAGCCTCCAGCTCTGTCTGCTTGTGACTGATCCACAGGTGGCCTTTTAGCTATCATACTTTTTTCCTCCTCTCTGCCTTTGCAAGAGATGAAAATTAAGCTGCTGGGTGAATGCTGACCTGCAAATTGGAGAAAGTGCATGGCAGGGGGGGCAAAATGCTTGTGCCTTCCGTGTTCCTGCAAGGAAGGAAAGCAAGACCAGCAAACTTGTACTTTGAAAGAAAAAAATTAGAAAACAGTGAGATTCATCTTCCCCACCATTATTTGTATTTTGCTTCAGCTCAGTCTTGGATGTGAGGATGGGCATTAGAAGCAGGGACCTTTGAGGGCTTCAGGACATAGCTCAGGCTTGACCAGAGCACAAGCAACACACAGCAACAAACACAGGGGCCACACTTCGAGCTACAATAGCACTGCCAAATCAGGCATCTGAATCCCATTTTAGGTATCCACATCCAAAATCCAAGCCCTAAATATTAATTTTCAGCCAGTGTTGATGTTTGTCATCATCTGTCAGACTCTGGCCAAACCGCCCAAGTCACTACCCCCTCCACACTCAGCACTTGTGGTTTATCTAGCTTGGGTTTCCTCTGCCATCCCGTGGCCTGCTCACTCTACACCACGATCCTGCTGCTGCTTTTTGCTTTTAGTGACTGAAAAATATGTGTATTCCCTGCAATTGCCCGCCCACCCACCCATTTTGTGTGCTCTGAAAGGACTTCTGCCCCTGTTGGAGGCTACAGTGAACACTCTGCCGCAGCCGAGACGTGCTGGTGACCTCCCTTCAGACTGTAAGGTCTGGATAACCAGCCTTCAACTTGCGTTCTTTAGAGCAGTGTTAGCTTCTGCAGAGGCACATTAGGCCTCGAAGATGTCCTTCTCCCCTCACTCAGTCCTGTCTTTTAGCCTTGGTTTGATATCAGAGTCCTCTATTCTGCAGAAGTAGCAATGCTGGTGTCACACAAAGGGGGCCACTCCAAGGCTGAAGCCTATTTTTCAGTTGGTTAAAATAAATAGATTTTTCTCCCAAGACATAACAGTTTCCACTGAGGATGCCAGTGTCCCCCACAACTGTCCTTTCTTGGACTAGAAGAGAGCTATGCAAGGGCATTGCTATTCGTCTAGCCATGTGTTTTACCTTCTCACTAATGAAAACCATCCCTGTTTTTCCTCTCAGAAGCTGACACGGGCTCCCATCCCAGCCTGTCTTTGAAGTTACGGTTTCTGACTTTCGCTGTCTCTCCCTCCTACCTACCCTCCTCATTTTGAATTAAGGGATCATCCAAGGGACACCAGTGTGTGCTTGATTGAGAGCCCTCCAGCTCTGCTCCAGAACACGAGCAGACCAGACTGATAAACTGATATGCACCATCCATCTCCAAGGAAAAGGCTTTCAAACCCATCCAGCTCCTATCCTGGGACACAGGCCATGGCTGTGCAGGCTCTCAGGGAGGTGGGCAGGCAGCTGTGCCCACCCCAGGGACAGAGTAAGTCTCAACAACAGATCTATCCTCTTTGGAAGAATAGATATTCAGGGGTTCCCTGGGGCACAAATACTAATAATATTCCAGGAGATCAACTTGATCATCCTTGTGGGTCTCTTCCAACTCAGGATATTCTATGATTCTATTATTCAAATACTCATCAGGAGCCCATAACCTGGGGAAAAGTCATTTTGGGAAAGAAACTGTGGATTTCTAGTAAAGTTTGGGAGTTTTTTAGTCCCTGATGCTCAACTGCTCCTCCAGCTCAACTAGGAGTGTGAGTTTGACACAGAACCCCTGTCTTGGCAGGTGATTTGATGAGCCACCAAAGCTATCAAAACTCTCTCTGTAGTCAGTGGTGTGTTTAATTCTGCTGCAGATATTTCCATAGGACAGGATGGGTTATTCCTTGGGCAAACCTCTCACCACCACACACAGAAGTAACCTGGCTGCCAAGGCACCCTACACAGGGAAATTCCATGTTTTGTGTTACAGAAGTTTGAACAGATGATTACAATAATGGAAAAAATCATAAAACACTTGTCACAAACAAAGATTATGGCTCAGTCTTGCTCCCTGGACATGGAAGGAAGCAAACCCAGTCCTTCAAATTTCAAGGTTCTGGTGAATTTGCGACATAAATTATTCATTGTCCTAAACAAAGTAATTCCCTTATCTAACTCATCTCTACTTGCTGGAGCAATAAACATGGCTGCAATTAATTCTGGTGCAGAAGAGCCAATAAAATGAATTATGTCCCAGAAACCTTTCTTCTGCATCCTATTTTAAGACCAGTAACGAAAACACATTGCCAGAAGCTTCTTTCAGACAGACCATCATGAATTAGAAAGACACTGGAAGACAACATGCAGATGCAGATCCTCCCAGGCTTTGGTCCTGCACCAGCAAAGACAACAACAGCTCTGTCCTCTTGCCTTGACTGAGTTCAAGGCTTGCATGGGCAGGGAGAGACACCTTCCACTATCCCAGGCTGCTCAGAGCCCTGTCCAGCCTGGCCTTGGACACTGCCAGGGATCCAGGGGCAGCCACAGCTGCTCTGGGCACCCTGTGCCAGGGCCTGCCCACCCTCACAGACAGCAATTCCTTCCCAATATCCCATCTGTCCCTGCCCTCTGGCCCTGGGAAGCCATTCCCTGTGTCCTGTCCCTCCATGCCTTGTCCCCAGTCCCTCTGCAGCTCTCCTGGAGCCCCTTTAGGCCCTGCCAGGGGCTCTGAGCTCTCCCTGGAGCCTTCTCTTGTGCAGCTGAGCACCCCCAGCTGTCCCAGGCTGGCTGCAGAGCAGAGGGGCTCCAGCCCTGGAGCATCTGGGTGGCCTCCTCTGGACTGGCCCCAGTGGGTTTAAGGCCACAGCAAGACTCATTTCTGCTTGTACTCAAAAATTCCCCCTCTCTACATGAGCAAGCAGCTCCTTACTTCTCACTGGGGTGAGCCTGTACCTGCTCTCCTGACACTGAAATCAGCTCCCCAGTCCCTCCCTCCCATTCTCCCCTCACAAATCCCTCCACATCCTCGGAGCCATAGCAGGGAACCAGCATCCCAAGCAATACAGCTAATACAGCCCCGCACACCAGGCTCCATCATCAAGGCACAGCAGAGGCTCAGATTAAGCGATAAGCCCCGCCGCAGCCCACAAGGATGGATAAAGTCACCATTTCCATTTTACAAATAGAGGAGCTAAGGCAGAGAGATTAGCTGCCTTCCCTCAAGGAGCCTCAGACCTGGACTCCAATTAAATGAGTTTCTCTCTAAGCAGGGAGATGGCTCAGGTTACAGCTGTGGGCTGTAAATCACGGAGTGTCTGGTGCAGGCTGATGGGAGAGAACACATGATAGTTTATTAAATATAATGAGGCTTAGGTCCTCAGCTTTGTTTGAGGCCAATACCCTAATTTGTCCAGATAAATTGACTTTTCAAAGCAAAAAGTGTCTTTTCAAGCATTTTCACTAACCTTCTGCATGATGCTGGTATCCTCTCCCTCTCTCACCTGCACCTGTCTGAGCTACCAAGAATGCAGGAAAAAACCACATTCACCCCATAGTGAAGGCAGTGCAGATTCCACCCTCCTCTCTCCCCAGGGATGTGGGATTAACAGCACAGCCAAACACCTCAAGTTACTTGGGCTGAATCTGTGGATCTTCAGCTGATGGTGTCCCTTATTAGCCCTTCATCCAGAACCTGAGAGCTCTGGGTGCACCCACAGCCTCCTGCCTCTGTAATCTGCTGCTCCACAGAGAATGTGGCCTTTAGTACTATGCTGTATGCCATCCTGGGTGTTTAAATGTGCTGGGGTCTTCAGTGGGGATTGGTGAAACCTTTGAACACTGGGAGCAAGGACCAGGAGACTGATAACCAAGGGGACAGGACACTGAGGACATATGTCCTCTGTCCTGCCACTGGAGAGCAACCAGCATCTCAAAAGTGTGGTTATCTGACCCGTTCTAGGTGTTTAACTCAAGAGGGATTGCTCTCCCCTTGACTGCAGGAGGAGCTGGAACACCAGTGTCTCTCTCTGAGTGTCTGACCTGGATGAGCAGCACGCTCTGATTTCCACCACGACATTTTTCAAAGCTTGATTGTGTCCTGAAAATCCCATTTCATAATAAATTTTGCAAGTGCAACCTGCTGCCGAATTGCTTTAGAGAAACACATTGCCAAGGATTGGTGGTGCACTCCTATAACCCTGTTAGCATCCTCCTGCTCAACTTTCAACTGCTTTATACCAGGGACCCATTGCAAAAGGTCTGTGGTGCCCTCCAACACGCCCCTAACACCCTCTAGTTCCTTGTGCTGCTGCTGCTGGGCAGAGACATTAAACCCGTGCTGTCTCCCACAATCGCCGGGCATCCTTCCCACACCTCTGATCCCCGAGGCCTCTCTAAACCCTACCTGCTCCCACTTGCTGGGATGTCCCTTTTCCTCCCCAGGAGGCCCACCCAGCACCCCCCTGCGTGGATGGAGCATATGGCCGGGCATATGGGGCGTTAATGCAGCAGCTGGCGCGGGGCGGCGCGGGATTCGGCACGGTGGCCGCAGGCCTGGGCTGCAAACAAGGAGCCCATGTGTCTGACCTGGCCACATCCCATGCTTTGGACATCCCTGCCCGACCAGGGGGGGTGGTGGCAGTGTCTACAGCCCCTCCCTGCTGCTGGGATTTACTCTGATGCCGATTTTAGGGACGTTGGGAAAGGAGTTTCCTTCCTCGCTGGCATTTGGAATCATCCTGGTGTTTCGTTCTCCCTCACTGCTGCACACTTGCTTCAGAGCCTCACCAGGGACAGGGGCATTTACCTCTGATGGTGGGATTTTTTCAGGAGCGGGGTGTTGGCAGCCCTCCACCTCAGAGACAAACCTCTATCACAGATCACAGTGCCCGAAGCAGCCAAGCCGCACGTGTCCCGGACAGCTCCTGCTGCTCTCGCCAGCTCATCCTGGCATGGTCTCCTCTTGGGTAAAAAACGCCCTCTCTTGGTTACTTCCTTTTTCCCTCTTGCTCCAGACTGCATCCTCAGCAGCTGGATGGTATTTGTGGCCAGCTGAATCAGACAGGGATACTGGCGACAAGGAGATGGGGTTTCCTGGGAATACTCCTTCCTAACATTTAATCTTACAGACGGATGAAGCCATTGCCAAGGTCCAGCACTCCCCAGGGAGGATTTGCACCTGTGTAAAGGGTAGGTTGGCAGCACACAGAGATACCTGTGTGAATAAATCTCCGTGCCGCCCTGTCCCTCAGCTTCCCCTCCCAAAGGAGAAATATTATTGTCTTCTATATAAAGTCTGGTGAGGATAACACCTAAATGCATATTAGATGTATGTAGGTCTGGCTATGCACTCACACATGTATTAGGGTTGTTGAATCTATCTGAAAGTATATATATATGTATGTATGTATATGTACACACACACATATAAATATATATATATTGTCTAGCTTGGCTGCTTCTGCTCCAGGGGAAAAGCATCCCAAGTGCTTGGAGCTACAAATCTCTGTCATAGGCTGAGCTGATTGAACACAAAGAGCAGGAGGGCAGGATTGAAGAAAAAGAGCACCAGGCAGCTGCATGAGGAGCTCATCTGCATCTGGGCTGCTGCTCCAGCACTGGTGATTGCCCCTAGCTCACAGAATCGCAGAATCATTTAGGTGGGAAAAGCCATTAAGATCATCAGATCCAACCATTCCCCCAGAACTGCCAAGTCCACTAAACCATGTCCCCACATCTAGACATCTTTTAAATCCCTTTTAAATCCCAGGGATGGGGACTCCACTGCTGCCCTGGGCAGCTGTGCCAGGGCTGGACAGCCCTTTCAGGGAAGAAATTTTCCCCATATCCAACCTAAACCTGCCTTGGCACAATTTGAGGCCATTTTCTCTTGTCACTCGGGAGCCAACCCCCTCCTTGACTGCCCCCTCCTGTCAGGGAGTTGTGCAGAGCCACAAGGTCCCCCCTGAGCCTCCTTTGCTCCAGCCTGAGCCCCTTTCCCAGCTCCCTCAGCCGCTCCTGGGGCTCCAGCCCCTTCCCAGCTCCGTTCCCTGCCCTGGACACGCTCCAGCCCCTCAATGTCTCTCTTGTCCTGAGGGGCCCAGAGCTGTCCCCAGCACTTGAGGTGTGACCTCATTGTCTCCCCATGGGAGATCTTCTTCCACCTCCCACAGAGCTTCTGTTCACTCCTCACTTTTCTCATTCAGCTCCTATGTTTAAATTTTGGGGTGTCACAGCCTGGCTCACACCCCTGCAGCAGCACCCAGAGCAAATCCCTGCTCACCTTCGCTTCAGATTCAAGGACCTTGTCTCAGAAAAGCTGTGAAGACTTTGTATTTCCAACTGATTTTTTCAATGAATATATCATCAAGACCTCCAGAAAAATATCCTAAAAGCTGCCTAAATGAGAACCCTATTTCTGAGAACTCAAAGGTGAAGCCTGAAATATTTCCCCCAACGATGCAAAACTCCAGCTCACATTGCAGAAGTTGATCCCACCGAGACAAGCCTGTCCTGTTCACTATGGAAACTGAGTTAACAGCTACACCTTAAAGACAGGCAGGTTTACAGACATCCCTATAAGGATTTGCCAGAGGTTACCCAAGAGCAGAGGAAGGTTTTAGCTGACAGGGTCAGTCCTTAAAACCTCAGCCCTTGCCTGGTCTGGCTTTGCATCTCCTGCCTGCAAATTGGCTTCCTGAATTTGAGATGACCCCTGAGGCTCAAGGCACTGCATGAACTATTAGGAAGCCCAATCGGATTTGTGACATCTCAGTCAGTGTCATCTCTGCAGACAGAAATAAATAAAATGAAATTTGGGGGGCTGTAGCTCAACTCTGCTGTTTGGCTTCTTCCTTGGTATTGGCACTTACGGTTTTTAGTCTCAGTTCCTAAGGAAATGAGCTTTATATAAATTGCTTAAGATTTACATTTGAAACCCCTACTTGCCCAAACTGATCAAATTATTAGTGGTACCATGAGGGGAAGTGGGAAATATCAGCTGAGGTCACATTGGGCATCAGAAGAGTCCTCTCCTGGCTTACCCTTCAGGAAAAATTCCCTAAAAATCAGAATTCCCACGAGGCCACCGACAATTTGGCACGTTCCCAGCCTCACTGGCCTTATTCCTTGGCTGTGGTTAATTAAGGTGTAAAAAATTCTTAGAATCATAAAATCATTTAGGTTGGAAAATACCCTTAAAATCATCAAGTCCAACCATTAAACTCCGTCCGGACATGAGGTTTGTATTTCCTCTTCCTGGCAAGTAGACGTGGCTGGGTGCGACGGGAGGTGATGGAGGGTCCTGCATGTCCTGGTGCAACCGAGACCCCCAAAACAGCTCCAGATGTGGGTCCCAGCCCTCTGCTGTCCCCAGCGCGGCTCCGGTGGCAGAGCTGCCTCCGGGCCACCACACGAGGGCAGCCCAAGTTCGAGTGTGCAGGGAGCTGAGCACGCGGATGTGCCGAAACGGGGAAAAACAAGACCCGAACGATTGTACTCTACATATATAGCATTTATTTGACACCCACACACACACAGAATTTCATTCGGGCATCACCAGAGGCTGCTTCTCAGCCCCTGAACCCTTGTGGTGACAGCCCAGATGCCACATGGAGGGTCACCCTGGAGGGCCACCACAAAATGCTCCATCACCCCCCGCTCACCATCATTTGATCGCAGCATCATTTAGGTTGGAAAAGACCCCCG